>NC_044033.1:263279738-263586136 GCF_901765095.1 Microcaecilia unicolor | reverse complement strand
TTTAAATGCTCACAACCTGCCCATTCCATGTCCATGGCCACTGCCCCTTTTTGACTGTGCACCGCGTTATAGAACACGCCTAGAAAGTTGTGCATGCAAATTCTAATTAAAGCTAATTAGTGCCGCTAATTGGTTGTTACGTACCAATTATCAGCACTGATTGGCTTGTCCAATTAAGTTGTGCACGCAATGTGGCCGTGCGGCCAAATTCAACTTAAGGCACCATATATATATAATTTTGGGGTTAATATCATAGAAAATCTCCAGTCTCAACCTATAGAAATGTGAATTATGATGCAGTGACATCACTTGCCACCAAGTAAAGCCCTTCTCTATCCCTATGAAGTGGGAGTATTCCGTTTAACCGGTGTTTAGATTAAGGAAGGAGTTCATTTCTGGAGGGAATTTCATAAGGCTATAAAGCCAGGCTATATTCAAACCCCTGTTCTTTTGGCTTATCCCCCCAGCCAGGACCCTTGCTGTGAGGGAGGACACTCCTGCCTTATGCCATAGGCAGCTAGAAGTCGCAATTTTGTTTAACTGTGCTCTGCTACTCCAGCGAGTATTTAAAAGATAACTACAAAAGATATTCAGGTGCCTTGCACAGACCTCTGTCTTGTCTTTTTGGTGACTGGGGAATCGGGAAGCCCAGCTACTGTCCACTGTCCTGAAAGAAGAAAAGAGAAGTAGGGATAAGGTTTGGACAAATTCCTGAAGGAAAAGTCCATAGTCTGCTATTGAGACAGACATGGCAAGCAACTGCTTGCCCTGGGATTTGTAGTATGGAGTGTTACCACGATTTGGGTTTCTGCCAGGTATCTGTGACCTGGCTTGGCCACTGTTTGGAAAACAGGATACTGGGCTGGAGGGACCATTGGTCTGACCCAGTATGGTTACTCTTATGTTCTTAAGCTGTCCCAGGTTGGCAGAACCCAGGGACGTTTTCCACCATATTCACTGGTCCCCTCCATGCTATCCTGAGTTTGAGGAGAGGAACACCTACACTACCACTGTGCCCTGGCATTTCATCCCAAAGGGAGACTCAAGAACCCTGAGTCCCTGCACCAGAGAGATCATCAAAGACCAAGTGCATCCCATTATTTTATCTTAGGCACTGATGATGTTAACTTATGTGCGGAATGAGGAGGCAATTTAGGGAACACTATGTTCTCACCAAGGAGTAAATTAATTGAACAGGAGTTGTGGACTAGATAAGTGTTGCATCTGCTAAAGTACTGTCCCATCTGCATTGATTTTCTGAAGTTCCAAGTAAACTGAAGTGAAGTGTGTGGTATTGCCTTTCTAGCCTCTAGGGGGTATTTCCAGTTCCAACCCATGCCCCTAAATAAGTATTATTGTGTATCAGGCAATACTCATGCCCAAGAGTACAGTCTAGGCTGTCACCTAGGTGAATATGCAAACCATGACTGCGCTACAAGTGAAACTGGATGGCCAAATGAACTGAAAAGAAACCAAAAATGGTTGCCTTGCGCATACCCCTAATAATTTACTTCATGTTAGAAATGTTTTGAGCGCTTCCTATAAATCATGGTTCCCATTTCTCCTCACAGACATAGACCAAGACATACTACCCTTCTGTGGCTTAGAAAAGAGGATGCAAGATCTTACGCTCCTACCCACCCCACCCCCTTGTGAACTGATTTAACCACACTGCTATCTAGTCAGCCATCAGGTATCACAGGAAAGCCAGCGCTTTCTTCCTGGCACTGGCCTCAACCCAAGATCTGTGACCCATAGTTCAGCTATATTCCGTTCCCAGAGTTACTCAAGCCAGGAACTGAACCCAGTTCTACCAGGAGCACAGAACACTAATAAATGGACCATTAGGCTGACTATCTATTTTTAAGGGAAATATAGCAAACTGTTTAAAAAAATGTAATTGGGTAATCCCTTCTAAAGATGCGCTAACTTTTTAGCATGTGCTAATACAGAGACACCCATTATATTCCTATGGTTGTCTCCAGCGTTAGCGTGCGCTAAAAAGTTTGAACGTCTACAGCACGGCTTAGTAAACAGGGCCCTTAGTGTCCTGCCGGGAATGGTTTGTGTTGAGTCAATTTCTGAGCTGAACACTAATTCATATGTGCAAATTTTGTTCTCAAGAAAGGTGGACTTTTAGCCTGGATTCGAATAGGGTCAGAGACAGAGCATGAGGTACTGACTCAGGAAGTCTATTCCAGGCATGATGCAGCAAACTGGAAGCAAAGGAGTCTGGACTTGGCAGTGGAGAAGGATACAGATAACAGCCACTTATCTGATGAAAAGAGTTCCTGGGGAGAGGAAGAGATAAGAGCAGAGATACTGAGGATCTGCAGAATGAATGCACTTGTAAGTCAGTACCAAGAAACAGATTGGGAGCCAATGAAGTGATTAGGAGTGGGGTTATGTCAGCGAAGTGACACTGGCAGACAATGGTGTCTCTAGACAGAAATATTTGAGGCGGCAACAGGGGGGGCAAGCTAGATATGGAGGGGGGGCAAACCAAAGTGAAATTTCTGCAAATCATGCCTGCCACCACATCACACACCCCTTCCCCCAACCGTTTTAAAATAATATTAGCAATATAAGACACAAGGGCCTTCTATGCATAAAGAAACCCTCCCACTTCAGCTCATTTCCGCAATCGGGTAAAACTGCTATTATAATTGATAGCATCACTCAATAAATTATGCTTTGTGGTGTGGTCTGGATTCTCCACAGAACTGGACAGAATCTCAGTATAATCCCTGGACAGGGGTTCTGTATCACAAAATCCATACTCCCCCACCATTGGAGCTATCTCTCTTTCAAG
Organism: Microcaecilia unicolor; assembly: GCF_901765095.1. Taxonomy (NCBI): domain Eukaryota; kingdom Metazoa; phylum Chordata; class Amphibia; order Gymnophiona; family Siphonopidae; genus Microcaecilia; species Microcaecilia unicolor. The sequence goes on along the minus strand of NC_044033.1, from coordinate 263,583,324 downwards.
ACGCCACTCAAAAAATATTCATATAGTGATTTCTACCTCCAGAACAGCACACACTCCTTCCACTACCAGACACTCTGATTAAATCAGATGGATTTTTGTTTGTGTGGTGACTCTACAGGATGTGGAGACCATTAGTCTTGAGCATTTTAATTTTGAGTGCCAAGGGCCTGCTTTCAAATAGGGTGAGACGCTTTGCAAAATAACACAAAACCCCGAAAAAAAGACATTCAAACTCTATATAGCAAATGTATCACACCATAACAGCCCCAACCCAACCATGAAAAGATCATCAATATATATAAATGGCGAGTGTCATACTCACTCGCAAATGCGCAGTAGAGACCCTCTCTGCCCCGCCCCCGCATCAATACGTGATGACGAAGGCGGAACAGAGAGGGTCTCTACTGCACATTTGCGAGGGACACCGCCGTCGCTAACGCTCCCCCCACCTGGAGTCACCGCCGCCACCCACCTTCCACCCGGTCGGGCCCTCGCTCCGCTATTGAAACAGCGAGGGCACGCAGCACACAGCTCTGCTGAGCTGCCGTCGGCCTTCCTTCTTCTTCTCTGCCTGTGTCCCGCCCTCGACGATGTTACGTCACACGAGGGCGGGACACAGGCAGAGAAGAAGGAAGGCCACGGCAGCTCAGCAGAGCTGTGTGCTGCATGCCCTTGCTGTTTCAATAGCGGAGCGAGGGCCCGACTGGGTGGAAGGTGGGTGGCGATGGCTCCGGGGGGGGGGGGCGAACTCAGAGGGGGAATGGCAGCGGCAAACTCGGCGGCGGAGTGGGGGGCCTTTCAACCCCCCCCCCAATACTAGCCCGTTTTTACGGGCTGAACGGCTAATAATGCTATAAATATTACATTGGATCCTACTACTGGGAAATTAGAACAACCTGTACTGTTAACGATGTCTTATTTTTATTCATTTATTTGTTTAAAAATGTATAACCCACACATCCACAACCCCCAAGGACAATAGAAGAAACCACAAAGATACAAACAAATAAAAAAGGTGATGATGATGTCATCAGCACTAAGCAGGCTTCTGAGAGTACTCAGGGTTCTGGCAATTATCCTTGATGGGGCCCAGGCCTGCCTGGGCTCTGCTAGTTCCTACTACTGTTTCTTTGAGAGGCCGTGGCCTGAAGCTTTTCACCTTATGCTGTATTCCAGAGAAAATCTGCTTCCAAACCTGGGAGTCCTGTGGAGTAAAGCTTTGCCTTCGGCTTTTACTTCACCTGCCCTGGGAGCGCTAGCTCGGGTTTTGCTACTTCATTTCACCAGCTCTGGGAGCGTGGGCTCGGGCCTCGCTACTTTATATTACGCTTTCCTGCAGCCAGTGTTGAGAGACGTAACTAGACTGCTTATGTTTGATTTCCCTATACATCTAGGCTGTTCTACTTTACCTTATTTTATGTTTATGTTTGCCTTGCTCCAGAAAGGTTACACTGTGTAGTTAGGCTGCTTGTTTTCTTTCTGTGCCGTTTGGCTACCCTTGCTGCCTTGTGTTTTGCTACTATTAAAGCTGCTTCAGTTCATCTCCATTTGAGGTCCAGTCCTATTCTATGGAGTACTCTTAGTTCTGAGGTGGTTGGGTGATTCTCACATGGCCACCTCTGGGCCAAGGGTTCACAAAAGTCACAGTTGTAATCTGCATTGAACCGAAAGGTAGATAGAAGACTTAGACTATAAGGTATTGTGTAATGTTATGTTATATGGGTGTATTCTATGCACGTAGCCACATATTTTCAAGCCTTGTTATGTTTAGCTTTATAAGATGAACCCTTATCCTTGAGTTCTGGTGGATTGTTCGTCTCTCCATATATACACTATGTATGTTTACACAAACATTAACCTTTAGGCTAACAGACTGACTCTAAAGCATGATGTGGTGCATAACATACTTGACTGGCTGGCTTTCTCACCCCCACAATGACCTTGGTTGGAGGGGAGGGGGAGGGAAAGAGAAAGGAGAAGGACTACAGACCATCTGGGTTCATGATAATGAACGAATGAGTGAGAGAAGACTAGGGAAGGAGGCGATGTGACAGGGCATTTTCGATATGACATCTAAGTTTGGCTCAAAACATCCACAATCCAAACAGTAAATATAGCAATTTTCGAAGCAGCAAAATGTCTTCTATTTTTTTTTTTTTTTTTTTTTTTCAAAAATGGCCACTTGCTAGATGTTTTTGTGCTCTATGTGTTTATCTTTTTGGTCCATTTTCCCCAAAAAAGAAAAAAAAACCTCCAAGTGAAAAATGCACAAAATCAAACCACTGGAATGTTGGAGGAGCCAATATCCTTAGAAAACTGGCCAGACAGACATCCCAGCAGAACAGTAGAGCACTCTAGGGTGCACTGCAGTGGACTTCCCATAAAAGGTCTCAGGTACACATCTCACTGTTACCCCCTTATATTATATGGGGAGCCCTCCAAAACCCACCAAACATATGTTTTGGAGGGGTTTGGAGCAGCTGACACTTTCCACCACAAGTGTAAGAGTTAGACTGAATTATGGGCCTGGGTCCCCTTCTCCGCAGTGCACTGCATCAACCACTAGGCTACTCCAGGGACATGCTTGCTGCTCTTATAGGACTGGCTATAAAAACTGAAGCTGTCATAGAGGCTGGTATGTACTGTTTCTTTCACATCTTTGGGGGGTAGGAGAGGGTCACTGACCACTGAGGTAGTAAGGGGTAAGTCATTCCTTTATTCCTCCAGTGGTCATCTAGTCATTTAAGGCAGTTTTTTGTGGCTAAGTCATTATTAAAATAGGTCTTACTCAAAACATCTTAGTTTTAATCTTGGACATTTTCGATTTGTTCTATTACAGCAGAAAAACATCCAAGTCTTAGGAACACCCAAATCATTACAGAGCCTCATTTGCAAAAAAACAGTAGTAGGGCCACAGCTACCTTTGAGCGAGACTGAAAACAGCCAGGCCCTACCCACTGACAGGGGCCACCTGTTGATAGACCAATCGTAGTGGTGGAGATGGAAGCAGATAAGCACTACTAGTGAACAGAAATAGAAAATGTACTGTCCTGAACAGAATAAGAATTATAAATAATAATTTTTCTTAATGAAAATGGCTTAAGAGAAATAACAATTTTATACATCTACTATAATAAAACTCACCCTCAACGTTCTGAGGACACTGACGTCAGTGAAGCCAAGCTCTGACTTCCTTCAAAAAGGTTCGAAGGTTCGTGGTGGTGAAGCCACCAAAATCGCTCCGGGCCCCGCCCTCGAGGGCGGAGCAATGGCAGAACAATGAAGGGGTTGGCAGGGAGGCGGGGGGGGGGGGGGGAAATCGCTCCGGGCCCCGCCCTCGAGGACGGAGCAATGGCAGAACAACGAAGGGGTTGGCAGGGAGGGAGGCAGGGGGTGGGAAATCACTCTGGGCCCCGCCCTTGCGTCAAACATCATGACGTTGGGGGCGGAGCAATGCCAGAACAACGAAGGGGTTGGCCAGGGAGGGAGGGGGGTGTTGGCGATGAAAACCTTGCTAGGGCCCGTTTCATTTGCTCTGAAACGGGCTTCTTTTACTAGTACATATATATATGAATGAACTGAAGAACCGAATAAGAAGTAAAAATTTCAGATGAGGACTGAATAAAAAGAACTAGAATTAAGATTGTTGTCAGAACTAGAATAAAATAAGATTAAAAATGATATATGTTTTGCAACTGAATAAGAGCTAGACCTAAAATTTTAGGCTGAAGTAAAATATCACTGGCACTGTGCCTGCTGCCAGACCACAAAAGTAGAGTTTGAAGACTGGGTTCAGGAGAAGCAGCAGCAACACTGCTAGAGGTTAAGGGGGTAATTCTCCAAAGTTACCTAAAGTTAGATGCAGGAAATGTGTTCGCTAAGTGTGAAGTCTATAACAGGGGAATGGAGTTACCTGCTTAACTTTAGGCATGAGCCCTTAAATAGCTCAATGGCAGGCCTAAATACAGCAGTTCTATGCATAACAGTATTCTAAAAGTGTACGTGCTTGGCACGCCCCTCCCCTGCCTAATCCCTCCCATGTCTACACCCTTCCCCAGTTATCATTTATTTATGACCTTTATACCCCACATTTTCCCATACAATTTTGAGTTCAATGTGGCTAACAAGCTAAAAAGAAGTCACTACAAAATATGAAACAAAATACATAAACCCACACCTATCAATAAGGAAAGAATTGTAAATATATAAAGAATTGAATAGTAAAGCATAACAGGGAGAATGGAAGGGGGGAGATTAGGCACCTGGATCAATTGACAGAAATTGTTTGGAAAGGAAAGATTTTAAACTTACGAAAAACCAAATACTCATGTTGGGATCTTATATTTTTCGGCAAGGAATTCCACCATTTAATACCTTGGTATGAAAAAGTAGCAGAATATATAGATTTATAAACTACTTTCTTACAGGTAGGAAAATGAAGACACAGGTAGACTCCTGCACCAAAGACTGAATTGCGAAAAGGCAAAGTAACAAGGGCCAACATATAATCATGGCAATACCATACAAAATCTGAAATATGACAACACTGAGTTTTGAATACAATCCTGGCTCTAATGAGAAGCCAATGCAAATGCATCAGCAAAGGAGTAGCCCTCTCAAAGCGTGGTACATGCATGACAAGTCTAGCCGCTGTATTCTGGGCAGTTTGCAGTTTCCTTAAGATATATTCTTTACATCCTACATAGATGGAATTACAATAATCTAATTGGGTCAAAACAAGAGATTGGAGAAGTAATTTGAAAATATCAATTGAAAAAAAGGGCATAATGCACTTCAACTTGCAAAGGTGTGAGCAAAATTTAGGGGGTCTTTTACTAAAGCTTAGCTCGCGTTATCTGCAGCAGGGCCCATAGGAATAAAATGAGCTCTGCTGCAGATAACTCGAGCTAAGTTTTAGTAAAAGACCCCCTAAATAAATAATTTAAAAGATTTAAGGGCTCATTTTCGAAAGAGAAGGACGTCCATCTTTTGACATAAATCGGAAGATGGTCGTCCTTCTCCCAGGGACATCCAAATCAGTATAATCGAAGCTCGATTTAGGACGTCTTCAACTGCACTCCATCGCAAGGAAGGCCAAAGTTCAAGGGGGCATGTCAGAGGCATAGAAAAGGCGGGACTTGGGCATGCCTAACACTTGGACATCCTTCACCCATAATCGAAAAAAACAAGGACGTCCCTGACACGCACTTGGACGTTTTCACCCGGACCTGTTTTTTTACGACTAAGGCAAAAAAAGGTGCCAGAACTGACCAGATGACATCCCCTTACTCCCCCAGTGGTCACCAACCCCCTCCCACCCTCAAAAAACATCTTTAAAAATATTTTGTGCTAGCCTCTATGCCAGGCTCAGATGTCATACTCAGGTCCATGACAGCGCATGCAGGTCCCTGGAGAAGTTTTAGTGGGTCCTGCAGTGCACTTCAGACAGGCGGACCCAGGCCCATACCCCCCTACCTGTTACATTTGTGGAAGAAACAGCAAGCTCTCCAAAACCCACCAGAAACCCACTTTACCCACATCTAGGTGCCCCCCATCACCCATAAGGGCTATGGTAGTGGTGTACAGTAAGGGATAGTGAGTTTTGGGGGGGGCTCAGCACACAAGGTAAGGGAGCTATGTTACTGGAAGCATTTTATGAAGTCCACTGCAGTGCCCCCTAGGGTGCCCGGTTGGTGTCCTGGTATGTCAGGGGGACCAGTGCACTAGAAATGCTGGCTCTTCCCACAACCAAAGGGCTTGCATTTGGTCGTTTCTGAGATGGACATCCTTGGTTTCCATTATTGCCGAAAATCAGAAACGACCAAGTCTAGGGAAGACCATCTGTAAGGACAACCTAAATTTCAAGATTTGGGCGTCCCCGACTGTATAATCGAAACGAAATATGGATGTCCATCTTGTTTCGAAAATACAGGGTTCCCCGCCCCTGGATTTGGACGTTTTGCAAGGACGTCCAAATTGCAACTTGGAAGTCCCTTTCGAAAATGCCCCTCCACGTAACCACCGAGGACCCCTGAGATTCAAAGGTTAATTGCCGATCAACAACAACCCCTAAAATTTTTAGAGTGGACTCCAAAGGATAAGAAACACAGTCAATGCTAAAATTGCTATAGGGATCATGGTCAAACAGATTAGTTCTTATCAAAAATTTAGTCTTTGGAGCCCCTCATTTGAATTCATGCCATTGCGTTTCTTTGTAGCACAGTAGCAACTGCTCAGACTGTGATCTCATCCAGCTGCCAATTTCCATCCACATAGAGGAAGCATTAATCAATTCAGAAATTTGAACTACATAAAAATCATATTCAGTTCTGCCTTGCAGTTCCAGCAAAACAGAGCTACTTATGCAAGAAACATCAATATCTGTAAAGAGTCATCAGAGCAAAGCCAGAGACTCCAACAGTTCCAGGAGCTTCAGCAACTGGAACACCAAAGAGATTCAAAATATTATTTCAGACTGTGGTGTTTACGTTTCTAAAATCTAGATTATCACCACAAAAGTGAGGGTGTAGATTTATTTTAAAACACTTTAATCCAGATGTGAAAATTGCAGCCGGAAGCATGTCTAATTTGAAAAAAAATTGGATTGGTAAGATAACATGGGTGCTGGACAAAAGTCTGGCTTGCAGCTTGCCCGGCTGTCTAAAAGCTGAAGTAGGTGAAAGATAATTACAAGCTTAGTGGTTACAGTAAAAAAAAGCAAAGGAAAACAAAAGTTAAATCTTTAACCAAACCAAAAGTATATTTATGCTTTTCTTTCTTTTCATTGCAACTTGTTTTCTAGCATGAGTCAAACCAGCTGAACTAAATACCAAAATTATTCCTGAAGCAATATGGCCAATACAGCTTTCTATGTCTGTGCGACAAGTAAGGATTTCATGAGGTCATGAGGCAATAGGGTAATTATATAACTGGGGTACCGCCATTTAGGCATCCCAGGGCTGTGTGGTAAGAGCCTAATCTATAATGAAACCTAAGGACCCAGGTTCCACTACAGCATACAGGAATGGAGGAGTGGCCTAGTGGTTAGAGCACCAGTCTTGCAATCTACAGATGGCTGGTTCAAATCCCACTGCTGCTCCTTGTGACCTTTGGTAAGTCACTTAACCCTCCATTGCCTCAGGTACAAACTTAGGTTGTGAGCCCTCCTGGGACAGAGAAATATCCAATGTACCTGAATGTAACTCACCTTGAGCTACTACTGAAAAAGGGGTGAGCAAAATCTAAATAAATAAATACTAGTGTAACCCAGAATTGGCAGCCTAACACTTAGATGCTCACAGTTACACCAGCCCTACAGCAGGTGCAAGAATAAGTGGGGTCCTGTTTACTAAGCAGTGCTAAGGGCACACTAGCATTTTTAGCACCCTTAGGAATACATGGGTGGCTCTAGCATTTAACACGCTTAAACAGTAGAGCATCTTAGTAAACAGGGCCCTAGATGTGGTAGGGTGTTGCAGCGTTGCTTGCAGACAGGCCTGGGCCCTTATTAAATATAGGGGGTAGGCGTAAATCAAACTCATTTATTTTCAGCAGAGGAATAGCTTTCCTGTTCCCTTCGCAGGTCAGAAGAAAATAGACATGTATCCATATATTCATAAGTTTTCTCCCGTGGCTTGCTCCTTTAGGCCCATGGCATGCACTTGTCTGCCCCTCCAAAAGACAGCCCAACCACTTTGTCTCTGTCCTGCAGTTCCCGAATTTCAAGTCCAGTCTTTTAATGCTCGACACAAATGGGCCTGGTTTGGGTCTGACTTTAAAAGCCACAGTGTCAACCAGGTTTCAAGATAAACTTGGCCTATCTCCAGTAAACTTCTGCTTCTGGCAAATACAAGGTAGCATCAGATGTGGTGCTACTGCTCTTCCTCAAGCTCTTCTCAGGTACAGCAGCCAACAAGAGCACCCTGGGATGATTGCATTATTCTGGGCCTCTTATTCATTATTCTTAGGCTCTTGCTCCTGGAGACCTCTTCCCTCAGGGCCTCTCTGATTTCTGCTCCAGGGCATTTAACCACCTCCCGGCTTCAGCCCTGCCCCTATGACTCAGACTCTGACATGGCAGGTTAGCGCCACCTGCCGTAAAGTGGCTTAATTGCAACATCAGTGAGGGAGTGTTCTCAGGGTCACCTACCCCTATACCACTCACTCCCTCATACAGGGATGCATGGAATTTACAATATTCTATAGGTTACATGCATCAAGCAGGAGCTCAGCCTGTGTCCCACTTATGTTCTGACCTTGTGTGTGCCCCCTTGCAAATATTAGGTTTATTACTTATATCCTGCCTTTACCCGAGGCGAGGAACAATAAAAACATACAAAATTAAAATACAAATAAAATAGAATAATTAAAAATACACAAAAAAAACAACAATCCAACTAAGACTCAAAAGGTCCTGGCAGCTCAAACATGGTCCAATGCAAATACAGGGGAACCAGAAGACTAGAGGATAGCACACTGACTTCCACACAGGGAGTGTTGATAAGAGTGTTCTTTATTAAAGCACCAGAAAAGACCCGACACTGGGCCGTGTTTCAGTGGGAGCGCTCAACTGCCTCAAATGTCAAATACAACAGTAGTGTAAAAACATAAATAAATATATATATAGTACAATAAAAATCAACACAATACGTAACAAATCATATGTAGAACACAAATAAAAGTTATGAGATTAAAACATGAAGCATAACTAATAATGCAAAAAAACAGAAGAAACCAGTCTTCGCAAAAAAAAACAACAATGAGCAAAACAGCGAAAATGACCAAAAAAAATTTTAGAAAAGAAAAACTAAAACTAAAAAACTAAAAAATCTATAATAATAATTCTCACCTGGAAACATTCTGAAGCTCACTCTGTGGGAGGGAAACACTGAAGGCTAGGCTCTCAGCTCACTCACTCTCACTCATGCACCACTCACTGACACTCATAGACCCGCCCTCAGCCACGCCCCTTCCGGACATAATTTGCGACCGGAACTGGAAGTGTGAGACTCCAGAGATATCCGTTTTGCCCATAGCTCAAAAACGGAAGTGTGAGACGTCCTGTGCCCCGCCCTCCCCTCATAACATCATCACGAGGAGGGCAGCAACCATTCCAGGAAACGAGATGTCCCCCTGCCCACATCTTCTAATTCTCACCCTCATTCTCACCCTCAACGTACTATGAAGCAAGTGTGAGGCTCGGAGATATCCTTTTTGTCGATCGCGGTGGCGAAACAACGCAATGACGTCACCGGTGGGGCGGGGAAGGCACAAGCCTCGGAGAATCAGAAACAAAAAAAAAGGCATCCTCAACGCCGGGGCGGGGAACACAGTCATGCAACGCAATGACATCAACGGCGGCCCGGGGAAGGCACAAGCCGTGCAGAATCGCCAACAGCAAAAAATACAAACCTGTCACGGGCGACCGAATAACCCAAACAATTTGCGCCTGGACGGTAGGGGGGGTTGAGGAATAAAGCTGCAACTAAGATGACAGGAAGGAAAAGGAAAACCTTGCTAGCGCCCGTTTCATGCTCTTCGGAAACGGGCCTTTCTTACTAGTATATAATAAAGACGACACTTCTAATTTAAAAACTTAAAAATATTTATTAAGTATAAAAAGTGATACAAAAATAGGTAGAAAAGGACTCGACACAGCTGTGTATCGGCCGTACAGACCTGCGTCAGGAGTCTTCTCATCATATAAAGTCTCGTTCTCTATTTATACATTGGATGATTTTTGTATTAGTATGTAGAAAATCTTATAAATGAAAACCGAGACGCTTATCAGAGCACCTCCAATCTATATTGATTCGAGCAAATTTTAGCGCCACAAGATTTCACGAGACAACCAGAGAGTTGTTCACATAGACGCTTTAAACACAGTTCATTTATAAGATTTTCTACATTCCAATACAAAAATCATCCGATGTATAAATAGAGAACAAGATTCTATATGGTGAGAAGACTCCTGACACAGGCCTGTACGGCCGATACACAGCTGTGTCAAGTCCTTTTCTACCTATTTTTCTATCACTTTTTATGCTTAATAAATATTTTTAAGTTTTTTAAATTAGAAGTGTCGTCTTTATTATATATTTTTTAGTTTTTTAGTTTTAGTTTTTCTTCTTTTCAATTTTGTTTTGGTCATTTTCGCTGTTTTGCGCATAACTAATAAGACATAAACTGTGCGCTCTACAGGCCCAGTTTATAAAGGCATAAATCTCCGCATGTAGATTTAGGTGCACTGGGCCATATTCTATAACTAGGTGCCCATTTCCCTGCCCATAACCATGCCCCTTTTTGCCTGTGCACATCAGAAGTTCGGCGAACATCGTTACAGAATACACTTAGCGAGTTGTGCACCTAAATTCTAATCAGTACCAATTAGTGCTCATTATTGCTTCTTAAGTGCTGTTATCAGCGCTCATTAGCTAGTTAACCTTGTTAAATTGCATGCATTGTTATAGAATCCAAGCCGATTTTGGCGCCGATCTGTAGGCATGCTATATAGAATCTGCGGGTAAGTGTGGTATCGTGGTAAAACATTGTGTAAAGTAAAAGATAATAAAAGTAATAAAAGATAGTAAAACTAGCATGTAAAGTGACTCAAATATTAAATCAGGGTTAAATATGCTAGAACTGAGCAGTATGAAAGGTAAAAAAAATACCTTGGCACCAAAATCACCACTGTAACAGTATAAACAAATAAAATTACCTAATGCCTGCTGCATATAAAAACATGAAAAAGACTCTTAGGGCCCTGTTTACTAAACCACATTATAGGCGCGTTAATTTAAAAACCGTCTAACCAGTGAGTCAAGCACACCGCCAGAATTAAAAAACAGCTGATGAATAAATATTCTAAAAAAACAAGCAAGTAAAGTGACTGTGTTTAAAATCTGAGGTTAATATACTCTAACTGAGCAGCACAAAAGGTTAAGAGACTCACCTGCAGTTATTTTGAAACAAACGTTTGTATGCCAAAATCGCCACTGCAACAGTATCGAAGAAACAGAATTGTGTCATGACTGCTGCATATTTAAATCTAAAGATAGGAATAATGCATGAGATGGTGATATCCCTGAAATACAATGGCGTAATAGCCGGCTAAAATTACCATTTTGAAAGTTAGCCTTTTATGAAAATAACCGGTTAGCCTGCAATAACCGGTTACAAGAAACATGCACTTAAAAAAGGATATATATAAAAAATATAAAAAGTGTAAAAATGTATACTGGTACTACATGTGGCGAGTATATGGAAGCATGTAGAAGGGAAAAGGGAAGAGTAATGGACACTGAGATAATGAGGGACATTATATGCAAAACAATATATATGAGAATACAGTAAATTGCTAACAAGTGTTATATAATGCTTAACTGATAAATAGCACCAGTGTCAATGTGTACTATATGAAGGGTCTTAAATCCAATTCTGAATTCAGGCCATGCGGCACCAATGTCTTAAAAAGAAAAATTATCTTCTGTTCTTCCTTTAGTAATTGCTTGTCTATATTACCCCCTCTCCATGAAGTTTTCAAAACTTTGTATACAAAAAATCTCAGTTTATCTGTGGTGTGATTGGATGATTGCCAATGATTAACCAAAGAAGCTATTGTGATGTTCCAGTTAATACAGCTCCTATGTTCAATCAGATGTGTTTTAATAAGATGCTTGGTCTTGCCTATGCCCTTTTACTAAGCCACGTAGACATGTACATGCATCCTATGCGCATCAATTTTGAACTACCGCCCGGGTACCGAGTGGCCTGGGTGGTAGTTTCATTTTTTACGTGTGTCCACTAAGAGCGCCAGAAAAACCAGGCAGTAATCGGCATAGTATGCGCGTAGACCATTACTGCCCAGTTAACGCATGAGACCTTACCGCTAGGTCAATGGGTGGCGGTAAGGTCTCAGGCCCAAAATGGATGAGCATCAATTTTTATTTTGCCACATGCTCGGGATCCATACAGCATGTGAAAGTCAAAAAAATAACTTAGCTTTCAAGTGCAGGTACAAAGCAACAAGTGGGTCATCGGTCAAACACACCGACTTCGGCCAAGGTTTCGCTGATAACGCTGTGTCAAGGCGTGAGTAAACACAAAAGTTCATAGTATGCCATCATATGAGAGGGTTCTTTTTTGTTGTATAGTTATATAATAGGCTTTCACTCTGTGACATCAGGGAGCCTAAAAGGAAATGCCCACTTATACAATTTCCCCATAATTGACTTGCCCAAAATCACAAGAAAAATCAGTGTGATTTGAACCCAGTTTCCTTGGTTCTCAGGCTCCTCCACTCCTACCAATGCTCTAATTGAAGTGCTATATGTTGTTAGCAATTTGGGGCAAATTCTATAAAAGACGTTCAAAATTCAAGGCTGAACCCCCCCCCCCCCCCAGCATGGAACAGTATTCTATAACAGGTGTTCTGGGATCGGCCCCCTTTATAAAATAGACTGTAGTGATGGAATCCGTGTTCAACTTTGGATGCAAGGAGTTACACCAACTGAAACCAAGTGTAAATCCCAGCATATAAGATGGGTGTGGATCACTTGAATTCTAGAACACTGTGCACATTCTAATGGAACGCCCCGATCCGCCCATGTCCCTCCCATGGCCACACCCCCTTTGCAGATTTGCACAGAAACACTTACATACTATTCTATAAATGGGCACATAAGTGTGTTTTCAAGCAGATCTGCCCTTTTTGTCCTGTTTCAGTGCTTTGAGTCCATTAGAATGCTTTTCCAAAGTAGCTTCTAATGTTCGGCGCCATACATAGAATTTCCCCCTTTATGTATAATGATTATATAACTAATTTACATTCTTTGATATTAGTTCATGTTCAATATTTATTTATTTTTGGTACATTTATACCCCGCATTATCCCACAAGAGATGATAGATATGATGTGATAGATTTGGAACTTTAATTGCAATCTTTAAATGTAATATAATTTTTTATTAAGCATTTCTTGGGAAGGGAATAAACGAATGCAAAATATTAAATATTATCATGCTTTCTATAAGGACCATAAAACATTCAGATGCAAGCTTTTTTCTCCATCCTATTGTCAATCAGAGTTCTCTTTCCTTCTTCTCTTTGCCTTTGCTCCTTCCTCTTTCCTTCGTTCTCATCCTCTCCCTACACACTCTCTCTGTCTCTTACCCCTTCATCGTCACCTTGCATACAGGTTACAGATTACTGCAACACAAAATCAACAAGAAAACCACACTTCACTGATTCTATGACCTGCCTTTTCTTTTCAAAAAAATATGCACCCCATAGAAGAAGAGGAGAGGCAGATACCGGGACAGTGAATTGTAAGCTCCAGCCTCTTTTTCTCAACAGGAAGACTGGGCAGGAGAGGAGAAAGGGGTATGAATCAGCAGAACAGAAAATGATGCTAGTGTGTTGCCAATGCTTAACCAAAAAAAAAAAAAAATCTTATATTTCTGATTATTCCTTTCTCAACAGCAGTTTGTCTATAGTAAGTACATTTTAGCTTAGCCACATTTTGGCACCACTGAGCAAAAGTTATTGCAACGTTTCATGAGTGGTATACGCAAAATAATTTGTTCTGAACCATGAGTTCAGTGTGCTTTGGGACAAGAGAGACTAGAAACCAAGGCAATAGCAGAACGAGCCTCTTCAAAATCTAGCACTGCGGAGCAACCTTACCCTTCAAGTAAATTTGTTCACATATTTAAATTTAGTTAAAATAAAATAACTATAGTAATTTAGCGGGAACAATTACAAACGAGGCACAGCAGGACTTATTATAAAAAGGAAATGGTTCACCACTCTTCCTGTTATCTTAAATGTAAAAACCAACTGACACATAGTCCCAGAAATATCTGTTCACCACCATATGACAGGAATAGAGGCCTGGATCCATAGATGCGTTCATATTCATTCTCTGCCCACTGAAAATATATTTGAAAATGTCTTTAAAGCCATGTTAAGCATCTTCTCCATACAGGCAAAATAGAAAAAACCCTATAGAACATCTAATCCTAAGCAATTTGAGTCATAGGGTCTTGTTTTAAGAAAACAATCTTTTCCAAAGAAACAAAAGATAATTCCAGCCAAACTAACCAGGAGTTAGGAAACTAGCCAGAGGCTCTCAACCTCACTGTCCCTTCTTCTCTTTATTTCCCATGCCCCTGACCACTAATTGGCTGCCATTTCAGTAGTGGCATCTGCAAATGGCAGACAATCGAAAAACAGACTTTTTTTTTTTTTTTACTATTTGAGCGACTTAGACAAAAACAGGAAAAAAGAAAAAGACTACAGAAAGCACAGGAAAACAACGTCTTCAACAGGAGAGCCAAGCATAGCACGGCAGGCAAGAACAAAGCAAGCAGCAAAATAAATAGGAATGGTGAAAACAGGCCAAGCACAGGCCGTGCTAATACACAGCTGGAAACCAAGCCAGTCTCAGAAAACATCAAAATATCAAACAGTGACCACTCCAATACTAGCAGAGGTCGCTGAGAACTACAAAGCAGAGTGCATCTTCTCCCAGAAAAAGCTGAATGCTAAAAAAGGAAACAATGTACCTCACATTATGATTTCTAATCCTACAAAGAAAAAAACATTGAAGAAATACAGACATAGATATATATTCCTTTCACAGAGGCGTAAACTTGGAGGGCCCTGTTTACTAAGCTGCGTTGTAGGCGCGTTAACCATGTACACGCGTTAACTGTGTACGCGTCTACAATATCCCTATAGGAGCCTACACAGCATGCGTGCTAATTATAGGCGTGTTAAAAACACTAATACGCCTTAGTAAACAGGGTCCTGCATAAGTTGCCCATTTGTACTCATGTCCATTTTTATTTATTTATTTAAAACATTTATAAAACACACGATCCGAGAGTATTCAGCAGTGTACAATAGTACAATCATAATATAACATCATTGCATACAAGACAGACAGTTAACATAATAACACAAATAAATCATACAATCATAGCGTTGAAGCAATATCAATAAATAGATATCAAGTATAAACAAACCACTTTAGTTGTCAAAGAACTATCGAAATAAAAAAGTTTTTAGTTCTTTCTTGAACTGATTGACATTCTGCAATGTACGTAAGCTCAATAGCAGCTCATTCCACAACTTGGGACCTAGCAGTTTAAAAATACAAGCATGATACTCATGGAACCTGACCACCCTACAGGAAGAAACTTTAGGCATCAGAGGACCTCAAGGCACTTATAGGCTGATAAAGCCACAATGTTGAACATAAAATTGGAGAAACTAAGGAGCTCTTTTACTAAAGCTTAGCTCGAGTTATCTGTAGCAGGGCCCATAGGAACAAATGGACCCTGCTGCATATAACTCGAGCTAAGCTTTAGTAAAAGACCCAGTAAATCATTTAGCAGTCCTTTTACTAAGGTGTGCTAACAGATTTAGCGCATGCCAACAGTTAGTGTGCATTAAATCCATTAGCGCACCTTAGTAAAAGGACCCCCTTAAAGCATTAAAGACTAAAAACAACATTTTGAAAGTAATTCTCTGCTTAATAGGTAACCAGTATAACTTCAACACCAGAGTAATGTGGCAATGATGCGGAAACCCACAGAGAACATGGGTTCTGTCTACCTGTCTTATCTAGATTGTAAGCTCTTTGAGCAGGGACTATCTTTTTGTGTATGGTGTACAGCGCTGCATATGCCTTGTAGCACTATAGAAATAATAAGTAGTAGTACTGCATTTTGTAAGGCCTTCAGAGATCCTCCACACAAGCCTATTAATAAGCCATTACAGTAATTGAACCATGGCATGATAATACTTTGTACAACTAAACTAAAAATTGCATCATTCAAAAAAAATCACATAATCTAATCAATTTTCACTTACTAAATACTAATCTAATCATCTTTAACACCTGAGATTTCATAGACAAAGCAGAATCAAACAGGACAACCAGATTCCGAACACAATCTACCACGGGAATCAATACACTATCAATCTGAAAATGAAAAGGATCATCAGATAGAAAACTGGACAAAAATTGAACCTTAGTTTTTGCCACATTCAGCTTTAAGTGATAGAATTGAGACACAACAACAGCATATCAAAAGTAATTGACATGGATCTGTCAATCTCTAGTAAGAACTGTATATCTTCAACATATAGTTTAAATTTCAGGTTAAGGCAATTCAATAATCTACAAAGAGGTAAATTAAAAAGCATTGCTGACAAAGCAGATCCTTGTGGTATACCAGAAGAGCAATTCACCTCAAAAGAAAACACACAATTGGTTAAAATGCAGAATTTTCTGTCAGAAATGAATTGAACCTCTCCAATACTACTCCACTCAACCCTATCGCTTTTAAGCCGTTAATAAGTGACTGTGGTGACTTTGAAGACTGGGTTCGTATGAGGCTGAAAAACCACAAATATCCTTGACCTATGGTATGCCATTTACTTGCCAAACTGTTGAAAATTCAGATTATAGTAGCATATTCACATAGTTACATAGGAAATGATAGCAGAGATAGACAGGCCTGGCCCATCAAGTCTTCCAGAAAGGTTGTTGGGACTTGGGGTTGTATCTACAGTGCAATGCGGGTTACTTTCCCCATGATTTCTTAGTAGTGCAAAGTCGTTATTTAGCTGAAGTTCGGGACCAATTGTGGATAACCACTCCTTTTTAAATTCCAACACCTTTTGTTTGCCTCCATCACTTCTTCCAGGTATCCGCCATCCTTTCCATGAAAAAATGTTCCCTGAGGTTGCTGATATGGGATGTATAAAAAGTAGTTTACTAAGCTGTACTAAAAAGTGGCCGGCACTGTTGTTAGCACATGGGTTTCCCACGTGCTGTGACTACTTTCAGTGCGGCAGTAAAATGGCTACATTTGTATATTTTTCTGTAATGGCCTTGCGCTAATTTCCAAATTAGCAGGTGGCCATTACCACAGGAGCCCTTATCATTACATATTTTGCAGGTGCTAAGGCTCCTACGCTAACCCTGCACTACCCAATTAGAGTAAGACACACATACTTTCTGCCCATTGACACACCTCTAAAAAAATACAAACTATTTTTTAGTGTGGGACTAGTGCGTGCTGAACAGTACACTACCACAGGATACCTCTGCGTGTCCCACAACAGTGCCTACCACGGCTTAGTAAAAGGGCCCCAAAGTAAATAAAAAACCGGGGGAATAAACAGAGAACATGGTGTGGGGCAGGGGCATAGCTGCTTGGGGCAACGGGGGCCTGAGCCCCCGTAGATTTGGCCCTGGACCCCCCTGCCAGCGACCCTCTCAACCCCTCCCTCCCGCCGCCAACCTGCCACCTGCTACCTTTGCTGGCGGGGGACCCCAACCCCCATCAGCCGAAGTCTTCTTCCTTTGTTTGGTTTCTCAGTCTGACATCCTGAACGTACAACATGCAGAACGTCAGACTCACAGAAACAGAACGAAGCCTTGCAGACTGAGAAACCAAACGAAGGAAGAAGACTTCGGCTGGCGGGGGTTGGGGTCCCCCGCCAGCAAATGTAGGCAACGGCAGGCGAGGGGTCGAGAGGGTCGTCGGCAGGGGGGGGTCAAAGTTGTTGGAAGTGTCGGCAATGGTGGTGGGGGCGGCGGCAAGGGGGGACTAAAATGTGCCCCCTCACCTCGGCTCTGGACCCCCCTACCGCTGAAGTCTGGCTACACCCTTAGTGTGGGGGAGGAAGGAATAGGGAACATATGAATACAGTATAAGAAAAAGTAAAGAAATTACATTTTCAAATAGAGAGGAGAAACACAAGATGCATACAGGAATGGTGGGTTAGGGAAAGTCAGGAGACCAAAATAATACTTCCCCTAGGATGACTGATATTTAGCAGTCCTGAGGAAGCGCCTGAGTGAAGAAATGGCCTTTATGAAAGGAGTTTTTGAAAGATGTCTCCATCCGCATGTCCAAACAGAGGTTATTCCAGAGGCTGGGAGCCAGGACACTATAGCAAGAATCTTGTGTATGATCCAGTCTGATGCTACACTGAGAGGAAACTGTAATTAGACTATGCTGGGAATAGCGAAGGGAATGAGAAAACATATAGAGTGCCTTAGAGATCAGACAGAAGTAAGAGAAGACCAGAGTATGGAGACATGATCCTTATTGAAGAAAAAACAGATAGAATGAACGGTTTGAAGTCTACGAAGCTGACAGTAGGGAAGGTCCTGGCTTAGAAATAAGAAGTGCAAGAATCAAAGTCATCAAGGAAGTAGTATCCAAAACAGAGTGGACTGAGCAGATTTGTTTCACGTTATAAACACTTCTGAACAACAGAGGGAACATGCTGCTGAAACTTAAGGTCCTTATCAAGAATTATTCAAGAAGCACTCCAACGGGGGACAGGAACCATTGTTAAAGGGGAGGAGTGATCTCAGAGTGCCAACAGAAAAAATAATGGACTTAGCTTCCCCATAGTTTCTAGTTCTAGTGCTTCTCCTCATTTAGAAAAGGTTCATTGGTCTTTCACGTATTTAAAGGTCTGTATCATATCCTCTGTCTCTCTTCCCCTCCTCTTATATCTTCTCATATGTGCTAACTTCTCCCAGATTCTTTATATGGCAGTCAAATGGGGGCACCGAAATCTGGGTGCGAACCTGAGATACGTGCAGAACTTAACTGGTTAATGAGCCATTAATGGGCAATAATTGGCCACTAACAACCAATTGTTGATGTTAATTAGCGCCAATTTGGATTTGCATCACATCTGGCTGCTATAACACTTGGCACCCAAATGCCATAGCACACAACTCAAAAGGGGTGTAGCCACAAAGTTACATGGGTTGCTACTCAATAATGGGTTGGCATGTCAGGGCCGCCGAGAGGGGGGGGCAGGGGGGACAAAATTCCCCGGGCCCGGGCCTCCAAGGTGGCCCTGGCGCCGGGGTCAGGCCGCTGGCACTGCAGTCCCCGGTCTCACCTGCCTGCCTCCTCAGCTCCGGGCCCCCTGCATTCGAAGCAGCAGTCACAGATCGCCTCCCTTCGGGCCTTCCCTCCCTGTGTCCCGCCCTCGCGGAAACCGGAAGTTACATCAGATGAGGGCGGGACAAAGGGAGGGAAGGCAGGGCCAGAACTGAAGAGAGGTGATCTGCGACTGCCGCTTTGAATGCAGGGGGCCCGGAGCCGAGGAGGCAGGCAGGTGAGACCAGGGACTGCAGCGGTGGGGGGAGCAGCAGCAGCGGCGGGGGGCGGCAGTGGCAGGGGGAGAAGCAGCTGCGGGGGGCAGCAGCAGCAGGGCGAGTGATGGGAGCGGAGGCGGGGCAGCCTTGCCCCGAGCCAGTCTCTCGGCAGCCCTGCGGCATGTCCTACGAGGGTGACAACATTTACACTAGGTTTCAGCAGGCATAAATCTGGCACCCAAAGTGGTGCTCTTTACATAATTACACTTAGCACCAGGGCTTTTTTTGAGGGGGTACTTGGGGGTACTGAGTACCGACACCTTTTCCATTGTCTGCTAAAATTGACCCATGGTCACCAAGTTTTAATGAAAGAGCTCAGGTTGTACACATCAATTCTGCCTTGTCATAGATTCTGTGACTGGTTGCAGGGGGCCTAGCTATTGTGGGGTGGGTCCCTCAGTGATCACCCCACCCCTGAAGGGTGGCCTGGCATTTGAGTACCGGCACCTTTTTTGCTAGAAAAAACACACTGCTTAGCGCCAATCTTTTCTGGTGCCCATTTTTGAGCACTATTAATAGAATCCAGCCCTTTATGTCCATAGTGAGATATGACATCCAAAACTAAATACAGTACTAAGTACAGTTCAATATGTTTTAAATCCAGTAATACACCCCAGAAGCCAGACTCTGTCTTCAGTGGAGAATAAGCTTCAAAGAGGGCAGCTGGACTAGCCTGGCGGCTCATGTGGTAAGTGCTCTGCATCACACAAGAAAAGATGAACAAACCTTTGCACAACTCAAATAAGAACACAAACAGCAAAGGTGACAAAAAAGTCCCAAACCAAATGGTGCGGTGCAGAAATTTATTGGTAGATATAAGAGATTCAACACAAGGAGTGGCCTTGTGGTTAGAGCACTGGTCTTGACATCCAGAGGTGGCCAGTTCAAATCCCACTGCTGCTCCTTGTGACCTTGGGCAAGTCATTTAACCCTCCGTTGCCTCAGGTACAAACTTAAGATTGTGAGACCTCCTGGGATAGAGAAGTACCCAAATGTAACTCACCTTGAGCTACTACTG
Source organism: Microcaecilia unicolor (assembly GCF_901765095.1). Lineage (NCBI taxonomy): Eukaryota > Metazoa > Chordata > Amphibia > Gymnophiona > Siphonopidae > Microcaecilia > Microcaecilia unicolor. Next base: position 263,563,105 of record NC_044033.1, on the reverse strand, counting down.
AAAAATGTGTGAGCAAAATCTAAATAATAATAATACCAGCAATCGCACAATGGTATGTAATCTCCTAATGAGCATGAATAACTGCACCAAAGTTGTGCATCCATAATATCCTGCCTTGTGGTTGCACTGCAAAGCAGCTCTGTTTTCCTTTGCTGTAAGTGCTGTACAGCACCATGTGGAAGGTCCAAAGTTTGATCCCTCTGTCAGGATTTCTGCTCCTTGGATTGGCTGGGAACACTGAGAAGACAGCATCCACAACCACTTGTGGGGAGGGGAGGAGGAAAGTCATGGTCACTGTTTAAGCAAAACACCCTGGTGCCTAGCTCCAGGACCCCTGATTGCAGGGTTATGAAGGGAGTTGTGGATGTGATTTATCAGAGAAGATGTGCTGGGCAAGGGGTGGAGGAGAAACATTTTAAAAAAAGGGGGGGGAGGGGAAGAAATCCGTGGGTAATGGTAAATTAAACACCGATTCAGAAGTAAAAGGAGTAGAAGAAAATCCAAAGGAAAAAAAATGATAAAGAACAAAAACAGAGCGTTGTTATTTCCTGGGTTAGAACATAAGAATTGCCATACTGGGTCAGATCAATGGTCCATCCAGCCCAGTATCCTGCTTCCAACAGTGGCCAAGCCAGGTCACAAGTACCTGGCAGAAACCCAATTAATAAGAACATTCCATGCTACTAATCCTGGAGCAAGCAGTGGCTTCCCCCCTGTCCGTCTCAATAACAGAGTATGGACTTTTCTTCCAGGAACTGGATCAAACCTTTTTTAAACCCAAGTATGCTAACCGCTGTTACCACATCCTCCAGCAACGAGTTCCAGAGCAGTTCTTGAACAAACCATCACTGTGACATCTACAAATCAGTTTTTAAAACATACCAGTGACAATGTACACCAAACTATTATTTTTATTTCCAAAAACACCTTTTGCATCTAAAGTTAAATCCTTCTGAAAGCAGGACCCTTGCATTTAATTCAAGCCTCAGGGGGTCAGAGTTTTGCCCAGTGTGTGGCTCTGGAAAACTACTTTGTATTTAATGAATGTTAGCAGCTTTGACCTGATGCATAAACATTGTTTAAAGCATTCTCTCTAACCCTGTCCTTCCTCTCTTTCACGGAAAACAGTCATCAGCTTTATAAATAATAGCTTGCTCTTAAAAAGCAGCATCTCCACAGACTACATTCAAAACTTGCCCTTCTCTCTTGATGGAGTAATCCTTAACAATGCAATATAAAAAAAAACTGGCAGCAAATCAGAGGCGAGCTGTATCTAAAATGCATCACTGCTCTCCTGTCCTGCAGGATGTGAGTGCAAAGTGCAGCCAGGAGCCTGTGAGTTTAAAAACAGTCTAATAAAAAGACAAAAACAATCTCACTTCAAAAAAAAAAGAATACAGTTTGTGTCATCAGTGCAACGCACTTAGCTATGTGAAAGTACTTTCTGAGTGGATTAGGAACTCATCTGTTACAGGTCACGAAAAGCAACTAAGGGGTCCTTTTATTAAGGTGTGCTGATGGATTGAGGGGGTCCCTTTACCAAGGTGCGGTAAAAAGGGTCCTGCAGTAGCAGCAGGGGCCGTTTTTCTCAAGCGCCAGGGTCCTTTTTACTGCAGCAGGTAAAAAGCCCCTAAAAATGGCCATGCGGTAAAATCACTCTTACCATGTGGCCATGCAGCAGGGAGCTCTTACCGCCGTCCACTGAGGTGGCGGTAAGGGCTCCCGCTGTAACCCGGCGGTAACTGGGCAGTGATTAAAGCGGGGTTAGCGCCGTGGTAAAAATTACAAAAATATTTTGTTGCGCTGGAAATGGCACGCGCTTGAGGTGGAACCACAACCAGAAGCAGAGTTGGGCTGGTGGTAGTTCCGGGTTGTTGAATGGCAACCCTTTTGTAAAAGGGCCGCATACAGGCTTATTTTTGAAAAAGAAGGGCGTCCATCTTCCGACACAAATCGGGAGATGGGCGTCCTTCTGTCAGGGCAGTGGCGTAGCTACGTGGGGCCTGAGGGGGCCTGGGCCCCCGTGCTGATGATCCCCTTGAACCGCCCTCCCGCCACCAACCCTCCCCCGCCATCGCCGCCAGCCTGCCCGCCCCGCCCCATCCTGCACGTAAGACGTCAGAAACAGCTGATTACAGCAGGAACTTCCTTGAACGAAGGCGCTACTCCGGCGCTGAACTAAAGAAGACTCTCTTCGGCTGCAGCAAATGAGGTATCTGATGCGGCGGCGGGGCGGGCGGCGACGGCGGCGGGGGAGGGTTAGTGGCGGAAGGGGGATCCAATGTGGCGGCGGCTGCAGCGGCTAGGGGGGCAATGGCGGGGGGGGGGGGGGTTGGTGGCGGGAGGGGGGGTCCAATGTGGCGGCTGCGTCGGCTGGGGGGGGCGACGGCGGGGGGGTGGCTAAACAGTGCCCCCCCACCTTGGGCTCTGGCCCCCCCTCCCAGCGAGGTCTGGCTACGCCCCTGTCTCAGGGTCGCCCAAATTGGCATAATCAAAAGCTGATTTTGGGCGTCCTCAACTGCTTCCCGTCTCAGGGATGACCAAAGTTCACGGTGGCGTATCGGCACCGTAGTGAAGGCGGGACTGGGGCGTGATTAGGAGATGGGCGTCCTCGGCCAATAATGGAAAAAAGAAGGGCATCCCTGACGAGCACTTGGTCAACTCTACTTGGTCCATTTTTTCTTGCGACCAAGCCATGAAAAGGTGCCCAAACTGACCAGATGACCACCATCAGGGATGACCTCCCCTTATTCCCCCAGTGGTCACCAACCCCCTCCCACCCTAAAAAAAAACTTTAACATTTTTTTTTTGCCAGCCTCTACGTCAGCCTGAAATGACAGCAGTATGCAGGTCCCTGGAGCAGTTTTAGTGGGTGCAGTGCACTTCAGTAGGTGGACCCAGGCCCATCCCCCCCCTACCTGTTACACTTGTGGTGGTAAATGTGAGCCCTCCAAAACCCACCCGAAACCCACACGTAGGTGCCCCCCTTCACCCCTTAGGGCTATGGTGGTAGTGTACAGTTATGGGGAGTGGGTTTTGAGGGCTCAGCACCCAAGGTAAGGGAGCTATGCACCTGGGAGCAATCTGTGAAGTCTACTGCAGTGCCCGCTAAGGTGCCCGGTTGGTGTCCTGGCATGTCAGGGGGACCAGTGCACTACAAATTCTGGCTCCTCCCATGACCAAAGGGCTTGGATTTGGTCATTTTTGAGATGGACGTCCTCGGTTTCCATTATGGCCGAAAACCGGGGAAGACCATCTCTAAGGTTGACCATCACTAAGGTCGACCTAAATATTGAGATTTGGGCATCCCTGACCATATTATCGAAATGAAAGATGGAAGCCCATCTTGTTTTGATAATACGGGTTTCCTCGCCCCTCACCGGGATGTCCTTTGAGATGGGCGCCCTTAGAGATGGTCGTCCCCGTTCGATTATGCACCTCTTAGTGTGTTAATGCTTAGTGCACGCTAAATAATGATGTGCCCATTAAATTCCTATGGGTGTCACATCATTTATTGTACGCTAAATCTGTTAGTTCACCTTATTAAAAGAACCCCTAAGTGTTTGAATTTTAGCACGGAAAGTCACCCACAGTTGTTTTAAAAGTAGCTGAAATAGTAACAGTCTCTTATATGGTTTCATTTACACCTCATACAAAGGAAGACTTGGAAAAGGAAAGCAAAAGCTTTGTTGTATCACTGAAAACAGCATATGAAAATAGTCAGGTTTGAGGCTAAATAAGCAGGCATTTTCCAAGGCAGTCTTGCAGATTCTGGAAGATATCTGGGAAAGTCATTTGCCCCCTTGTGTTACATGGAATGCTCTGATTTACAGAGCTGGATTTCTGATTACAGAGCCTGTAAGCAGAATCAGAGAGCAGGCTTCTTCGGGGACTGGAGAGAGCAGGGTAGAATCCTTCTAGAACCCTAGAACTGTACAGCGCTGCGTAACCCTAGTAGGGTCTGAGGGTTTTTTTCCATATTTTGGGTACTATCGACATTTGGTGCCATAGGCATATGCTTATGTTACATATTCCCGAATCTGAGCTCTGGTTTACCTTTCTATTTACTGCTGAAATATTTATGTCATGCCAAGCCATAAGTACACTAAAGAGGAAATTCAATAAATGGTGTTCAAACTCGGGTGCCAAAAGAATTCAGCACTAAGCACTATTCTATAAAGGGCATGTGCCTTATACAGAACAGCATTTAGAACGGATTCCACACCTAACTTTTGAGCACCAGACTTACACCTACTAAAACCTGGTGTAAATGCAGGAGACCAAATCAGGTGCGGCAAGGCAGCATTCTGTAATTCTGTGAACAACTTTTTGGAACGCCACCCAACACACCCATAAACATGTCCCCCTTTTGATACATGCTCCATGGGAGTTAGGCAGCAGGGGGCCAATATTCAAAGCAGGCAGGAGCTTCTCCTGCCCACTTAAATCACTCTCTGCCACCTAAGTGGTAACATTCAGCAACACTTAACCGAAGAGTGTCGCTGAATATCCTCTCAGACCACCCAACTAAAAAGTAGGCAGGTCAGGGGCGGCACTGGTGATGGAACTAGGGAGGAGCCCCAGGTTATGAGGGTATTGGCAAAATTCAGTGCCGGCACCTGCATAGCTAAATGGCGTAATTTAAGGTCGTTTAGCTATGCGAGAGCTGGTGTAAAACCTTAGAGTAAGTAAGTAAGTAGGCCTCTTAGTGAGCAAAGGGCAGTAATATAGCTTGTTTCTGTTTTGTAGCTTTTAAGGGAAAAAAAAAACTTACTGTTTGTTTTATCTATTGAGCATCCCAATGTATATGTTTCCCAAAAGTGAGATTCTTGTATGAAAAAGAGATCTTTGTACCTTGATGGAAATCCTCATTACCCACTAGTCCAATAATTGCTGAAATATTGTTTTGTTTTGTTATTTTCATTTGTCCTGCACCATCTCCTTGCTAATAGGTTATTCCCAATCATATTAATGCTTTCCAGCTCCTTGGAAACACAATGTTCTTTCATATGGGGTATATTGATTGGTAGAGGCTGCCTCGTTTATTTCCGATGGCTCTTTTAGCTGGACTGTAAAAAGTATTCCTCTGCAATTAAATATTTAAGTACTTATTTGTGTGGCCATATTTAACCCAGTTCAATTTACGTGGATAACAACTGACAATACAAATCTTTTGAATATCAATGTTACACACATACATATACTGTAGATAAACTAGGGATTCACAAACCAGGGTTATAAAATCTGCATTTGGGGTTGCAACCACAATTGCAGCATAAACAGGACAATTGGGCGGGTTTCCGCGACCGGCTGCGGGAAATTGGGCGGTATTTTTTCAGCCGGGGTGCGGGTTTGGGCGCTTTTCCCGCGGGGTTGATTTGGAAGCCCAGCACATTCCCTCCCCTCTTCAGCCTGCAGCCCACCTCCGCGGGGTTTCTATTGGTCCAATTTGGTCCAATAGAAGCCCCACGGAGCCCCCCCTCCAGAGACAAAGAGAGAAGCTGTGTAGGTGCCAGGCAGCTGACAGCTGCTAATGACGTCGGAGGCGGGGTTAATGACGTCGGAGACGGTCGGAGGTGGGGTTAATGACGTCGGAGGCGGGGTTAATGACATCAGAGGAGGGGTTAATGAAGTCAGAGGCGGGGTTTGATTTTGTGCGGTTTGGGGCTGGTCTTGGGCGGGGAAAATTTTTTCCATCTGGCAACTGATCAGTATGGAGCAAAGACCTGGCAGGAAAGAAGAGTCTGGTACCAGAACTGAGGTAGGAACTGGACTTGCATGAAATTCTTTACTGCTAAAATCATACAAATGTTTGTAAAGCACTGACAGACATACACAGCTCTACAATGTTAGGAATAATGTCAGTATTACCCATGGTTTGTTTAAGAAGATGATAGAGTGAGTCCCAGATAGCAGGTCATTAGAGGAGTGACTGGAGGACCTGGAAGGAGCTCAGAGAATATATAAGGGAAGCCCTGGGGAAAGAATCCTGTCTCTGGTTCTGCCTCTTGAAGAAGCAACCAGCTCTGGTGTAGGAGTTAGGTGTTACTGTTAGTTCCCCTGCCACATGACCCATTGCAAGAGAAGGGGAAGTCCTGTAGTATTGTAACCAGTAGATCGATTATCTGAACAGTAAGCTGTTATATTGCATCAGCCATTGTAGGAGCAAGAAACTCGACGGATTGGGGAGTCCGGCTGTAACCAGGGCTCAAGTAGAATTGTAGTTTACCCCTGGCTGATAGCGAGATCTTCAGGGTGGCAGCCCGAAGGGAGTATGCAGTTAACTGGAAGTCCAGCCTGGATGGTATTGGAAGTACATCAGGAGTGTGAAATCTGCTCTGGGTTCTGACTGATCTGCAGGACAGGCATGAGGGTTAAGCATGTGTATTAGCCCAGATATGTATTATCGCTTATGATCACCTGGAGAGCAATATGAGTTACAATTGACTGTAAGGAGACCAATCCAGTGGAAACCATCAGTTAAGAATAAAATGTTCCAGTTCTTTTCATCCTCTGAATGTTGTGTGGTTACTGAGTTGTTGAGCTGACGGGACCACAGTGAGTAAGTGATAAAACATGCAGTGCCTCTCAAGCCCCTTCTAACCCGGGATAGCAGGACCAGGTTACATCAGGAAGTACTTTTTCACAGAGAGGGTGGTAGATATCTGGAATGCCATCCCACAGGAGGTTGTGGAAATAAAAACAGTAACAGAATTCAAAAATGCATGGGATAGACATAAAGGAATCCTGTATAGAAGATATGGAACCAAACAAGATTAGCAGCGATTAGATATCAGCACCCGTAATTGGGAAACAAAGCTAGTGCTAGGCAGACATCTACAGTCTGCAACCTGAAAATGGCAAGGACAAATCAAGATCAAGTATACATATGTAGTATCACATCATACCTTATGCTAGGGGTTTACTTTGTTGAGCAGACTGGAAGGACAATACAGGACTTTATCTGCCGTCATCTATTATGTTTATTTATTTATTTTGTTACATTTGTATCCCACATTTTCCCCCCTTTTGCAGGCTCAATGTGGCTTACATATACCGTTAGGCGGTCCCCATTCAGGTATGAACAAAATACAGAGTGAAGTTGTAGTAGGGTTAGAGTACAGTGTGACAAAAACATTTGGGGATCATAAAGAGGAGGTAGAGTTTATATAATAAAAAAAGCCCTAAATACAGCCATGTTGAATCTAGGCTTAGCGTGTGGGAAAGTCCCATGTTAAGACACGCTGGGCCCGATATTCAGCCGGCGGCAGGCAGCACATTTGCTGTCCGCCACCGCATTACTATGTTATAACTGTTTGTGGCTTCTTTTTCTGATTTGTGTGTTTAAGATTCAGGTTATGTTTAGTTTGGCCTGTCCATGATACTATGACAGAGGACACAAAGTTTTCTATGAATTCCTTCTAGCCGGTACCACTTTAAAATGTAAAATAAAGTAAACAGGCCACCCATTTAAGTCAACTTCAATGCAAAAAGGCTTTGCTACGCTTACAATCTCCCCAACAAGTGATCTCACAGGCGCTGGTATGTTTACCCTTCTTAAATAGCGCATACAGAATGCACATCATTACTTAAGCTAATACCCTGTGGCAACACAGTAAGAAAGATCAAATCAAAAAGAAGAACAATTAATAACCAGATCCTAGGCGTACCAAAGGTAATTCAGTGCTGTCTGAGAATGAATCCAGATGAATGTCTGGAAAGGAAAACGAGTTTTACAGCCAACTATCTCTGGTCAACACAGTTCTATTCCATCTGTATATAGAGAAAAAAAATCCCTGCATGTATGTAGTTGAGTAAATTGAGGGTGTGCTCAGCCTGCCTCTGATCACTTGGAGTCACCTAAAAATCTTGTGAAACATTTATGGACCCTTTTTATTACAGTAGGCTACATATTTGCATTTACCATGTGTTCGTTGCAAAAGCTAACATACAGTAAGCACAACCCTGTGCGGTTAAATGCACAGGGGGTGTCCAACACCTGCCCCCACAAGGGGCAGTCACTTACCACATAGCACCATGTTACATGCAGTACTAGACAGCACACTACGCTGCCACTGCATGTAATGTGGTACAGGTCCACTAATGGTGGCACTGCCACGCGATCTTTATCTTATCACAACATCACCCTGTAACTGATCACACCGGAGTCTGCTAATGCCCTCCAGTACTATGTAAGCCACATTGAGCCTGCAAATAGGTGGGGAAATGTGGGATACAAATGTAACCAATAAAAAATAAAAATACATTTTTAAAAACAGAATTACCCAAACACATCTCGTCCAACCTCATGTCCAACCGTTTCAAAAGGTTCTCCTGATCTGATTCCCAATCCCCCTGCCGCGACATCCCTTCCATCTGAGCCCCCCCCCCCCCCCCAGCTCATAACCCTCCCCTGGAAGTTCCAAACCCTGCCCTGAACCTAAATCCCATTCCCTCCAGAGTCCGACCTTCCTGCAAAGGACCTACCCAGGTGTCTTTATTGGTAGTTCAGTGGGGCCAGTGGAAGCAGTACCCCTTTGCTCTTGTCTGGGATGCAAACTGGCCACCAGGACTCCTAGCTGTAGTCTTGTGGTACTACCGCTAAAGGGCATGGCGACAATTTTGAATGCTACAGTGGCCCGGGAACGAGCAGATAGGTACTAATCCCACCCAGGGCCCATTGAACTACCAATAAAGATCCCTGGATACGTCTTGGTGGGTTGGGAGGGTAGGGGAGACCCTGACTCTCAGGAGGAAGTGTTTATGCCTGGGGGAAAGGTTTGAGCCAGGGGGGATCAGATTGAGGGGGCTACAGGGGATTCTTCTACTGCAAAACTTCCACTGACAGTAGCCCATACTGGATTGTTAATAATGCAAGTGCCTCTTCTTGAGGTAAGTGAAGCTGCACTATTGGTAGTTGTGACATAGTAACATAGTAACATAGTAGATGATGGCAGAAAAAGACCTGCACGGTCCATCCAGTCTGCCCAACAAGATAGCTTCTTCGGATCAGGAGAGTTGTCCATGCCCTCCCTCAGCTCCCCCACAGCCCTCCTCTCCGTTCCCTCCTGCCCTCCCCTCCATCCATCCACCCACGTCCAGCAATTCTCCTCCCCTGCCCTCCCCTCCAGCAACCTCTTCTCTCCCCCATGCCCTCCCCTTCTCTCCTCCATGTCCAGCAATCTGTTCTCTCCCCCTGCTCTCCCCTCCCATCCATGTCCAGCATTCTCCTCTCTCCCCTGCCCTCTCCGTTCCTTCCTTCCCGCCCATGGCAGCCCTCCTCCTCCTCCTCTCTGCCCCGCCCGCCCCGCATCATAACCTTTCACTTCATTCAGCATGCAGTAGTGGGTTGCATGCTGTCACCTCCAGCCATTCCTCTATACCACTCATGTTAAGCTCAGTTCTCGCCCCTATCCACATTAAGTAGCTAGTTCACGGGCTCATTTTAACACACAGTAGACACTAGCATGGGTCCATGCTAATGTCTATCACACAGTAAAAGCCTTGTAACTCCTTAACACAACTTAGTAAAAGGACACTTAGTTAAACATATTTTCTACTGCATTGATTATTTTTGTAGTCTTTCATTTTCATTTCTTGCCTGTGAATGTCAATCATCCTTGAAAAGAAGTAGAGTGTCTCTCTATAATTAAGGTAAATAACAGCAGGATAAAATGCAAATGCAGAATAAATGGATTGAGACTGATCAAGGTTAAATTTAAATGCAGAATACTTTTTACAGTCCAGCTAAGAGAGCCATCAGAAATAAACGAGGCAGCATCTACCAATCAATATACCCCATATGAAAGAACATTGTGTTTCCCAGGAGCTGGAAAGCATTATTATGATCAGGAATAACCTATTAGGAAGGAGATGGTGGAAGACAAATGAGAAAATTAAAAAAAAAAAAAAGACATTTCAGCATTTATTGGGCTAGTGGGTACTGAGGATTTTCCGTCAGGGTTACAAGGATTTCATTTTCATAAATACTATGGCTGGGGAATACATATGTTGGAGTAACGTGGAGGTGCATAATTGAACTGGGCGCCTATCTTTAAGGGCGCCCTGGTGAAGGGGCAGGGCATCCCGTATTATCGAAACAAGATAGGCATCCATCTTTCGTTTCGATAATACGGTCGGGGACGCCCAAATCTCAACATTTAGGTCGACCATCTTGACTGTATATTAAGAAGATACATAATTACATATAATAATAATATATGAATTTTTAGAAATTTTAATTGTGACACTGTAAATTCCTAGGTATACGTAGTTTCTTTACCTCTTAACCACACATAACTCTTACTGGGAAAATGCAGGACATAAATGTCCATTGTACTGTATTGTAATGTGTGGAGGGGCATTTTCGATATGACATCTAAATCCAATTTTGGATGCTTTGCAAAAACGTTCAAAAATCCAGTAGCAAACACAGTCATTTTCAAAAATGGCCATTTGCTAGACGTTCTTTATGTTTCATAATTTTTATTAGTTTATATTAAACTTAAACAGAAATACACTGTTAAGTGAAAAACAGCCACAAGAAAACATTTTTTACATATTCCATTAGCATTACTCTTAAATGGCTTCCTTAGACCTCAAAGAGTTGGGGGAATTAGAATAAGTGAAGACACCTCTGTATTAACAATTTCAATAAATTATAAGAAAATAATGACACCGCATTCTCAATCTACTATTTGTTATCTCTATCGTTGTTTTGAATCTAGGAACAACTTAAGCTGATCAGGAACATAAAAAACATATTTAGTGCTGTTAAACCTCACAATACATTTACATGGATACACTAACAGAAAGGAACCTCCCAATTCCGTTGTTTTAATCTCATTGAAAGAAACTGCTTTCGCTTTTGTTGAGTCACTTTTGTTACATCTGGGTACAACCATATTTTTTCTCCACCAAATTGTGATTTGTTGTTTAAAGTAAAGTCTCATTACAGCATTCAAATCCTGTTGAAAAAGAAAAGTCACCAACAAAGTCGCTCTTTCAGTGGCAGTTTCTATTGACTGTTCCAAAATCGCTGTTATATTTCCCACATCCAATTCGTGTCCGGGTTGAACCTTTGTTACCTCATCTGTTTTTTTTAATCGTATTAGGTATGAAGTAAATTTTTTCTAATGGAGGAATCGCTTCTTGAGGATATTTTAAATTTTCTTTAAGAAATCTAGCAAATAAATCTTGGGGAGATACCCCATATAATTTAGGAAAATTAAGCAAGCGCAGGTTCAATCTCCTATTGTAATTTTCAATATTTTCAAGTTTTCTCCTAATATCCACATTATCTTTTATCACAGCAACTTTAAATTCATTAGTTTGTTCCACTTCCTTTTGTAAACTCTCAATTTTCTGTAAAAAATCTTGTTTAGTCATTTCAACAGAGTCTTTCAGTTCTTGAATCTTATCACCTAGGGATTTTACCTCTCCAGATGAGTGTAAAAGGGTTTTTTCCATTTCTAGCAGTTTCAGCCATATTGTCCCCAGATTGATCTCCGTTTCTTTCCCAGCAGATTTGGCTGTTATTGGTGAGTCAGTCACCCCACTAGGACCGCCAACTTCCACACTTCCGGTGTCCGTCGGTTTCTCCTGCCGACTCACTCCAACCGCTGGGCCTGGAGGGATCTTCGAGAACGGCGGGGGGGAAAGAGATGTTTCACATTCCGGCGAGAGTTCCGCTCCACCCGACTCTCTCGCCAAGGAGTCCACCCCGCTTACTGCATGAGAAAGAGCGGGGAAGAAGCGCTCCAGACCAGTTCTCGCTGGCGTGGACGTCCCGGTAGGTGGGGGAACTACCCGGACTGCTCCCTTTCTTTTAGAGTGAGGCATATTTCTCAGCAAAAACAAAAACTAGCAGGACTGGCTGGAGCGATCTCACTACACGTCCGCTCTCGGTGCCATCTTGACACGCCCCCCAGCCGCTAGACGTTCTTGTGCTCAGTGCGTCTTTTAGGACCATTTAAAAAAAAACGGCCAAGGGAAAAATGCACAAAAACAAGCCATTGGGATGTATGGGGGCCAGTAACTACACAGACATCCCGGCAGAGCAGTGGGGCACCCTAGGGGCACTGCTATGGACTTCACATAAAAGGTCAAATTGATATTTCAAACACATGACATTAAATGCTAGAAATTTCAAATAAGAAACTCTCGTACCCAACAAGAAATATAAAATGAATGTGAAAACAAATTGAATAAGCATTCTGACATGCTGTCATACAATACATGAAACGTCATACAAACAACTTTGACAATGATATGCACTTTCAGAGGGAGCGAATGAAGTCTCTTCACATATTCGGAAACACTTTCATTTTTTTTTCAAGTGAAAAATTAATTGCAATTTATACAGCAATTTAGCATTCAATCCAACATAAAGAGAATTGCAATAGTCCAAATGGGACAATACCAACATTTAGACTAATAGTACAAAGTGTGATTCATAAGAATAAGGTCTAATCAACCGTAACTGTTGCACATGATAAAATGTTTTTCTCCATAAATTATTAACAAGCTTGGGAGAGGGAGGAGTTTTACGGGGGTTGTTTTATTTTTTGCTAACAAAGGAAATTAGCTTACATGCTGATGACCCCAGGAGAAACTTGACTACATCTTCTGAAATCTACTTTCCATAGCGAAATATAATGCGCTTTGCAGGCATCATCATACAACTTGTGCTACATTTGCACCAAGGTTCATAATGGCAATTAACATACAATAATGGCCAAATAATGCCCATAAATGGCCAATTAACATGTTAACCGTCATTATGCACTCCTAATAGAAAAAGACCCTGAAATACAGTTGAATCTAATTTAATAAGACTTGGAAATTGTTGTGTATGCATTTCAGATTGCAAATGATTTGTGTATTGTATCAATGCTGATTCAGATTTGCTTAATAAAAAATCTCTAACAAAAAAAATGGAGGAAGCTTCACTACAGATAACTGGTCATAAATTTTGGGTTCTCAACCCAGTCCTCGGGGCATGTCAAGCCAATCTGGTTTTCCACACTGAATACACACAAAACATTTACATGCACTGCCTCCATTCTATACAAATCTCTCTTATACATATTTATTATGGGTATTCTGAAAACCTGATTTGCTGGATGTGTCCCATGGACTGGGTTGAGAACCCCTGTTTTAAGGTGACTAAGATTTAGTTGGGATTCAAACTTATAGACAGCTACCAAGGAATCAGCCGCGAAAGAGAACCTTCAGGCCCATTGTTTTTTACCCTTCCCCCCTCATGATGCATACGGAGCTGAATGACCATGAAGAAAGTAGGTCCCTGAATCCCAGAACACATTTAAACAAAAATTCAGAAGTATGAGGAAAGACTCCCGCTAGAATCCAGGCTTGTTAATATCTCGTCCGCTTGATGAGTAGAACTATCTGCGGGCTGTACTGAAGGGACACATGCCTCAGGACTTAAAGAGACACCATCAGATGATAAAGGAGAAGTAATCACAATTGGAACAGTAGTCGCCAAATGTCTATCCATTGGCCCCTTGACTTTGGAGGTAGATGTTACCTGCTTCTTCACCACACCTTTGCGCTTCCCCATTTCAAAAAATAAAAAAAAGCATATAATAGCTTCGATATGCTTCGAAGGGGCTTCAAAGAGGCATGCCCCTTAGGTCACGCCCCTTCAGACACACCCCAACGGCCATGCACCAATGGCCACATGCCTCAGCATGTAGCCCAGATGTACCGGAGCAAGGGGGTGGAGCTTGATGTTACTCCAATCGCCAGGGAGCACTTCACCAGCATCTTTTCTTCTATTCAGCACGGTTCCAAAGTTCACTCTCTCAAAGTTCTAACCTTGGCGCATAGCCCACATGTACCGGAGCAAGGGGGTGGAACTTGATGTTACACCAATCGCCAGGGAGCACTTCACCAGCATCTTTTCCTCTGTTCAGCACTTCACAGCTCCAAAGTTCATTCTCTACCCCAAAGACATTATAACATTCTCATTTTTGTTTTCCATTCCTTCCTAATAATTCCTAACATTCTATCTGCTTTCTTAGCTGCCACTTCACACTGAGCAGAGGGTTTCAACGTATCATCAACAATGACACCTAGATCCTTTTCCTGGGCTGTCACTCCTAATGTGAAACCTTGCATCACGTAGTTATAGTTTGGGTTCCCACATGCATCTCTTCACACTTGCTCACATTAAACATCATCTGTTATTTCTATGTCCAGTGTCCCAGTCTTGTAATGTACTCTTGCAATTTTTCTCAATCCTCTTGCAATTTAACAACTTTGAGAGCAGTATATTAATTACCTCACTAGTTATTCCCATCTCTAGATAATTTATAATATGTTAAAAAAACAGCAGTCGTAGCATGGACCCCTGGGGAACCCCACTATCTACCCTTCTCCATTGAGAATACCATTTAACCCTACTCAGTTTTTAATCCACAATAGGACATTACCTCCTATGCCATGACTTTCTAATTCCTCAGAAGTCTTTCATGAGATACTTTGTCAAATGCCTTTGAGAATCCAGATTCAACATATAATTTAAAATACCCTGCTCAGCTTGCTGACATACGTGTGACCACTACACAAAACCAGCAGCAAAAAACAGTGCAAACAAGAGAAAAAGCAAAATGCAAGGAGTAAAAGCCTCAAAGTTAAACACCCCCTCCAAGACAAAGACTGAAAACATTTTTACTCCTGATGCAGCTTCAGCGAAACGAGGGACCCCTTTCTTTCATCTGGTGTCTGTTGGACTGCATTCATGCATTGACGACTTTTCAGTTAAGTGATATTTGTTTACTGTATATGATATGTTTATTTGTGTTTCAGACCATTCCTTCCAGTACCATTATTTCTGTCTTTTTCAATCACACTGGCTTGTAATGACTTGTTTGCTGACATACTATGACTGTTCACATTTTGTGGGGAGTTTTTGGTTTTTTTTTAATGCCATTTGGTTTTTATCTCCACATGTATTACATTTTGTTCTAGTGACAGGGAGTGGAGTGGGCCTGTGATATTTTCTGCAGCAGTCTCTGCTGTTGAGACTTTATCTTGGATGGGGGTGTTGAGAAGGGTATTTTGAATTATTTTGTAACTACGCAATATGCCATGGAGCAGAGAGGGAGTCACCCATTACTCGCTGGGAAAACACTGACAGGAGAAAGGGCCAGGCTGAACTAAAGTTTATTGAGGAAGGACAGCAGTTTCCAGAACAGGAGAAATGGAAATCTTAGCAGAGTAAACTTGAGCTTCAGCTCAGCCGGTTGGGATTCACAGGGACTGTTGCTGATGCTTACTACCCAGTGGGTATTATCAGGTCAGGCAAAGTACCTGATAAGAGGGAGGAGGGCTGAGGACACAGCTGTCTAAGCTTTGACTATAAACAGTGGTGATCCTTGGTCGGCTGCCAACCAGGGCGGACCGCCGCTGCGCGCATCCCCCCTGGGTGCAACAGCGTCACCCCCCCCCAGCGCATCACCCCCCTAGCATAGCACCCAAGCCCCCCCCCCCCGGATGCATTGCTACCTGCTGGGAGCAGCTGCGCGGATGTCGGCTCCACTGGTTCCCTGCTCCCTCTACCCCGGAACAGGAAGTAACAGCAGAGGGAGCAGGGCATCCGCACGGCTGTTCCTTGCACCCCTCCAGCAGCGTGCAGCCGGGGTGGACCGCCCCCACCGCCCTGCCCTCGGTACACCACTGACTATAAAGCTACAGAAGTAAATGAACTGCTATAAATATAACTGAAAGTTTGCTGTTGCAGGAAAGTTTAATCCCTTCCTGCATTTTGTTCCTTGAATATTTTTGCTGGGCAATTATTGTGGAAGCAGTGACTGACACTGAGTGGAGGAGAGGCCTAGTGGTTGGAGCAAATCCCACTGCTGCTCCTTGTGATCTTGGGCAAGTAACCCTCCATTGCCTTAGGTACAAAATTTGACTGTGAGCTCTCCAGGGACAGAGAAATACCCAGAACCTACATGTAACTCACCTTGAGCTACTACTGAAAAGGGTATGAACAAAATCTAAATAATTAAAATAAATAACTGTGCCTGGAGTTTGAACTTTACTTCTTCTAGGGTTTTCCATTCTGATCCCTGTACCATGGTGCCAGGAAGAAGCTAGGGGGAGGGGGGACCACACCACACTCCTGTGTAACACTACAAATGTATGTGTATATTGCAACTCCATCCCATTTTGCCCATACTACACCCCTAGAAAACTACACACAGACCACATATCAATGCACCTACTTTTTAAACAGGCAGGTGGTGATTCAATTTTATAAAAACACTTTTCACATGTAAAACACCTTCACATGTGGAAAATGCTTTCTAAAATTACCCCCAGAGAGGGTAAAAGTACTTTCAAGTTTTTACAATGTGATACTTTTAAGTGGATTCAAAGAGGGAGTAGAGGAGTAGCCTAGTGGTTAGAACATCAGCCCAACAACCAGGGATGCCCAGTTCAAATCCCACTGCTGCTCTGAGCCATCTTGGCCAAGTCACTTAACCCTCCTTTGCTTCAGGTACACAGAAATATCTAATGTACCTGGACAAATATACCACTAGATGATTAAATACAGTATCTGTATTTCTACTTATCAAGGACACTACAAATCTTTGACGGTTGAAATTCATAGTACATGAACAACAGGAGTAGAAAAAAAATCACACATTTACAATTTATTGTCTCCCTGTGGTATAAGAGGAGCCTACAACCAAGGCTTTCCAGGGCTGGAAAGAGTGGTCTAAGCTCACAGCAAGCAAGAATGACTGTTACCACCTAGAGAATGACGCAGGGCTGGGGACAGAGCCCGCAGGGACGGGGACAGATCTCACATGGGTGGGGCAGGGATGGGGACAGAGCCCGTGGGGACACGGTCAAACTTTGTCCCCATGTCATTTTCTACTTTGAAGCCCCTTAATGAACTGAACTGTTATTTATGTTTGAGTGATGCAGATGATATTTTGATTTTGGGGGAAAACAAGCAAACATGCTGACCACAACTAGTAAAATTTGCACGGGGGATCCTGTACATTCCTGCTACAAGCACATCTTCTAAGAAGACAAGTTGCTTGTTTTTATTATTGTTTTCTACTTGTGATTTATAAATTATAAAAAGGGAACAGTATGCTGTTCCTTTTTATACTTTAATAAAAAGATTTAAATATATTATTATTTTCTATTTGTGATTTATAAAGTATAAAAAGTTGCACAGCATTCTGTTCCTTTTTATTCTTTAATAAAAAGATTTAAATATAAAATCGTAAGTGTTTGAGGCTTCTACAGATGAGAACAGAGCCCACGTGGATGGGGCGGGAACAGAGGCAGAACACAAATGGGGTGGAGATGGAGACAGAACCCAAGGGGACGGGACGGGGCGGGGGTGGGGACAAAGTTTGTCATTCTCTATTGCCACCATCCCAGGGTCCAAGTGAAGCAGGGGAGCAGATGCAGCCAAGGGCTGCCCCCTGACAGCCAGTCACCCAACAAAAGAGAAGGGAGAGGAGGGATGGAGAGAGACTAAAGAAGAGGGGAAAATGTTAAAAATACCGGCCGATGGCCAGTCAGGTATTTGGATTGTTGCAGTATGGTTTGTTTGTGAAATATGTTACATGAAAGTTTGTAATGATATAACATGCAGAAATGCCAATAAAAACCGTTTAAATATAAATATCCTTCATTGGAACCAAAAAAAAAAAAGAGGAAAAGAGAAGAAAAACCAAAAATGCATTAAAAAATGGACAGCACATTTTAACATGGGACTTTCCTACACACTAAGGCCATTTTTAATGTGGTCATAAAATAGGGCTTTTTTTTGTAGGTCCCATGCTAGCAGGGGCCCTTTCACTAAGCCGTGTAGGCGCCTACACACGCCCATCGCGCGCCAGCTGCTGATTAACACCGGAAATACTGCACATGAGAGGAAATAAATAAATCATCAAGGCGTTATGGGCACGTGGCAAATCTGAAATTACCACCAGGGGGACACAGCCTGGCAATTTGGCATCTTTACGTGCTAGAGCCTAATGCACCTTTGTAAATGCTGCTTTTGACTCCTAACTTGTCACCTGCTCGTAACCTTTATCTTGTCTTCCTCTCTTCAATAGTCCCTCTCCCTATGTGTCCTTCTGTCTGTCCTACCTTTATCCCTTATTGGTCCTGTCTGTCTGTCCTGATTTAGATTGTAAGCTCTTTTGAGCAGGGGCTGTCTTTTCTTCATGTTCAATTATGAAGCGCTGCGTATGACTGGTAGCGCTATAGAAATGATTTACAGTAGCAGTAAAAGGGTCCCTAAATTACTGCAAAATGCTTTAATGTGTTTTCCTGCACACTAAGCATGTGTTAAGGCTTAATCCCCTTTAGTAAAAGGCCCCATAATTAAGCAAAAAAAATTAAAGACAGAGGAAAAAGTATTGTAAGGAAAAAATTATGTTATTTATTATGCGTTGATCACCATTTACATTTACATGTTGGTCCTTAAACTTTTTAGAGCCATTGATGTATTGAGTTATTCTATATGTGTATATACATATTCTATTGTTTTATGCGTTTGATAACTACAGACATCCTTTTAGAAATTTGTATCTGAAAACTCAAATTTTATACTATGTTTACAATTTTTCAGAATCATTGAAGTATTGTTTAATTCTATATGTGTACATACATATTCCATTGTTTTATGTGTTTTATAACTATAGACATCTTTTAAGAAACTTGTATTTGAAAACCCAAATTATATTTTATGTCTGTTTATATTTATGTTTTAAATATTTTTTAGACTCCTGAGGCAGGCCTGTGGTCGAAACACAGTACTGTGTCGAGTCTACAATAAAGTATACTCTTTTACACACTGTCATAGTCTCGACGTCCTGAAGTCATTGGTCCACTTCCCACTTCTTTTTGTGCATCTATAACCCCGTGGGATTTAGTGTTCATCCACTCAGTGGAGAGCCTGCCCCATTTGTTTGTCTTGTTTCTATACATTTTGGGAGGTGCTCAAGTTATCTAAATATTTGTCCAGGTCCTAATTAGTAATAAAATTACTTGCTGCGGGTTCTGCTGAGCAACCAAGACCATAACCCCCAAATATGTTGTGCCTCTTTGGTTCATTGGATAATGAATCGTTACCATATTATAACACTGGATAATCTGCTACCCAGTATGAACAGGACAGAGACCTTTCCAAGAGTCCAAACCTCTCCTCCAATGAGGCTACTGAAAAAAAAGACCATTAACAGGGTCAATATAAATTTGTTTACAATTCGTTCTGCAGAGCCCTTGGCTTCACTGCAAAAAGTTTCTTCTAATGGCAAACTGGCTTGATTTAATTAGTCTTGGAAAAAAAAAACCAAAGCAGTGTTGGAAGCCAAATACATCAGTCTTAAAATATTTTTCACTTCTGCTGAGCCAACATCACACATGCCATGCACCAGAACATGGAAATTTGGAAGACATAGAGCAAAACAAAGGATTTTATTCCCCCTCACCCCCTCCTTCATTCATCTGTGACTCTACCGTGCCCTCACTCAGATGCAGACATGCAAAGACTAAATGAGCAGCCTGTTGTGGCTCTTAACCTCTCTTTGGGCTTGCTAGCCTATCATTATGGGCCTGGCCACAGGATGATCAGAATATTGCAATTGTTGTTTTAAGGAGAACATCCCCACCCCACCTCCAACAATTCCCAGAACCAAGACACACATTTACTGCAAGAAGGCACAGCAAACCAAATGACAAAAACCTACACTGCAAATTTAATTATAGACAAGAGGTACCATTCATTCGCCCTTCCCTCTTACTTACCCTGTAAGGTACCCTGCACAGGCCCTCTCCAGCCCTTCATCTGCTCTCTCTACCTTTTCCCCTCTCAGAGACCTTCCTCTTCACCTCACTGCTTTTTGCCAGCCATATCATTTCTTCTAGTGGTGACAACAAAGGAGCAGCAGAGACAAAAACAACAAAAGCAGAGCTGTCCAGTTACCCAGCTCCAGGAGAGAATGGAGAGGTAGCCTAATGGTTAATGCAGCAGGCTTTGATCCTGATAACCTGGCTTCAAGGCCCACTGCAGCTCCTTGTGACCTTGGGTAAGTCACTTAGGGGTCCTTTTACTAAGCCGTGTAAGCGTCTACGCACGCCCAATGCGCGCCAAAATGGAGTTACCGTCCGACTACCGCGTGGCTCTTGCGGTAATTTCATTTTTGGCACGTGTCCGATACGTGCGTCTGAAAAATATTTTTTATTTTCGGACGCGCGTAACGGACGCGTGCCAAGTGGCATTTGGCATGCAAAGGTCATTACCGCCCAGTTACCGCGTGAGTCTTTACCACTAGGTCAATGGCTGGCTCAGACCCAAGATGGGCGCACGGCAATTTTCATTTTGACGCACTTCCATTTTCAGCAAAAATCTTTAAAAGGCCTTTTGTTACAGGTGCGCTAAAAGATGGATCATTGCGCGCCCAAAACCCGCGCCTACACTACCGACATTTTTCAGTGCGCCTTTGTAAAAGGACCACTTAACCCTCCATTGCCCCAGGTACAAAAAATTAGATTGTGAACCCTCTAGAGACAGAGAAAGTACCTACATATAATGTGTACACACTGTATATACATCTAGTAGTACCATAGAAATGATTAGTAATAGTTAGTAAAGAGAGACTTTATATTATTATTATTTCTTTACACACACACATACACAAAATGTAACAAAGCTCTCCTATGGTTTCAAAGTAACAGTTTCAGAGTTTTTTGAGTTTCAATTGTTCGATCTCTTTCCAAACTTGATTTGTTCTCACCTAGAACTTAAAAGTTAAGCAGACTATAAATGCCAAAATTAATTGAAATTAAATTAAATGTATAGCCAGTTCTGCTTTTGAACTTACTTCTCAAAGCAGTGTGGTACTTGTAGTTCCTGGTTCTACTCATTGAATCAGTGCTCTAGGTGCCATAATCCACCAGATATATAGAACTGGCCCAAAATCTCCCTCTTTGCATTTGTGAGCAGTTTCAGTCAGGGGCGTATCTGCGTGGGGCCACAGAGGCCTGGGCCCCTGCAGATTTCGCCCTGGACCCCCCTACCATCGACCCTCTCCACCTCCCCCTCCCTCCCGCACGCCCGCCACAACCCGTCGCCGATCTTTGCTGGCGGGGGACCCCAAGCCCCCGCCAGCCGAAGTCCTCTCTTCCGTGTAAGATGCAAGTTGCAACGCTTCCTGTTCTTCTGAGTCTGATGTCCTGCACGTACAACGTGCAGGACGTCAGACTCAGAATTTGGAACTCAGTCTGATGTCCTGCGCGTTGTACGTGCAGGACGTCAGACTCAGAAGAACAGGAAGCATTGCAACTTGCAGCCTGCATGGAAGAGAGGACCTCGGCTGGCGGGGGGTTGGGGTCCCCCGCCAGCAAAGGTAAGTGACAGCAGCGGGGGAGGGTTGGCGGCAGCGGGAGGGGGTGGAGAGTGTAATTGGTGGCGAGGGGGGGTCTGGCAGTGGCGGGGGGGTCCGGAAATGGCGGGGGGGGGGGGGGTCGGTGGCGCCGGGGGGGGCTACAATGTGCCCCCTCCCTCTGGCCCCCCTACCGCCAGAGTCCAGATACGCCCCTGGTTTCAGTTACAACAAATCCAGATTTGAAGGCTCTATGCAGGGACATATACACTCTCCTTAAAATCATTGCCTGTGTACCAAGCATGCCATTTGTGCTGACATTGCTGGGAAGGTTCCCTAGTCCTAATCTTCCACTTCCACTACATTTTATTTTATTCATTTATTTAGATTTTGCTCACACCTTTCCAATGTTAGCTCAAGGTGAGTTACATTCTGGTACACTGGGTATTTTCCTGTCCCTGGAGGGTTCACAATCTAAGTCTGTACCTGAGGCAATGGGGTGTTAAGTGACTTGCCCAAGATCACAAGGAGTAGCAGTGGGATTTGAACTGGTCACCTCTGAAGGTCAAGACCAGTGCTCTAACCTATAGGCCACTCCTCTATAACCCAAAATGCACATCCAGATTTGATCCTCATGACCCTGCCACACTTAAATGACCTAGAAGGACTGCAGATATGCAAGGCCTAGTCCTGCAGGATGAGATCCAAACAGGCTGAAGCTAATGCATTGGTCACACCAGGTTGAAGTAGTAGTAGGTTCAGCCTATCATACTGTCTCATAAGTGTTCGAGACCTCAGATCAACTACATTAACATGCATATAACAGTTAGTTTTATCACTGAGAGAAAAGAACCGGAGAAGGAACACCAATATGAAAATCCTCCCTACTGAGAAGCCACAATGGATAACATTTTCTAATAGTTCAAAATTAAGCCAGCACCAGGCAAACTTCTGCTGTCTGTGCTCTGAAAACGGCAAAGGACAAGATCAAAATCATCATATTTAGTAGGAGTTTATCTTGTTGGGCAGACTGGATGGACCTTGCTGTTATCTACTATGTTACTATTTTCGAAAGAGAAGGACGTCCATCTTTCAACATAAATCGGAAGATGCACGTCCTTCTCCCAGAGACGTCCAAATCAGTATAATCAAAACCTGATTTTGGACATCTCCAACTGCAGTCCGTCACAAGGACGTCCAAATTACAAGGTGGCATGTCGGAGGCGTAGCGAAGGCGGTACTTGGGCGTGCCTAACACTTGGACGTCTTTGACCCATAATCGAAAAAAACAAAGACGTCCCTGACGAACACTTGGATGTTTTCACCTGGATGTGTTTTTATTACGAATAAGGCACAAAAAGGTGCCAGAAATGACCAGATGACCACTGAAGAGAATCGGGGATTACCTCCCGTTACTCCCCCAGTGGTCACTAACCTCCTCCCACCCTAAAAAAAAATCTTTAAAAATATGTTATGCCAGCCTCTATGCCAGCCTCAGATGTCATACTCGGGTCCATGACCGCGCATGAAGGTCCCAGAGCAGTTTTAGTGGGTCCTGCAGTGCACTTCAGACAGGCAGACCCAGGCCCATATCCCCCCTACCTGTTACATTTGTGGAGGAAACAGCGAGCTCTCCAAAACCTACCACAAACCCACTGTACCCATATATAGGTGCCCCCCTTCACCCCTAAGGGTTATGGTAGTGGTGTACAGTTGTGGGTAGTGGGTTTTGCGGGGTTCAGCACACAAGGTAAGGGAACTATGTTCCTGGGAGCATTTTATGAAGTCCACTGCAGTGCCCCCTAGGGTGCCCGGTTGGTGTTCAGGCATGTCAGGGGGACCAGTGCACTACAAATGCTGGCTCCTCCCACATCCAAATGGCTTGCATTAGGACATTTTTGACATGGACATCTTTGGTTTCGAAAATCGCCGAAAGTCAGAAACGTCCATGTCTAGGGACGTCCAAATTTAAGGATTTGGATGTCTCTGACGGTATTTTCAAAACAAAAGATGGACGTCCATCTTTTTCAAAAATATGGCTTTCCCCGCCCCTGGATTTGGACATTTTGCAGAGACATCCAAATCGCAACTTGGACGTTTCTTTCAAAAATGCCCCTCCACGTAACTTGCAACAGGAACTTACTAGAATTAGGTCCACATACAAAAAGTTTGTTTGCTACAATTTTTTATTTTTTTTAATGAAAAAATAATTAGAAAGTGGCTGAAGCCCAGAATCCAAATCTTCATAACCCGAATGACAAATTGTACTTATTAGGAATCCGTATCAAAAGTTCATTTAGGAAAACTAAGCTACTACAGCCAGAAGTCATGTCTGAGTTTAGCAACAAGGTCACTGATACAAACAACTCAGATTTAAGGATTTATGCTTGTTGGCAGGCACACATATGACTAATATTTGTACTTGTGAGTTCAATAACTCAGCTTCATTACAAAAGCAGAAGCAACACATCAAGATCAGGACACTTTAGGCTCTGAATGCAAAGCACTCCCCATGGACAAAAAAATGGGGGGAAAAATCCTTCCTTCATACATCTGGTCATTTGTATTTGACAGACATTCCCCAGACCAGCCACAATTTCCTCAAGGCCCCCCAAAAGCCACTTGCCTCCACGTGCCCCCAACTCCTCTTCCAAAAAAGCTCCATTTCACACAGGCATTTTTTTGGATGCCACAGAACTCATCCGTTCCAATCATCCACAGGTGTACTGGCAACAATCTGTTAATGTTCTTATAAGAGGAAGGATTGTAAACCAAAGCTTCACTGTTTCCATTTCAAAAGCTGCAAAGTGAAAATGAACTACTGAGCATTAGCTAAGCATGGCTGGCATGTCTTCACACAAAACTTGACATGTAGCAATGATTAAAATATTTTTACCAGCTGAGACAGCCTTGCATTAAAATATAAAGACCACACCGATTCAGTTCTTGGGTCATATTTTCCAATCACTGGGACTGTAGAAGCAGCATTTAGTCGCTGTGGAGAGGTGCTCTTAGTAAGTTGGAAGGTGATCCGGAGACTCTCTGATGACCTCCCTGTACTGGGGTCTGGGGGATGCCTTTGCTCAGGCTGTGCAGGTTAGGGGTGTCTTGGTTTGGTGTGCCTGGGTCAGGAACTATGGCTTGGAGTGTAATAAGACCTGTAGGCCCCCAACCTCAGGATCCTGTGCTGATTTTTTTTTTCAACTTTCTATTGACTCCTATTGACGTCAACGTTTACCAATGGTTTTCAGTTCATTCAGAACCCATGCCATTCGTTTCATTTAAAATAAAAAACAATAAAAAAAGGACTTATTTGTCACGAATTACCATTTTTTAAAACTGAAAGTACATCCCTATGTTTTATTTAGTGTGCCAAAAGTCAGGCACCAATTAGGTACCTATATTTTGGTGCTCAAACAGTAGTTAATGGTAATTAAGTGCCAAAATTGGGAAAACATAGCAGTTAGGTGCCTATTTAGCTGCTATTCTATAACTAGGTGCCTACGTGTTCTAGCGCGTTAATTCACATGAAGGAGCATGGGTGGGGCATGAGCATTCTATTTCAGCGTGTACTTGATTGAATACTGTCAGGTGCCTAACTGCTACATTTAGGGGTCCTTTTACTAAGCTGCTATAAAAAGGGCACCTGTGCTAGCCTCAGCGCATGTTTTTGACACATGCTGAGGTCCCCTTTTATCGCAGCGGATAAAAGGCTGTCTATTTTGGGGAAACACCATATGGTAAGTGAACCACTTACCGCATAGTCATTTTGGTGGGAAGCCCTTACCTCCACCCATTGAGATGGTGGTAAGGGCTCCTGCGCTAACCCGGTGCTGCCCGATTAACGCCGCTTATGTTCCACCTCTACAAAAATAGGACGTATTTTTGTAGCACCGGAAATGGCGTGTGCTAAGGGTGGGATCCACTGCTGAACTCCTGCAGTAGCCTGGCAGTAGCTCCAGATTGGCATACGGTAAGCCCACGGTGGGTAAAAGGGTCCCATTGGCACTCACATTTACACCCACAGGGGTAAGTGTTGGTTCCTAAATTTAACTAAAACACTAAATGCTTATGTACAAATTCAATTTGTCCTTGTATTCTGAAGACCTCAGCCAGGCGGAGTACTACTACTACTACTACTACTCATCATTTCTATAGAGCTACTAGACGTACGCAGCGCTGTACACTTGAAGTAGTGGAGCATGCAATTGTTCCAGCAACCACTCTCCTATCATCACCGTTCTTCGTTACTTTTTACTTTTTTATGATTTACTTTCTTATAGTGTTTGTTCACTTTCTTTTATAAATATACAAAAATTTCCCAATCTAGGACTTTTTGGCCAGTTTCAAAGCATATTAGAAGCAATAGTAATCCCAAATTCTTTTACATATCTTAGATATGTCAGCTTAAAATTCCCCTGGAAATTCCTAGGGAGCTGCAGCAACAGGACTCAGGTTCCCAGAGCAGTGATACAGATGTGCCACGGACCCTGAAGAAGGATCGAAACTCTGGCCAAGGTTGCCCGTGGCTCTCTAGACTGCAATGAACAGCTAACCTAGGCAAGTTAAGTACGGGATAAAGTTAAAAAGAAAAAATGGAACGTTAAAAACTGTACAACATATAAAATCCAAAACCAGAAGGAGGAGGAGGGGCTGAGCCAATGATGAGAGTGATGCCCCCAGTTATGTAAACTAAGCCACAGAGAAAAATAGGGGTGCACTGTTGAGGCGTCTTCATCCTCCTTAAAATCCTCCCTGGTGTAGTCTACGTAGTTGATAGACTGTAACTGTTATAAACCACTAAAATTTGGAAGAGGATTATTGGAATTATATTACATGGTGTAGAAGTATCTTCTTCAGCTCAAACTATTTGTTAATAGAAGAGTCTTAGTCATTATTAAAACAGGTCTAGACCAAAACGTCCACATTGTAGTCCTGGATATTTTTGTTTTGTTCCATTACAGAAGAAAAACGTCCAATACTCACCGTTTTAGATGTGTTGTACAGTCAGTATTTTACCTTATTTAAATTATTGCAACTCTTTGCCTGGTGGGATTTCTGCACAATTGTTAAAACGGCTGCAGTTAATACAGTGGCATGGCTGATTTTTAGGGTAAGCAGATTTGAGAGAATCTTTGTTGAACAGATTTCTCTGGCTCCCGATCCAAGCCAGAATCAATTTTAAGATAGTCTGTGTGATCTATAAATCTTTAATGGGGTTAAGTACTGTTGGTTTGATGAAATATTGTATACTCTTAAATAGTTTTAAAGATTTGTGATCTGCCCTAAACTTTATTTTGGTTTTTCCAAGTTTTAAGGAGGTGAAATTAAAAAAAATATATCTATAACACTCTTTGTGGTATTTAGGAGTTAAAATCTGGAATAATTTGCCAAGTCAAACTAGAAGAATTAGCTCCTTAGCTCCTACCTCCTATTTCATAAATATCTGGATACTTATTTGTTTGGGTTGCTTAATTTTGACTAATTTTATTGGTTACTTCTAAAATCATATTGTAATTTCCCCTTTACGTATTGTGATCTGCATCGAATCCTATTTAGGAAATATTGAGGAATATAAGACATTTATGGCACAGCATTGCAAGTGTTAGGAATGCCCAAATCCCGCCCCCGACATGCCCCCTTGTGATTTGGGTGCACTGTAGATGAACAGCATCCAAAAACATCTAAAAAAAATGAGGTCTAGAAAATAGTGACCTGGACATTTTTCTCACGTCCATCTGCCATTTTTTGCCACTTTTTGGATGTTTTTCTGTTTTGAAAATGAGCCCCTTAGTGACCCTGGTGGAACCCAAAAGAAAAAGCTCCTAGCAAACTGTATATGCTTCTCCTGGTACATAGTAGATGATGACGGCAGAAAAAGGCCTGCATGGTCCATCGAGTCTGCCCAACAAGATAAACTCATATGTGTATACCTTACCTTGATTTGTACCTGCCTTGTTCAGGGCACAGACCGTACAAGTCTGCCCAGCAGTATTTCCCACCTCCCAACCACCAGTCCCGCCTCCCATCATTGGCTCTGGCACAGACCGTATAATCCTCAGACCATAGGGAGCAAAATGCAGCCGTAAGGCAATGAGGAAGAAACAACTCTTGCCAGGCCAGGAACAACGAGGAAGCCGGCCACTAACACCAAACTGAGGAAAAACCAGCTAAGGGAGAGCATAGGAGCCAACTTTTCAAAATGATTGGGGGTGCTTAATTTTTTTAAATATTTTTTTTACAGGTGGTACATTTAACCCCCCCCTCCTCAGAGTTCCAGGCCCCCCTCCCTCAGAGTTCCAGCCCCTCCCTCCCACTCCCACAACAGTCCTTCGCCTGCCCCTCGCCTTCCTGCATGCTGCCCACAACCCAAGCCATCCCACCGGGGTCCCGGCGGCAGCAGCAGCAGTGAAAGGCGACCACGAGCAGGCTCGGCGAGTCGGCGCTAAGTTCAGCCTGCCCTCCCCCCTCGCCATATGACTGAAATTTATGAGAAAATGAAACAGAGGACCTATACAGACCATTCAAAATTTTAAACTGTTAAGAAGATTTATAAAATGTGAAAATAAGCCTATTTTTCACTGTACCTCAATGAATAAAGATTATGATTGATTTGTATAAATCTGGCTTTGTTAGGATATGAGTTCATGCAGAAGTTATGTGTGTTTATGTGTTCTAGACATGCTATACTATATTCCCTACCTGCTGCTGTAGCATGTTTTCCATGACCTAAAGTCCTTTCCATACAGCACATTCAACCCTCACCCTTCAAGTATGCAGCAGGCAAAACAGATCTCAGCATTAACTCAGTACGGAAAGGTTCCACTCTTTCAAGTTAATAGTGGGATAGGAAAGTGGAAAAATATGCAGTCTGAGCACACCCTCCTGTTTTTCTATATGATGTCACTGATCTATACTTACTTTATTAAAATATATAAAATACATTATTTCACAGTTCTGCTCCAATTCCTTCTCTTTCCTCTTCATCTGCTAACAGAGTCAGAGAATGTTAAGGGGACACAGATTTCCTTAGTGTCCGGACAATTATAACAAGATAAATAAAATATACGGTGTAAAGTATGGTATGAAGAAAGCATTTTGAGTTTATGTGTTTATATTTCTGCAGTCTCCTATAATTTCATCAATAAGAATAAAAAATAGATTAAAAAAAATAAATAATTAAAAATAAGTGATAAAAAAATCATACAACACAGAGAATGCATGGCTGTAGCCTCATCTTGTGACTTCCTCTAACTTACAAGAAGCATCAGAAGGAACAAGTAAGATTTGAACTCTGGCTTCCCTAGTTTTTAGCTAGCTGCCCTCACCAGTAGGGCCACCAGTACATACAGTATGCACATAAGAATAGCCATACTGGGTCAGACCAATGGTCCATCTAGCCCTGTATCCTGCTTCCAACAGTGGCCAACCCAGGTCACAAGTACCTGGCAGAAACCCAAATAGCAACAACATTCCATGCTACCAAACCCAGGGAAGCAGTGGCTTCCCCCATGTCTAGATCTCAATAGCAGACTATGGACTTTTCCTCCAGGAACTTGTCTAACCCTTTTATAAACCCAGATATCTTAACCGCTGTTACCACATCCTCCGGCAGCGAGGTCCAGTGCTTAACTATTGTTTACGTTAAAAAAATATTTCCTCCTATTTGTTTTAAAAGTATATCCATGTAATTTCATTGAGTATCCCCTAGTCTTTGTGCTTTTTGAAAAGGTAAAAAAATCGGTTCACTTTTACCCATTCTACACCACTCAGGATTTTGTAGAACTCAATCATATCCCTCCCCCCCCCCCCCCCCCCCCCAGCCGTCTCTTTTCCAAGCTAAAGAGCCCTAACCTCTTTAGCCTTTCCTCATATGGGAGGAGTTCCATCCCCTTTATCATTTTGGTCGCTCTTCTTTAAAACTTTTCTAATTCCACTACATTTTTTTGAGATACTGTGACCAGAATTGATCACAATACTCAAGGTGAGGTCACACCATGAAGCGATACAGAGGCATTATAATATTTTTGGTCTTATTTTGCATCCCTTTCCTAATAATTCCTAGCATCCTGTTGGCTTTTTTGTCCGCCACCACACACTGGCAGAAGATTTCAGCCAGTGTGTTTTTTCTAACAAAAAAGATGCCGGTACTCAAATGCTAGGCCAATCTTCAGGGGTGGGATGATCACTGAGGGACCCACCTCACAACAGCCAGGCCCCCTGCAACCAGTCACAGAATCTATGAAAATGCAGAATTGGTGTGTAGGGCCTGAGCTGTTTCATTAAAACTTGGGGTCCATGGGTCAATTTTAGCAGACAATGGAAAAGGTGCCGGTACTCAGTACCCCCAAGTACCCCCTCAAAAAAAGCCCTGATTTCAGCGTACTGTCTAAATTTAATTAGTTGTACAGTAACTAAGTAAATGTAACTAGTTACTGTACTTAAGTAAAAGCTTTGTCACTTTTACTTGCAAAGAAGTACTGGAAACATTTGTTACTTTTACTAAATTAATAATTTCACCAATTTTTACTACTTTTACTCAGTTACATCTGATGCTTGCAGTTAAAAGTAAAAGGTAAAAGCAGAAGCGAGACGTAAATCAAAATTCCTCAGTAAACCAAATGAAACAGCAAAACCTGGAACAGAATTTTGCTATTACAAATCTCGTCATGCAAATTTTGATGTTCAGTGAATATGGCCTATGAGAACAGTGGAGTTGCCTATATTTGTTGAACAGGTTACTGGTCTCCAAACAAACAGAACAGTGATAATTTGGATTACTTTGAATTGGAGGTGAAGCTGAAGCTGGTAGCAGTTCTTGGTGAATAGATACATGTCTCTACTGTAACAGACTGCTGGTCATCCAATGGAAAATTGTTCCACTGGATTCATAGTCTTTAGAGAGGAAGTCTGCTTGTCTGGCCTTAAGACTGAAGGGTTCCCACAAATTTAACATTTTTGCATCAGTTCTCAAAAATATTCAAACAGAGTTTGCCATCAGATGAAAAATTATTAGAACAACAGACAATGATTCCAACCTTGTGGGAAGACTTCTCTGTAACTGGACAGCATGAAAATGATAATGAAGAAGAAGATGAAATTGACGAATTAGACAGCACTTCTAACATAGACGATAATGCCATTGATGTGTATTGTTATACAGAAGTCAAGTGCTTCAGACAGACTCTCTTGATCAATATCTGCAGACCCAGTCAGGAGACATAAGAACATAAGCACCATACTAGGAAAAGACCAATGGTCCATCAAGCCCAGCATCCTGTCTCCGACAGCAGCCAATCCAAGCTTCAAGAACCCGGAACCCCCCCCCCCCCCCCCCCCCAAAAAAAAAAAAAAAAAATTATTTTTAATAATATTCAATGGACTTTTCCCTCAGGAATCTGTCCAAACCCATCAATAATATTGCAACCTGACCTGATTTCAAGGAACTTGTACCAGACTAACAATCCACTTAGGCCAGTGTAGTTGTTAAACACCTTTTTAGCTGTGCTGGTTTTAGTAACGACTCACAAGCACACTTGCCTGAGCGACAGTCATTTCCAAAATTTAGTTTTGCTATAAGCAAAGTAGACTGAATTCTTGAGCAATAATGTTGTTAGAACATAAGCGTGACCATACTGGGACAGACCGAAGGTCCATCAAGCCCAGTATCCTGTTTCCAACAGAGGCCTATCCAGATCACAAGTACCTGGCAAGATCTCAGGTACAATACATTTGATGCTGCTTATCCTAGAAATAAGCAGTGGATTTTCCCAAGGCCATCTTAATAATGGCTTATGGACTTTTAGGAAGATATCCAAACTTTTTTAAAACCCCACCAAGCTAACTGCTTTTACCACATTCTCTGGCAACAAATTCCAGAGTTTAATTGCACGTTCAGTGAGAAAATATTTTCTCTCATTTGTTTTAAATTTACTACTTTGTAGCTTCATTGTCTGCCTCCTAGTCCTAGTATTTTTGGAAAGAGTAAACAAGTGATTCACGTCTACCCATTCCACTCCAATCATTATTTCATATATCTCTATCATACCTCCCCTCACCTGTCTTGTCACCAAGCTGAAGAGCCCTAGCCGCTTCAGCCTTTCCTCATAGGGAAGTCATCCCAGCTCCTTTATCATTTTCATCTCCCTTCTCTGTACCTTTTCTAATTTCACTATATCTTTTTTTAGATGCAGTGACCAGAATTGTACACAGTATTCAAGGTGCAGTCTCACCATGGAGCGATACAAAGGCATTATAGCGTCCTTGTTTTTATTTTCCATTCCTTTCCTAATAATACCTAACATTCTATTTGCCTTCTTTGCTGCTGCAGCACACTGATCAAAGGGTTTCAAAGTATTGTCAACGATGACACCTAGATCCTTTTCCTGGTCGATGACTCCTAATGTGAAACCATGCATCACATAGCTATAGTTCTGGTTCCTCTTTCCCAACAGCATCACTTTGCACTTGCTCACATTAGTACATAAGTACATAAGTAATGCCATACTGGGAAAAAACCAAGGGTCCATCGAGCCCAGCATCTTGTCCACGACAGCGGCCAATCCAGGCCAAGGGCACCTGGCAAGCTTCCCAAATATACAAACATTCTATACATGTTATTCCTGGAATTTTGGATTTTTCCAAGTCCGTTTAGTAGCGGTTTATGGACTTGTCCTTTAGGAAACCATCCAACCCCTTTTTAAACTCTGCTAAGCTAACCGCCTTCACCACATTCTCCGGCAATGAATTCCAGAGTTTAATTACACGTTGGGTGAAGAAAAATTTTCTCTGATTTGTTTTAAATTTACTACACTGTAGTTTAATCGCATGCCCCCTAGTCCTAGTATTTTTGGAAAGCGTGAACAGACGCTTCACATCCACCTGTTCCACTCCACTCATTATTTTATATACCTCTATCATGTCTCCCCTCAGCCGTCTCTTCTCCAAGCTGAATAGCCCTAGCCTCCTTAGTCTTTCTTCATAGGGAAGTCGTCCCATCCCCGCTATCATTTTAGTCGCCCTTCGCTGCACCTTTTCCAATTGTACTATATCTTTCTTGAGATGCGGCGACCAGAATTGAACACAATACTCAAGGTGCGGTCGCACCATGGAGCGATACAACGGCATTATAACATCCTCACACCTGTTTTCCATACCTTTCCTAATAATTAAACATCATCTGTCATTTGGATGCCCAGTCTCGTAAGGTCCTCTGCAATTTTTCACAATCCTCCTGTGATTTAATAACTTTCAATAACTTTGTGTCGTCAGCAAATGTATTACCTTACTAGTTATTCCCATCTCTAGGTCATTTATAAATATGTTAAAAAGCAGGGGTCCCAGCACAGACCCATGGGGAATCCTACTATCTACCCTTCTCCATTGAGAATACTCCCATTTAACCCGATTCTCTGTTTTCTATCTTTTATCCAGTTTTTAATCCACATTAAAATACTATCTCCTATCCCGTGACTTTCCAATTTCCTCTGGAGTCTTTCATGAGGTATTTTACTTAGATAAAAATGTCAAAAATAGTTGCATTCATTGTAGTTACGGTACATTTACCCCCCTGTTTACTAAAGCTTAGCGCAAGTTATCTGCAGCAAGGCTCATTTTATTCCTATGGGCCCTGCTGCAGATAAGTACATAAGTAATGCCACACTGGGAAAAGACCAAAGGTCAATCGAGCCCAGCATCCTGTCCACGACAGCAGCCAATCCAGGCCAATGGCACCTGGCAAGCTTCCCAAACGTACAAACATTCTATACATGTTATTCCTGGAATTGTGGATTTTTCTCAAGTTCATTTAGTAGCGGTTTATGGACTTGTCCTTTAGGAAACCGCCCAACCCCTTTTTAAACTCTGCTAAGCTAACCGCCTTCACCACTTTCTCCGGCAACGAATTCCAGAGTTTAATTACGCGTTGGGTGAAGAAAAAGTTTCTCCGATTTGTTTTAAATTTACTACACTGTAGTTTCATCGCATGCCCCCTAGTCCTAGTATTTTTGGAAAGCGTGAACAGACACTTCACATCCACCTGTTCCACTCCACTCAATATTTTATATACCTCTATCATGTCTCCCCTCAGCCGTCTCTTCACCAAGCTGAAAAGCCCTAGCCTCCTTAGTCTTTCTTCATAGGGAAGTCGTTAACTCGAGTTAAGCTTTAGTAAACAACCTCCTTAGTTTTTACTCAAAAGTATTATATAAGGCAGCAACGTTTTTACTTCTACTTAAGTAATATTAGGCCATAACTTTTTTACTTTTACTTAAGTACATTTTAATGTGTTCTTGACTGTATTTTTCCTTTAAGTATTAAAAATGCATTTATTTTTACTTTTACTTAAGTACTTTGATCAACGATGAGGGCCACACCCCCTGAATTGGTCTTGCTTTGGTCCATGACACTTATAAAGATTTTCAGTGTTCTCCAGCACAGATACAGCTACTAGAGCCCAACACTACATGTATAGGAAAAAGAATGAAAAAGATGAAAGACCAACATGGAGAACACATAAGATGTTCCATGCTGCACTGGAACTCCCTGGTACAGCTTTCATCAAATTCAAGAGGAATACAGTGATTCAGGACATTTTCATTAGCATATTTCTCACAACTAGAAGTAAAATAGTTTTACACCAACTTACTGAGAACTCACTAGAAACATACCTATCAGAGCACATTTTTCATTTACCCAATTTGAAGTGCTCAGCTTCTTTTCCGTTATGGAAAGGCATTTCCTCCAGTGATAACAGCAAGAAATCAAGAGAAGGGTACAGCGCAATGCACTGGACAGAAGAAAATGGCAGCGCCAGATGTTAGAAATGAAAAATGCTTCATGTTCTATTGTCCAGAAATGTTTCCATTAGCTGAAAATGGGTGCTAATGGATGTCATAAAGCATCTCGGTTTCGTCTTGCCTTTCTTAAAAGCCAGTTTATTGATGCAGTGCTATGCTGGATAGTAGTTCTCCTGGGTTTCTGTTCACAGCAACTTTGGCAGCGGTGATTCAATCAGAGAAAAGACCACGAGATCTCGGAGCACAGACTCTGATGCCAGTGTTGGGGCAAATAGTACATAAGTACATAAGTAGTGCCATACTGGGAAAGACCAAAGGTCCATCTAGCCCAGCATCCTGTCACCGACAGTGGCCAATCCAGGTCAAGGGCACCTGGCACGCTCCCCAAACGTAAAAACATTCCAGACAAGTTATACCTAAAAATGAGGAATTTTTCCAGTCCATTTAATAGCGGTCTATGGACTTGTCCTTTAGGAATCTATCTAACCCCTTTTTAAACTCCGTCAAGCTAACCGCCCGTACCACGTTCTCCGGCAATGAATTCCAGAGTCTAATTACACGTTGGGTGAAGAAAAATTTTCTCCGATTCGTTTTAAATTTACCACACTGTAGCTTCAACTCATGCCCTCTAGTCCTAGTATTTTTGGATAGCGTGAACAGTCGCTTCACATCCACCCGATCCATTCCACTCATTATTTTATACACTTCTATCATATCTCCCCTCAGCCGTCTCTTCTCCAAGCTGAAAAGCCCTAGCCTTCTCATCCTCTCTTCATAGGAAAGTCGTCCCATCCCCACTATCATTTTCGTCGCCCTTCGCTGTACCTTTTCCAATTCTACTATATCTTTTTTGAGATACGGAGACCAGTACTGAACACAATACTCCAGGTGCGGTCGCACCATGGAGCGATACAACGGCATTATAACATCCGCACACCTGGACTCCATACCCTTCCTAATAACACCCAACATTCTATTCGCTTTCCTAGCCGCAGCAGCACACTGAGCAGAAGGTTTCAGCGTATCATCGACGACGACACCCAGATCCCTTTCTTGATCCGTAACTCCTAACGCTGACAGAATAAAGTACCTCCCCTATACCTCTGTTTTTGGGGTTGCAACTGCCGCTCTATGCAGTTTACCTCTTCCATGCCTTCTTAGAAGTGCAAAAGTCATTTCACTGTTTTGTGCTCAAGCACTGAACGCATCATAATAAGCCCGCAATCCAATAATATGCATGCTTCAGAGAAAAGTGTTGGAAAATAAAATGTAGCAAAGAAAACAAAGAGGCATATGGGGGGAGGGGGGGATTCAATAAATGGTAACCATGCTATACTAGTATTCTGTAAAGGGTGCTCTATGTGGAAAGACCTTTACAGAATACTAGCTTAGTGTACATTACCCCCCCCCCTTTGGATTCTATATAGTGCGCCTAGAGATACGTGCCAAAATCCAGAAGTATTCTATAACAACGTGCATAACTTAATTGGTTTAACAAGCTAATCAGCATTGATAACAGCACTTAACAAGCAATAATAAACACTAACTGGAATTTACGCACACAACTCGCTAAGCGTATTCTGTAATGAACTGTTACTAAATTCTAATGCATGCAGGTAAAAAGGGGCATGGCTATGGGTGGGGAAATGGGTGTTTCATTGCCGTTCCAAAATTTACCTGCGTAGTTATAGAATATGGCCCAGTGCGCATAAACCTATGTGCAGGGATTTACGCCACATTTTTGTTGATGTAAATGGACACAATTAGTTTTAACCATATTCTATATACCACACCTAAATCTAGGCTTCGCTTATAGAATACGTTTATGTGGAAATATTTATCACGTGGATTTTTTAGGCACCATATACAGAATCTAGCCGTACTTGCCTAACTTTGGGTGCGAGCATTTATCAAGGGCATTTTCGAAAGAGAAGGGTGCCCATCTTCCGACACAAATCGGGAGATGGGCGTCCTTCTCTCAGGGTCACCCAAATTGGCATAATTGAAAGCTCATTTTGGGCGTCCTCAACTGCAGTCCGTCACGGGGACAACCAAAGTTCATGGGGGCATGTCGGAAGCATAGCAAAGGCGGGACTGGGGCGTGCTTAAGAGATGAGCGTCCTTGACCGATAATGGAAAAAAGAAGGGTGTCCTTGACGAGTATCTGGTCGACTTTACTTGGTCCATTTTTTTTCATGACCAAGCCTCAAAAAGGTGCTCAAACTGACCAGATGACCACCGGAGGGAATCGAGGATGACCGCCCCTTACTCCCCCCCCAGTGGTCACCAAACCCCTCCCACCCTAAAAAAAAAAAATTAAAAATTTGAGAATGTGAATGGGTAAGAACAGTGAAGAGAATGTTAAATCAGGTCCACAAGAGAAAAAGACAATGAGTATGTCTACATTCATTTTGAGCCAACTGATAGATTTCCAGGACTGAAATATTTTATTGCACAGCAGGAAATCAAAACAAATGTAGAGACTAGAGAACAAGCTTAATAAGCAGAAATCAAATTGTATGAAGCAAATGGCACTGATGAAGCTATTCGGAAAAGCTTCAAGTATATGTCTGAAGCAGTCTATTATGGCACCTGATTCTATAGCTTCTCCAATCCCAGATGACACCTCAGCAGATGGGACAGCACCTGAATCTGTAACAGACCATTACTACTGTATTCTGGTCTAGTAGAAGTCAAATCACTGTTTATTTTTGGCACTCCAACAGGTCTTTGTACAGTCATTCTTTAACACATGGAAGAATTCATATTACCTATACATATCCATTATTAGGAACCATCATTGATCCAATTCCTTTCAGACAGAAAAACCCTATTACATCTATTTGCCTACACGAAGCAATGGAAGATAAAAGGGCTATACCCAACCTCCAAAACCCAGTGTCTTAAACTCAAACAACCAGATTTTACCTTGGTTTTAGAAAAGGAACCACATCATAAGCCTGGGTTGTTATAAAACTCTCAAAGAGATCAGCTTCATATTTAAGCAAATAAATCCTTTATCTATACACTAGTAAAAAAGGCCCGTTTATGACACAAATGAAACGGGCGCTAGCAAGGTTTTCCTCGGAGTGTGTATGTTTGGGAGAGTGTATGTGAGAGTGAGTGTTTGAGAGTCAGAGTGAAAGTGTGAGTCCAATCCATGCTCCTCTGTCACCTGGCCCCTCCATTCATCCCTATCCAGCAATTCCGCTGTCTCCCTGAGGCCTGCCCTGCAATCCATATGCATCCATGGCCATCTGTTCCCTCCATTCATCCCTATTCAGCAATTCCCCTCTCCCTGAGTCTTGCCCTTCCAATCCATGCCCATCCATGCTCCTTTGTCATCTGGCCCCTCCATTTTTCCCTATCCTGCATTTCCCCTCTCTGCCTGAGGCCTGCTCTGCAATCCATATCCATCCATGGCCATCTGTCCCCTCCATTCATCCCTATCCAGCAATTCCCCTCTCCCTGAGTCCTGCCCTTCCAATCCATGCTCCTCTGTCACCTGGCCCCTCCATTCATCCCTATCCAGCAATTCCCCTCTCTGCCTGAGGCCTGCCCTGCAATCCATATGCATCCATGGCCATCTGTGCCCTCCATTCATCCCTATCCAGCAATTCCCCTCTCCCTGAGTCCTGCCCTTCCAATCCATGCCCATCCATGCTCATCTGTCACCTGGCCCCTCCATTTTTCCGTATCCAGCATTTCCCCTCTCTGCCTGAGGCCTGTCCTGCAATCCATATCCATCCATGGCCATCTGTCCCCTCCATTCATCCCTATCCAGCAATTCCCCTCTCCCTGAGTCCTGCCCTTCCAATCCATGCTCCTCTGTCACCTGGCCCCTCCATTCATCCCTATCCAGCAATTCCCCTCTCTGCCTGAGGCCTGTCCTGCAATCCATATGCATCCATGGCCATCTGTGCCCTCCATTCATCCCTATCCAGCAATTCTCCTCTCCCTGAGTCCTGCCCTTCCAATACATGCCCATCCATGCTCATCTGTCACCTGGCCCCTCCATTTTTCCGTATCCAGCATTTCCCCTCTCTGCCTGAGGCCTGTCCTGCAATCCATATCCATCCATGGCCATCTGTCCCCTCCATTCATCCCTATCCAGCAATTCCCATCTCCCTGAGTCTTGCCCTTCGAATCCATGCCCATCCATGCTCATCTGTCACCTGGCCCCTCCATTTCTCCCTATCCAGCATTTCCCCTCTCTGCCTGAGGCCTGCCCTGCAATCCATATCCATCCATGGCCATCTGTCCCCTCCATTCATCCCTATCCAGCAATTCCCGTCTCCCTGAGTCTTGCCCTTCGAATCCATGCCCATCCATGCTCATCTGTCACCTGGCCCCTCCATTTTTCCCTATCCAGCAATTGCCCTCTCTCCCTGAG
Organism: Microcaecilia unicolor; assembly: GCF_901765095.1. Classification (NCBI taxonomy): domain Eukaryota; kingdom Metazoa; phylum Chordata; class Amphibia; order Gymnophiona; family Siphonopidae; genus Microcaecilia; species Microcaecilia unicolor. Next base: position 263,524,529 of record NC_044033.1, on the reverse strand, counting down.
GCCTGCCCTGCAATCCATTTCCATCCATGCCCATCTGTCCCCTGTATTCATCCCTATCCAGCAATTTCCCTCTGTCCCTGAGTCCTGCCCTCCCAATCCATGCCCATCCATGCTCCTCTGTCCCCTGCCCCCTCCATTCATCCCTTTCCAGCAATTGCCCTCTCTTCCTGAGCCCTGCCATCCCAATCCATGGCCATCCATGCTCCTCTGTCCCCTGCTGCCTCCATTCATCCTTTTGCAGCAAGTCCCCTGTCTCCCTTTCATGACCCCCCCTTGCATCCATGCTTCTCTCTCTCCCATGTCCCAGCCTGGGCAGCCCTCTTCTCCCCCCCCCCTCCCCCCTTCGCATCCATGCTGTCGTTTCTCCCCTGCCCTCCCGCTCCCATTGTTGTTGTTTAGTGGCCACCCTCTTCTCTCCCCCCAACATGGTTGTTTTTTTTTTTTTTTCTTGTTTTTAAATTTACCTCCGTGGCAGCGAAGCGTCAGGGAAGGAGGCGGTGCTCCCGACGTCTAGGTTTTCCTTCGCTGTGTTCCGCCTTCTTTTGACGTCATCCTTGACGTCAGAAGAAGGCGGAACACAGCGAAGGCAAGGCTAGACGTCGAGAGCGCCGCCTCCTTCCCTGACGCTTCGCTGCCAAGCGTTGCGATTGGTTGAGTGTCATTGCTCCGCCCTCGACGTCATCACGTTTGACGCGTGGGCGGGGCAGACACAATGCAATCTCACCCCCTTCACTTTAGAATGTTGGCTAACAGAGGCTTCATTAGAACGTTGGAGGTGCGATTTATATAGAGAGATACTCTACTGACAAACATACTTATTAAAGAGTTAACTCCCTCCTGCTTAAATTGTCTATGAAGTGAGACCAATCAGTGTTTTGATAGTGTTTGCTGGTACTCTCAGAAATGGTACCCGGTCAAAGTAGCCCTGTCAAAAAAAGCCCTAACAAAATGGCCCCGAAAAAAAAGCCCCCACACAAAATAGCCCCAACAAAAAAGCTCAAAAAAAAAAGCTCCTGACATAATAGCCCATGACATAACAGCCACTGTCAAAACAGCCTGCCCACAATATAGCCCCTGACAAATTAGCCTCCCGACAAAAGGGCCTGATCAGGCTGCCCAGCATATGGCCTCTGACAAAGTAACCCAAAGTACCAGACAGAGGGAGAACTTACCTTGCGGCACATTTACTTGTACAGGATCCCTGTATTTGAGGGAATTGTATAGGTAATAATGATAAAACTAGTTTTAGGTTAAGAGTTCCAACACAGTCTATTTGGGTAAATGCCTTTGTTAAGATAAACAGACTGTGTTGGAACTCTTTAATTCTTTGTGAAGATTTCACTTGTAGTTTATCATCTTTTTTGTGATGTGTTATTTTTTTCTAGGGGGCTATTTTGTCTAGGGGCTACTTTGTCAAGGGTTATTTTGTGGGAGGGGCCATTTTGTTCTGGGCCATTTTGTTAGGGGGGCTGATTTGTCAAGGGCTTTTGTTACAAGGCTATTTTGTTGGGGCTATTTTGTCAGGGCTATTATGTTGGGGTGCCCTCAGAAATGCCATAGAAAGAGAGTATCCACCAGGTTAATTTTGTTAGACGTGCCTCTCATCACACTGTCATGAAGATAGTTAAGTGATATCAAACACTGAGATCAGCTGCTACATACACTGTGCCTTTGCAACATACTGATAGCAATCACATTTCTAACTTCTATGCATAGAGGACCCCTGGCAATTCTACAACAAACTTTAATTAACATAATGTGAAGACATTTCCCCAAACTAATTTTCATACGGTCATTTGCTCCAGGCATCAAATTCTAATAAAATAATCTCCACTATAAGAAGCCACCATAAGCTGTTGGCTCGCAGCCTGTTTCGTAAAAGGAGGGACCATGGTATTTATCATGCAAAGCGCACTGTGGAGTACAAGGTACACTGTAGCTATTTATGTCCTGACAGCAAAACAAATTTACTTTAGAAACCTAAAAGAAATCAATGATTTATAAACCCAAAAGATATTAATAATGCAACAGTTGATCTTATTTGTAAGATGGAGAAGGAGAGAGAGATCATTATGGCTGAACTACAGTATCAAGAAAAATATGTTAAAGGTCTGCTTCCAAAGTGAAAAAAAGGCACACTGCCTGGCTTCAGTTATTAAGCTTTTCATTTTATGGCTCTAGAAGGCCTAATTATCCCCACTGCTATCATGTTTGTATTGCATTATCTCAGGAAGCATGGTGTAAGTGGAAAACTATCCTACTCTGGAGTTTAATTTGGGAAAAAAAGGGGCAAAGAACCTCTGAATGTGAACGAGGCTCTTGGTCTTTGACAAAAGATTGATTAGACTAATTCATAGACAAAAAAAAAAAGTCACACTGCATATAGATCACGGGACATTTTGCCTCATAGTTTTGAACAGTATTACTGACACAGTACATCTTCTGTATGGGTCATATAGAAATGTGTACTACTGTTACCTTTCATTTGCTTTTTTTGAACAAGACACAGCTTTGTTAGAATCTGAAAATCTGCAGAAACCATTACTTGTGTTTGGCTTGATACATATTTCAAAGAAAGAAAGGTGATCAGTGCAGTGCCTCGAGGATTGGTACTGGGCCCGATTCTATTCAATATATTTGTAAACAACATTGACAAAAGGTTAGAAGGAAAAGTTTGCCGTTTTGTGGATGACACAGAGATTTGCAACAGAGTGGACATCCCAGAAGGAGTACACACCAGGAGAAGTAATTACAAAAATTAGAAGAAAGACAGTTAAAATGTAATATGAAGAAGTGTAGAGTGATGCACTCTAGGTGTAAAAATTCAAAAGAGCTGTATGTGAAAGGAGGTAAGAAGCTGATAAGCACAAATCAGGAGAGGGACCTTGGGGTGATAGTGTCTGAAGATCTCAAGGTGGCAAAATCATGTGAGACAGCAATGGCCAAAGCCAGAAGAATGCTGGACTGCATAGACAGAGGCATAACTAGCAAAAGAAAGAAGATGTTGATGTCTCTGTATAGGTCATTGTTGAGGCCCCACTTGGAGTACTGTGTTCAGTTTTGGAGGACGTATCTCACTAAGGGCATAAAAAGACGAAGTGTTTCAAAGGAAGGCAACAAAAATGGTGTGGGGTTTGCGCTATAAGATGTATGAAAAGAGACTTGAATATGTATACTCCAATAGTAACATAGTAGATGATGGCAGAGAAAGACCTGCACGGTCCATCCAGTCTGCCCAACAAGATAAACTTATATGTGCTACCTTTTGTGTATACCTGACCTTGATTAGTATCTGCCATCCTCACGACACAGACCGTAGAAGTCTTCCCAGCACTAGCCCCGCCTCCCAACCACCAGCTCCCCCCCCCCCCCCCCCCCCCCCCACCGGCTCTGCCACCCAATCTCCGCTAAACGTCTGAGGATCCCTTCCTTCTGAACAGGGTTCCTTTATGTTTATCCCATGCATTTTTGAATTCTGTTACCGTTTTCATCTCCACCACCTCCCGCGGTTTCATACACTCCAGGAGTTTGGAGCACTCGATGATGTCCCCACGACAGAATAAAAACTCATAGCGCTCCCCTTTGTCCAACCGATGACGGATCACATAGGTAAACTGCTTCGTCACACTCTAAACTGGCAGCGATTCCCATATGCTGCCCTGCTGCCGCCACCCCGCTTCTTCCCTTTACTTTGGCTGCCTGAGCCTCTGACGAAACAGGAAGTTACATCAGAGAGGCAGCCACAGTAAAGAGAATAGGTGGGTGCCAGTGGCAGGGCAGCATATGGGAATCGCTGCCCTGCTGGGTTTGGAACGTGACGAAACAGGTCAATGCCATGAATGATGTAGAGGAAGGAAGGAGGAGATGCCACTCCCCAAAGAGTGGGGAGATGCTGCTCCCTGAAGAGTGCTGCCCGAGGCCCCCACCTCAGGTGGCCTAATGGTCGGGCCGCCCCTGATGCAGAATATACTGCACAATTCGCTTTCTGTATTGTTGCTTGAATGCATAGATGATACCCTGGTCACAAGGTTGAATTACATTGGTTGTGTTTGGTGGCAGAAAGACTAGCTTTGTTGCAGTCAGGTTCTTGATGTCGGTGTGCGCTTGGCAATTGTCCACAAACAACAGGACCTTTCTCTTCTTTTGTTTCATTTTTTTTTTGTGAAATTAAACCACCCAATCTTCAAACAGTTCTCCCCTCATACAACTTTTTAAAGTATCTTAAAAACCTGGCTTTTTCAAGAGTTGCTTGCACGATTCATCTTCCCTTTCCCATTCTCTTGACCTTAATTCTTACTCATTTTGCCCTCCCCTTCCCCTATCCCTATTACTACACCTCTAGCTTTTAATTTTGGATCGACCGTTGATTGCTTTACTGTCCTATCAGAACATTGTAGATCTTTTTTTTCCTTTTCACTTGTATTTTAAATTTGTAAACTGCCCAGTTTTGCTAGTAAGCTTGGGCGGTATAGTAAGTTTTAATAAACATAAACATATTTGTTTATTTGCCTTGTAGGTCACCGGAACACTTTTAACTATTCACAATGTAACCCATAATCGTAATGTAACAAACTGTATTTCCATCCTTTACAATGTATTGTAAGCCACACTGAGCCCGCAAATAGGTGGGAAAATGTGGGATACAAATGCAACTAAATAAAATTAAATAAATAACATTCTTTTAACAGCGCCGATTTTGTGATTTACCAATTACAAACAGTGAGCACTTGTGACTGTAAGGCGGTTTTAGGTGTTTTTTCCACCATGGCACTTCTCATTTTTGAAGCACAGCATTCGGTATGGTAACAGTTTGTAAAAGACGCCAGTTTCATCCATGTTGAACACATCATCAGGTCTGTAGCCCTCCATTATTTTTGGCAAATGGGAAAGCCAACTGCTCACTGCTTCCTGTTCAACACTAGGATACTCACCAGCAGCAACCTTGAACAGGATGTTATGGTGCTTTTTTAAGCATTCAAGGAACTGTTGGAACCATTCAGTAACCACATCTCTTTAGCCAGTCGTTCAGAAATCTCTGTAAGCATCAGCCCACTTACTGAAAGTTGTGCAGTGCGGGTCTGTTTAAACCACTTTAACAATCCCTCTTCAATGTCCGTGTAGAGGCTAGTCTGCGTGCATTGCTAGTGAAAAATAAAAATCTTTTATTATTTTGTCCTGCTTGTTAGCAATTTTTGATACACTGGAAACGTCAATACCAAACTTTTCAGCGATGTCTTTGTGCTTACAGTGATTATCTAGCATCTTTATAATCTCCATTTTTGAATTTGAGTCCAAATCGAGACGCTTAGGCTTCGCCACCATTTTAACATGCATGTGTAGCCTGACAGCTCATCAGAGTCTGCGTGAAACTGTAGCTCAACAAGAATCTGTCATGTGACAAAGAAGAGCACTGTGATTGGCTGCTTAATGTCACTTTCTGACATTAAGCAGTAAAATTTGAATCACCAAGTGACAGAAATTGTTGACATTAACCGATATGTAACATTACGCGGAGTGACAATAGGCAGAATAAGTCTTGTTAATTACAATGGGTGCTGACCGGAGATTTTTTAAAAATCTGCGATATTATCTATAGTGACATTAAACAGGTTTGACTGTGTTACGAACACACCGTTTGGTTGTTAAGAATAAACTAAACTTTTTGGCCATTCTGGGACCTTGTCTTGGTGCCTTCCACTCTTTATTTAATGGTGATAAAATGGCTGCTGCCCCTTGCACACCTCTGCTCTGGCGGGGCTTCACACATTTCCCTTCACTTCAGGGAGCCCTCCTACCTTCCATGAACAAGAAGCTAAACAAAACCAAAACTAAGAGTCTGGAAATGGAAAACCTGTTTGAACTGAACTTTTGAGTCCAAATGCCAACAATGAACTCGAGTTGGGAGCTACAGCAGCACTGCTAATGAATGGCTGCTACAGAAGAGATGACAGCCCATGGGGCTATAAAAGAGCAGCAGTGGCTTTCAAGGTAAAACACCTGGCCTGTAAAGAGAATGTAGTGAATGAGTTTTGAGAACTGTTCCTATGAGTTTGCCATATTACCTGAATAATAATGCTGGAGGAAATACCTGCAGCCATTGATTTTCCCATGACTGTCTTGTTTGCTGGATGGAAGGGCTGGAATAAAAATATGGAACGGAGTTGAACTCTGCCCATTTTAGCTCTGCTTGGGGAGGATTTTTCCTTCTGGTGACTGAGAGGCCTGGAAAAGAGAAAGGATGCTCCTTTTGTTTTATGCTGTACCCTGAGTCGTGACTCCCAACTTTTGTGCAGCCACAGGTGGTAGACTAGGCATCACAACGTGAATTGCTTATTTACTCTTTCCAAAAATACAAGGACTAGGGGGCATGCAATCAGGGCTGTGCCTAGGGTCTCCGGCGCCCCCCCCCCCCCCCCCGTTGGCACCGCGCCGCTGCCGCCCCTCCCCCCGTTGGCACCGTGCCGCTCTGCTCCCCCCCCCCGAAAACGATCACTACACTGCCCGGCCTCTTCTCCCCAGATCCTTTTCCTTTTTTTTTTGTTTAAATTTACCTCTGTCCGGCGGCGTAGCGTCAGTGAGAAGGAGGCGGCGCTCCCCCGCCCCGACGTGTCTACTAGTCTTCTTCCCTTCGCTAAGTGTCCCGCCTTCTTCTGACGTCAGAAGAAGGCGGAACACAGCGAAGGGAAGACTAGTAGACACGTCGGGGTGGGGGAGTGCTGCCTCCTTCTCACTGACGCTACGCCGCTGGACAGAGGTAAATTTAAACAAAAAAAAAAAAAAAAGGAAAAGGATCTGGGGAGAAGATGGTGAGGTAAGCATGGTGCGGCTTACCGTGTTGGCACGGTCCTGCATGCAATGAAGTTACAAAGGAATTAATTTTTAAAAAATATTGGAGAAAATATTTTTTCACTCAATATGTAATTCAACTCTGGAATTCACTGCCAGAGAATGTGGTAAAAACACATAAGCAGGGTTTTAAAAGGTTTGGATAAGTTCCTACAAGAAAAGTCCATAAGTCATTATTAATATGGACTTGGGAAAATCCATATTCCTGGGATACGCAGCATAAAATTTGTTTTTACTCTTTTCGGATCTTTCCTAGATTGGCCACAGTTGGAAACAGGATACTGTGCTTGATGGACCTTCGGTCTGACCCAGTATGGCAACGCTTATATTCTTATATATCACAAAAAAGGATTTGAGAGAGTATAAATCCTATATAAACTCAAAAGTATCTCTCACACATTGGCATGGAGTATTTGTACGTATATGACTATCCTTCTGTGAAGCGCATTTAAAGAATAGATTCAGATAATTTGTTTTGAAAAAAGGGGAAAAAAGCCTCAGCAATAAGCCCAACCCACCACCCAAACAAATGTTACAAGTAACGTGGGAGGAGGAAAATCAACGGGCTGTCATATCTTCACGGGTTCCAAAAAAACCCCTTATATTTCAATTTGCACAATGTAAAAATGTTGACTTCACAGAACTGACAAAGTGGATCCCCAAACTAAGTGAAGAAAAAGTTTTGTAACTTAGCTCATTATTCAAATCAAACAGGCAATGTGTTAGTGGTCAATCCGTCACACCGACTTTGGCCAGAGTTTCGCGATAAGCTGTCTCAAGGCGTGAAGAACCACTAATGTTGGGCACATTTAGCCTTGTTACAGTTGGATCACCAGCCCATTGTAACAAGGTTAAATCTGCCACTATGGCTTTCTATATCTTTGGCAGTTGGGCAGTGACTACACTATCAGACTGCTATCACACACTAGCTATCACAGCTGGCCACACCTTCACTCCATCCCTGTCATGCACAGACTCATCCCTACCTGCATTAAGCAGCTAGTGCAGGTTTTTAACTATGCTGGCTGGTTTTAACATGTGGTAGTCGGTAGTCAGGGCTGTACTAATGTCTACTTAATGCAGCTTAGTAAAAGGACACCAAAAGAAAACTATATATCTTTAAGCTGCTCCATTCAGTGACACCATTATCCAGATCCCTTTAACTGGATGGTCACTGCTGAATATTGACCTCCGATGTTACTGCAAAGTTAGTCAATAAATTTCACAACTTTCTCCAATATTACGTCCTTTTGTTTGTTAACCACTGTTTTCAAGCAAAGGAGAAGGAGATCGTCTTCATGCTTTTCCATCAAATGAACTCTGTGTGTTACAGTAAATTAAAATGTACATCAAATAAAACAGAGAAAAATGACCAGGAATAAATCACACACAAGTACATTTACTCACAGCCAGACTTGAGAAGTAATTCACAAACACCAGCAAACAAGCTTAAGAAAAAGAAAACCCAGGAGTTAAATATAAACTGAGAAGGAGCTGCAGTGTCACATCAGATAGCTAAGGGTTCCACAATATTGTGGGTAAAAGTTTGATTATATTTCTTTGATTTTTTTTTTTTAAGAATGTCCTGTTGTGATATTTTATTTCTATATCATTCAAAGATTTTCTTTTGAGTGTTAATGTAAAGTTGCTAAAATTAAACTGAAAAAAAGAAAACAAAAATAGGGAAAATGATCATAAACCAAACCACTTCTGTTCCAAAGGCTATCTGAAGAGCCATTTCATTAAATCTCTAAAACACTGACAGATCTGTCGGTGGACATAAACTGCAGAGTTCCAGAGATGTGTGGCTGTTCCTGCAACCCTTCTCGCCTTATAATCAAGGTGTATTTTCTTGGGCGATGGCACAAGGATGCATGATAGCAATATTACTTATACTTACTAAACGAGCACAAAGGGCCACAGCAGAAGAAGGAAAACTCACAATCACACACAGACAGACCACTTCTTGAGAAATTATTTATTCAAGTGAATACAGGACCTCAGACGCCTTTCATGACACTGGAGGCACACCGTGAGACTATCAAGGATGTTCACTGACCCATGAACCTGAGATCTTCTGCATTTATCTTGTGTAAGCAGACAAGGATGTGGGTAATCTTATGGAGGTTCTAGTAAGCAGTTTTGTGAAAACATGAAAAAAGTGGAAAAAAAAGTTTAGTCAAAATAATATCAAGGTTATGAACAGAGCCAACACAAGCTCAGATTCAAGCTGCAAGTTGGATGTGATAACTTTTTACACATTCTTTCTTCAAAATAAGAGAACTGCAGTCCTGGACACATTCAGCTATAAGAAATGAAAGTGGATCTAAGATTAGCGTGGAAGACAAGCATTTTCTGGCAAGACAAGGCCACCGAAAGATTCAATGGGATACAGGCCCGACTCAACCTATATGAACCAGATAAGAACTGGCTCAGGGCGCTGAAGATAAAGGGGGCCAAGTCTTACTCTCTTCCCTCCCCCAACTGCCTGACCACCTGTGGTCTAGCATCTCCCCTCCCTCAGACCTCGTTTACATTCCCCAAGGATGCCAGCAGTGCTTGTGCTTGGCCCGGAGCCTTCCCTCTGCAGCATCCTGCCCTTTCTGACACAACTTCCTGTTTCAAGCAGGGTGGCACATGGCAGAAGGAAGGTTTTTGGTCAGGCGCAGGCAGTGTGTATGGATCGCTGCTGCGATAGACCGGGGGGGGGGGGCATAGAGAGAGGGGTAGGGTTACCGTACGTCCGGATTTCCTCGGGTAAGGGAAAGAGATGGAAAGCTGTAGGTAGATGTAGTAAAAAGACGGAAATTATGGATCAAATCTGAATATTAGGAATGAATCAAATCTGGACAGAGAGGCAGAAAAATAAATTGAAGAAAGCTGAAAGGAAAAGGAGGAGAGAGAAAACTGGCAAAAGAGTTAAGAGAAGGTAGAGGAAAGCAGAAACCTGATTTGTACCGACACAATTTGAAAAATAAAATAACCAGACAACAGTAAAAAGTAATTTGTTTTCTACTTTGTTATTAGAATATGTCTGTTTTGGGAATGTCCATTTCAAAATCTCTGCTGATCGGAGCTCAGAGATACTAGACTTGAAGAAGTTGAGAAACAGAGGCCTAAACTAAACAGATCCCAGTGAATATTCAGCCCAAACTAGATTCTACAGGCTCATTTAGACCTGGATATTCAACACGATGCCATGTCCAGCTACCGGCGCTGAATATCCAGGTTATCGGTGGTCATCAGAAGTTACTTGAGTAACCTGATAATCAGTAGCAGTACCGAAATAAATATCTGAGCAGGTCAGACCTGCTATTTATATGGCCCAACCTGACCAGATATTTATCCAGACATCGGTTCTGAATATCAGCGATGCCTGGATAACTCCCAACTCCAACTTTGCTCTGCCTACTATTTGATTGTGTCCTGATATTCAGACACACTCTTTGGTTAAGTGCCACCAAGTATTTGCCCCAGACATAGTCACCATGAGTTGTGGAGGTAGGACCTGTTCCTACCTGATTAACTCAAACTGAATATCAACCCCATCGTTTTTTGGCCAATCTTTCCCAACCTTGCCTATTTTTATACTATCCATATTAAAATGTTTTCAAATGTGCATATAAGCATGTTATAGGGTCTTTTACTAAAGTGGAATAAAGTTTTGTACTCAATATGCGTTAGCTGCAAAAATTAGCACATGGTAAGCGCAAAGCCTGTGTGGTAAATGCAGGGGACGTGTCCAGCATCTGTGCCGCATTTCCCACATAGCACCACATTATCAGCAGTGCCAGATAGTGTGGGAGTATCCACACTCTCTCATCACTGCATGTAACATGGTGCAGACACAGGTCACCAATAAAAAATTAAAAGATGACAGCTCTGCTGCAGTGGTATATACCCTCTCCCCACCCATCCGTCCTCATCTAATCCCCCCTCCTTATTCCCACACCCTAATCTGATCCCCCAATCAGCTCAGTATACTCTCCTCTCTCCAGTTTACCTAATATGACCCTTCACTGCATCCAAGACCCAGTCATATGTTCAAAACCCCACCTTCATCACACACACACCCCCATCACCCCCAGGACATATCTAGAAGTGATCTCCGGTAGTCCTGTGGGTCAAGGCAGGAGTGGTCCCCATCTGCCCCTGCCCCATCCAGCTCCGGATGCCTATTGAGTACTGTCAGACTATTGCTAGGGGTCATGGTAGTCATTTTGGGGTCTGGAGCTAAATGGGGTGGGAGCGGAGAACTACCAGGGATCACCTCTAAGTAAGTCCTAGGGATGGGGAGGGCAGAGGAGAGTTTTCAACATGTGGTCGGGGCGTGGATGCGAGGCAGGGTCAAAATGGGTGGATCAGATATGGGGGATTGGATTAGGAGTGGGGAGGATGAGGAGGATCTGCTAAAAGGATCCTTTCTGTCAGGGCGCTATTGGTAGCATGGCTTCACTTAACGCTAAGTGTAGCTGTGCCTATTGGCAGTCGTGACCGCTAGCATGCAATACCAACCCACATGCTAGCTGTCACAGCCAGCCACTCCTCCATCCCACCTATGTCATGCCCAGCTCCTGCGCCTACCCACCTTAAGCAGCTGGTTTTAACGTACAGTAGATGTTAGTGAGGGTCCACATTAATGCCTAACATGCAATAAAAAGCCATGATAGCTCAGTATGTGCTCCTAAGTGTTCACCGATCACTGGCAAAAGTAAAGTTTCTGTTGAATATTTTTTCTCAGCATAAGAAATAAAAAGCAGTGAGCAAAAATGACGGATCTGGAGGAGACAAGAACAAGAGAGCCAGAAATAGTAAAATCTCTTAAATCAATGTAAGAGAACAACACAGCTGGTGATGTCAAAAGCAATACTTAGAAAAATGAAGATAAGTAGGAAGGAATCCTTGTAGAGACCAAAAGATCAATATTGATCCCAGAGGGTGAAAACGCTTTCAGTACTTTGGCCAGAATAAACTCAAGATTGAAATACCTCCAGGATACTGTGGCAGGAAAGGTCAAGAGGTAAGAAATGCCAGTTAGTAAAGAAGAAATAAATGTTGGTATTCATGCAGATATGAGAGAAGTGATTTCCATACTCTGTAACCGTCCTTTTTAGCATTCTGCCACTACATCAACCCATAATTCACAGTGCACAAGTATTTTTACTGCCTGGTGGAAAATAATTCTGTCTTCAACTGAATGCACATTTACCAAGGGAAGTTCTTCTATAAGCTAATGAGCTCATGGTACTAGGGGTTTGAATTCATTAGAGTGATTAAAAAAACATTTCTATACACAAAACAGTAGCGTAACCAGAGCTGAATTTCTGGGTGGGCCCATACATTTCCTCCCTCCCCCCCCCCCCCCACCCACTCTAGCTCCTAACTTGAAAAAAAAAGCTTGGCTGGCAGGGAACCTCAAGCCCTGCCAGCTGAAGATGTCCACCATCGGAAACCCCAAGGGCTGATTCAATTGGATCCAAGATGGCGATTAGGAAGGACGTCTGAACAGCAGTTCCTGACTCTCTAACATCAAATTGCGAGTGAGAATTTCTTTTATAGTTATGGGGAAGAGAAAGGGCAAAACCAGCGTACCTGGCTCCACAGGCTTGGTTAAAGCCCTTTCCACCAGACGACGCTGGAGGAATCAGGACTGCTGGTACAGAGAACACAAATTGGCGCTTCGAGGGGTCCGACGGAGACTTCGGACCTCAGCGTTGAGGGAGTGACGTTAAGTCCCCCTCTGTCGGCAACACCCCCGAGACCCGGAGGGGATCTGTTGGCTATGGAGAGGCAACTCGCGGGAGCTTCCGGAAGTGTAGCCCCTGCGGTTAGCAGTGGAGACCCCATAGCGACCTCGTCTCCGTTGGAAACATCACCGCAAACGGGTTTGACGCCACAAGCCTCACAGCCCGAGCGATACCAGAACGAGCCCTCCGTTTGTATCGGGGAGATTAAAAGACCAGCGATTGTGACAATGGACTCCATTTGGGAGGCGATTCAGGGCTTGAACAGCACGTTACTACAAGTAGCTGAAAATTTCCGAGGAGATGTGAGGAAACTTTCTCAGGCTCATTCTGAACTTTTGGGTAAGATTTCTGAACAGACGACTAGGATTGATGTCCTTGAAACCGAGGTAATTTCCACTAAAAACTCTATGTTGGCTGTTATTAAAGATAATAACATTCAAAGGAAGAAAATTGACTATATGGAGAACCAATTGAGGAGGAACAACCTTCGTTTTTTGAACTTTCCTAAGTCTCCTTTGACTCCAGCTAAAGAAATGTTAAAAAGATATTTTGTTGAAGTTCTGGGGCTTCCCCCAGAAGCTTTTCCCCCTTTGACTAGAGTAATATACATTTCTGGTGCTGGAGCTTCTAATTTACAACCTCCCTAGACCGACTTAAATTTAACACAATTTTTGGAGAATTCTATGGAAGTTATCACGGAAAGGACAACGTTGTTAGTGTCTTTTGCATTAGAATTGGACCGAAATAATATATTTAGACTTTTTTTTCATCATATCTCTACACCTTTTCTTGGCTCAAAAATTCAAGTCTTTCCTGATCTCTCTCGAGAGACACAAAAAAGAAGAAAAGAATTTTTACTATTGAAAGCAAGGCTCCTCCAATTAGGTGGAACCTTTATACTTAAATTTCCTTGTAAATGTTATATTTCTTTAGAATCCACAAATTATATTTTTTTTGAACCAGGAAAACTTATGGAATTTATAGTTAGTAAAGAGTAATGTGTTGTTAACTTTGAATTGTACGCTTTATCGGCTGCCCCGATTTGGATTCTTGCCCTTCCTCTTGTAATTAGGCTGTGATAAAAAATTGTTTCAGCCTTGTTAACTTTAAGTACCTAGTTCTTGGATCATTTAATGTGGACTAATATAATTGACATTTTGCCTGTTATTATTTCAAATAGAATGTATATTTCTTTAATTCCAATTTATGCTTTTTACATAAATGTAAGGAAAATTCAATTAAAAAAAAAAAGGAAACCCCCCGGGCTATGTGAATATTGGGGAAGTCGGTGGTGTTCTATGCGGTGTTCTATATATGGCACCTAAATCAGAGCACAGTTTATACAATAGCGCTCAGTGCGCACTCTCTTCAACATCAAAATTTGGGCACCATTTACTGAATCTAGTCCCTTACGTGTATGTAAATGCCAATATTCTGGTTACACGCTATTTTATAAAAAGGCGTCTACATGCGATTGTGCATAGTGTGAAGGTGGGCAAACAAATGGGCAGAGTCTGGTTGCGTGTAAAGAATCCACAAAAGGTAGAGGAACACCAGAACCTCACAATAGAGCACAGAAAGAGAGATTGGGAAATGGATTATGGCTCTTCAAAAACAAACCATGGAAAACCCAAGTGTTGGATAATACTCTTTATTGATGGTTACTAAAGACTCGACATGGCACCATGTTTCACCTAAACGTGCATGCCTCAGGAGTCTATAACAGATAAATACACAATCACAATCTATGAAATAATATACTAAATACAATGAATACAATGATAAGATACTTAAAATGGTACAAAATCATAAATACATTGATAAAATACTTAGGGAATATTATAAACAATTAATCAATATACTGACAAAGGAATATTATGTGCATCTACATGGTTAGCACGTCCTAAAAAAGGGAACGCACCTCTAGCACAGCTTAGTAAACAGGGTCCAAAACGTTTTTTTTTAAATGAGGCACAATGCACAAATGGAAAGTAGATGATGATGAAATTATAAACAAATGGATCTGAAACAGCTAGCGTAATCGTAAAATACTCAAACAGTGCACTTAAGGCTCCTTTTACAAAGCCACAGGCGGTAAAATGCGACACAGCACATCTAATTCCTATTGGCTTCATTGCATTTGCCAAGCAGGAATCAGTACCGCGGCTTTGTAAAAGGTGCCCTTAGTGTGCTAAATGACACGGGCCATACATGCAATATATAAAAAGTACAGATATTTTAAAACCATAAATACAAAATTAAAAGTTACAGTAAGGCAAAGAATATTAAGAGTATATTAACTGATACAAACTGTAACTCTCATATAAAATCCATAAATACAAAGTACAGTTTCATAATAAGTGAAGTAGGACAAGCAATATATATGCGATGGGATAACATGAAAAAGTAAATTGAAACATAGGGTAATTGCTTAAGCGATGTGATGCTGTATAGTGCATAATGCTGCAGACAAACGTGCATATAAAGTCCCATTATTACTTTACGCATTCCTTTTCATTTTATCCCGTCATCCCTATAGATATTTTCCTATCCTTCTGACAATTTATATTTCTCACTGTGTTCTTCCTTTGCTAAACAGTACTGATCATCGGCACATTTAATCTCTTCTGTCTTCCAACATGTACTGTATGCGCACAGAAATTGCCAATTCATTTGGGTCAAATATAGATTCTCATTTTTATATGTTTCTGTTTCTCCAGACTAGTTTATCATAGCCTGTTTTGGCAAATTGGCAAAGTTCGTAATATTTAAACCACATTTCCACCACAAGGTTAGCATACTCAGTTATTATCCTCCTACGACATTTTCGCTCTGGTCATCAATACAGTCTTTTTATCCCACTCAATTAATTTTATTGTATTTATTTTGCACTTTTTCCTTATTTCATTTTCTTCATTTATTATATTGTATTTATGAATACCTCTCCTATATTGCTTGTCCTACTGAACTTTGTATTTATAGATTTTATATTAGAGTTATGGTTTGTCACTTAATATACTCTTAACATTCTTTGCCCTACTGTAATTTTTAATTTTGTATTTGGTTTTTTTTTTAATCTGTATTATTTTGTATATTGCTTTTATGGTTCGTGTTGTTTAGCACACTGACGGGCATTTTCGAAAGAGAAGGGCACCCATCTTCTGACACAAATCGGGAGATAGGCGTCCTTCTCTCAGTGTTGCCCAAATCGGCATAATCGAAAGCCGATTTTGGGCATCCTCAACTGCAGTCCATCGCAGGGACGACCAAAGTTCACGGGGGCGTGTTGGAGGCATAGCGAAGGCGAGACTGGGGCGTGCTTAAGAGATGGGCGTCCTTGGTCGATAATGGAAAAAAGAAGGGCGTCCCTGACGAGCATTTGGTCGACTTTACTTGGTCCATTTTTTTTACACGACAAAGCCTCAAAAAGGTGCCCAAACTGACCAAATGAACACCAGAGGGAATCGGGGATGACCTCCCCCTTACTCCCCCGGTGGTCACCAACCCCCTCCCACCCTAAAAAAAAAAAGTTTAAAATAATTTTTGCCAGCCTCTATGCCAGCCTCAAATGTCACACCCAGCTCCATGACAGCAGAATGCAGGTCCCTGGAGCAGTTTTAGTGGGTGCAGTGCACTTCAGGCAGGCGGACCCAGGCAAACCGAGGATAATCTTCTTTCTCCACCATTTTTGTGTCCTCAAATCTAATTGTATGACCAGCTGCCTAAGCATGAATGGCTACAGCTGATTTTCCATGTTGCAGATCTTGTGTTTCTGATGCTCTTGTAGCATTTCTTCTACAGTGCATCTGGTTTCGCCAATGTATGATTGGCTGCAACTGCATGGCATTTTGTACACTTCAGGGGTTTGGAGGAGAGGTAGCCAGTCTTTCACATGTGTGAGTGTGGATGCCAGCTTCTGGGGTGCCCTGTAGGCTATTTTGATGTTATTTAGCAGTTTTCCTCCATGATACGGCACTCCTTGGTCATAGGAGAGCACTATGAGTTTTTATTTGTGGCACGGGACCACCATCTAATGGTTGTTAGTTGTGGTTGATTTCATGGGTTGGGTAGTTTAGAAGATTTAGCGCTTGAGAAGTGACCCTTCTGCTGTAGCTATGAGCTAAGAATGTGTTTCTTTCTGAAGATTGGGTCACAAACTCTTAGTGTTCTGTTCACTAGTGTACCATAGGACACCTCTTTTTGCGGTTGGATGGTGGTAGGACTCTACATGTAGATAATAGTTGGTGGGGGTGGATTTTCTGTATACCGTGTAACCCAGGCTTCCATCTGTCCGCATTCTGATCATTACGTCTAGAAACGGAAAGAATTGCTCGTTTGGACCTGCGGTTCACACCATTCATTGAGGCACCTACTGTGCTTATTTCTCTGGTATGTGACACCATGTCTAAATGTTAAAACATTTAATTTTTGCATGACTGCTTAACTGAATAAAACTTGGACTTGCAACTACACATGTAGGTGTTGGGACTTACAGGTTACGTCAAAACTGCCAAGTTACCCAGCTCCAGAAGGGAGACTTCAGGCCAGTCCTGGGCTTCTGACAATCCTATCCTGTTGTCCCAATTTCAACGGGTACAATCACGGCACACAAATACCATGCTGCTTCGGGATATATCTTCCAAACCAGGACTGGCCACAAAATTCTCCTTACTGAGCTATGTAACTTGGCAGCCCTGGTAAGTAGCAAAATCAGTAAAGTATCAAAACCATAATGTGCAAAACCCCAATTGATACTGCTCTTTTTTTAAAGACTAATCCAAATATGAATAACCCTTTTAAACAAAGAGCAACCAAAATAACCAACAGAGAGTCTCTTTGAAATTTTGCATTGTCAAGAACAATGAAATAATACGTATAGTATGAATCATAATATATCTAATATGGAGGCGGGACCTCAGTGTCAGTCTGAGTCACTACTCAATACTATGGCTTACTAGAGCATTTGTATAAATGAAGACGCTGCTCAAAAAACAGTCAATCATTTCCTGCTCAAAACACCATCACCATGAAGGAGGCATCCAGCATTCCCACCCTTTGTCAAGCTTTAGTTAATTTGAGAGGCTCCATGAGACAAGTAGTCATTTTTCTAACTTATGTGGGCATTGACTTTTGCTGGGCTGGCTTCACTGTCATTAGGTTCAGTGACTGCAGTTGTTATCAAGTCTGAAAGAAAACTGAGATGTGTTAGGTTCTCAGGTTCAAAACACGCAGGCATGGACTCTGGAGCAATCGTGAGGAGTGGCAGCAGCAGGCAAAACCCACCAACTAACACTGGGCTAGCACGCCGGCAAAGGCAAGGACTGCAGACGCAGACAAGCGAGCCGGAACACACAGACTGGAACGCACTGGACTGGAACGCACCGGACTGGAACCAGGCTTCACCTACACTTGGCCACCATTCCTCAGGGGTTGAGCCCCTGGGTGCAGGCAGCCGGCAGGACTTGGAGGAAAACTGGTACTGGAACTAGCAGGCTGGAACGCCAGGAAACTCACACTAGAAGGAGAACTAAACAAGCTTGGCCAAAACAGGGTTCAGGATAGGAATCAGGATTCCCAAACAGACCGGACTGGAAGGAAACTGAAAGCAAGCAGGGCAGACACAAGCAGGAGGGGAACTGAAGCTGAAGACAGACAGCCATGAACGGAGGAAGTACAGATACTATACAGGGAGAAGGACTTCCAGACAAGCTTGACTAACCAGGGCAGGGTAGAAGCCCAAGGTGAACAGGGAACCAGGATACAGAAGTGCCCACAGGCACCTAGACAAAAGCAAGGCTGAAGTGCAAACTGCACTGGGGAATCAGGTTCTCAGACAGAAGGAAAAGGAAGCCAAAAGCAGACAGGGATCAGAAGTGCCCACAGGCACCTAGGCAAAAGCAGGGCTGCAGTGCTAACTGCACAAGGGGTTCAGGGTTCTCAGACAGGAAGGAAAGGGAACCAACAGAACTGGATTCCAGAAAGGAACCAGGAGACAAACAAACAAGGAATACCTACTAGGAACATAAACTATAAAGCAAGACTAAGAAAGACAACGCAAAAGTGCAAACTGCACCAACACTAACCTGGACCTTTTGTGTTTGCAAAGGCCCTGAATGGAAGAACACCACTTCCTTATCAAGGCCCTAACTGATGATGTCACAACTACAGGACACAGGCAGAAAGCATACTGCTATAGAAGTAATAGTAGTAGTGAAGCACAGAGAGGCTTAACACAGAGCTGTATAGTGCAGTATAGTGGAGTAATTAGAGCCACGCTGGAAGCAGCCAGCACACAGAGACAGAGCTGACTCAGGAAGAACAGACAGAAGCCAGCTAAGAAGCTGACCACCAGAAATAAGGTAAGTTTGAGAGGGGTCATGACCACAATCGTAACAAGATGATATTAATTTATTCACTGCACAATTAATATGTAGCACATTTTTGTTGACACACAGGAGGGACCAATGATGGTGTTTAGAGCAGGAAATGATGAGTGGTCTTCATCATAAAGAAAGGGGCTGGTGGTGGGAAGGCGAAGATAGTGGTGGGCAGACTTATATGGTCTGTGCCAGATCCGGTGGTGGGAGGCGGGGCTGGTAGTTGGGAGGAGGGGATAGTGCTGGCCAGACTTATACGGTCTGTACCCTGAAAAAGACAGGTACAAATCAAGGTAAGGTATACACATGAGTTTATCTTGTTGGGCAGACTGAATGGACCGTGTGGGTCATTTTCTGCCATCATCTACTATGTTACTTAAAGATCTCAATATATATGTATACACTTTGGAAGAAAGGCAATAGAACAGAGATATGATAAAGATATTTAAATATCTATGTGGCATTAATGCACAGGAAGAAAGGAAAGGAAGCTCTGGAACGAGGGGGCAGGGCTGCCGAGAGGGGGGGCAGGGGGGGCAAAGTTCCCCGGGCCCAGGCCTCCAAGGGGGGCCCGGCGCCAGGGTCAGGCCGCCGGCGCTGCAGTCTCCGGTCTCACCTGCCTGCCTCCAAGACTCCGGGCCCCCTTCATTCAAAGCAGCAGTCGCAGACCGCCTCTCTTCTGGCCTTCCCTCCCTGTGTCCCGCCCTCGTGGAAACTGGAAGTTACATCAGACGAGGGCGGGACACAGGGAGGGAAGGCCAGAAGAGACGCGATCTGCGACTGCCACTTTGAATGAAGGGGGCCCGGAGTCATGGAGGCAGGCAGGTGAGACTGCGGACTGCAGCGGCGGGGGGGGGGGGGAGCGACGGGATGCGGCAGCGGCGGGGGGCGTAAGCGGGGGAGCGGAGGCAGGGCGGCCTAGCCCCGGGTCCGACCTAGTCTCTCGGCGGCCCTGCGAGGGGGCATAGGATGAAGGTGAAAGGGGACAGACTCAGAAGTAACCTGAGGAAATACTTCTTCATGGAAAGGGTGGTAAATTTGTGAAACAGCCTCCAGGTGGAAGTGGTGGAGATGAAAATAGTATCTGAATTCAAGAGAGTTTGGAACAAGTACATAGGATTTCTAAGGGAGTGATAGGGGAGTAGATGGTATGGATGGGCAGACTGGATAGACCATATGGTCTTTATCTCCTGTCATGTTTCGCAGTTTCTGCCAGATATTCAAAACGATTTAGCTGGCCACTGACTGATTAAATTGCTTGGTCAGAGCTAGCGTCTAATATACAGCAGCACTTATCTGGCTTAGTGCCGCTGAATATCATAACTAGCACTATACACAAAACTGGCTATCTTAGGGGCGTTCTGGCAGCAAAGTAAGCACTTGGTCACTTATGTGCTGATATTCAGCATTTAAGTGGCCAGGATTAATGCATAAATTGTTGCCGCATAAACAGGCCACTCTTAGGCAGGGGCTACAGGGGCGGTCGCAGAGGGCCTCGCGCTCCCAGGGGCCCAGCGGTAGCCTTAGCATCTCCCTCCCGCTCCCTGCTTCAGCCATCTTTGCCGTCTCCTGTTCTCAATCTAACCACCTTGGTCACCTCTCTCCTAATCAGGAGACGTATGTGTTAGGCAGTGAGAGTCTGATATGTACAGACGGGGAGAGGGATCTTGGGGTGATAGTATCTGAGGATCTGAAGGCGACGAAACAGTGTGACAAGGCGGTGGCTGTAGCTAGAAGTCTGCTAGGCTGTATAGCGAGAGGTGTGACCAGCAGAAGAAAGGAGGTGTTGATGCCCCTGTATAAGTCGTTGGTGAGGCCCCACCTGGAGTATTGTGTTCAGTTTTGGAGGCTGTATCTTGCTAAGGATGTAAAAGAATTGAAGCGGTGCAAAGAAAAGCTACAAAAAGGTATGGGATTTGCGTTACAAGACGTATGAGGAGAGACTTGCTGACCTGAACATGTATACCCTGGAGGAAAGGAGAAATAGGGGTGATATGATACAGACGTTCAAATATTTGAAAGGTATTAATCCACAAATGAACCTTTCCCGGAGATGGGAAGGCAGTAGAACTTGAGGACATGAAATGAGATTGAAGGGGAGCAGACTCAAGAAAAATATCAGGAAGTATTTTTTCACGGAGAGAGTGGTGGATGCTTGGAATACCCTCCCGCAGGAGGTGGTGGAGATGAAAACGGTAACGGAATTCAAAAATGTGTGGTATAAACATAAAGGAATCCTGTTCAGAAGAAATGGATCCTCAGAAGCTTAGCGGAGATTGGGTGGCAGAGCCGGTGGTGGGAGGCGGGGCTAGTGGTTGGGAGGCGGGGCTACTGCAGGACAGACTTCTATGGTCTGTGCCCTGAAAATGGCAGATACAAAACAAAGTCAGGTATACACATAAAGTAGCACATATGAGTTTATCTTGTTGGGCAGACTGGATGGACCGTACAGGTCTTTCTCTGTCGTCTACTATGTTACTATGTTAGTGTAATGTCGGCATTGGTTCACTTTCTTACACCATATCAAGTGGCACACATAATATATAGTATTCTAGAAACTACAAGCATGACTGGGAGACACACCCATGGCCCGACCATGCTATGCCTATGTGTGCAATCCCTTTGCAGTTAGGCGCTATGGCACCGAGGCACTACCTTACAGAATGTTGCCTTGTGTACACAGGCGCCTGTCAATTAATGGCACAGCCTAAGTGGAGCGTACCTCTAGGCACCAATGTATAGAATTGATCCTTAAGCCCTCTAGGGAAAGGACCCAGCATCTGAACCTTAATATTATATATCTCACCTTGAACTCAGATTTGGAAAAAAATCAAGATCCAAATCCGAACCAAGATAAAGTTTATACTTAATACATTTTGTACAGTGCCTTTCTACATCAAAAAGCAAAACAAAGCAGTTTACAATAATGGTTCAGTTCACATAGCAAACATAAAACATCTCTAAGGGCTATACCTATACGGAAATCTCAGGGAGAAATGGAGAATGCACGGGCCCAAGGCATTCAGCTAGATGTGGAAAATATTTCAGCCATCTTGGAAGAGTCTTTGTCAGAGTCATCATAAAGAGCTACATTGTTGGCATCTCTGGTTTTTTGAACAAGATTTGAATGCTATTTTGAGACTATATTTTACACATCCGATAGAACTATTTTATGGTAAATGTATTTGGATTTACCCTAGTGTAACAAAATCTACTCAAGAGAGAAGGAAACAATTTTTGGTTATGAAGAAAGAGACCAGAGATCTTGGTGCCACTCTTTTCTTGGCTTATCCATGTAAATACATGATTAAATTTGGAGGGACTAAATATGGCTCCTTTGCACCAGAACAATTGAGTTTTTCTAGAAAAAGATCTTTTTTGAGTGCCAGCTTTGGACTTTATTAGTAATCAATGGGGGAGGGGAGTAACTGTTAAGCCCTTATGTTTCTATGTATCCAATTTTCCTTTTTTGCTTTCTTCTGGCCTGGGGATTCTCCTCCTTATTAGTGAATGTAACTCACTTTAAGCTACTACTGAAAAAGGTGCGAGCAAAATATAAATAAATAGTAGTGGTCTAAGGATGATTTAAAGTTATTTACTTCTTTAAACAAGACTTATGGAATATTTTGATCTGTGTTTCTGAAACAAGAGTTACTTTTGTGAACGTATAATTGAACATAATAAATAAATAAGATCTCTAAGGGCCCTGTTTACTAAGCTGCGCAGTAAGCGCACTAGCATTTTTAGCGCATGCTAAAAATTAGCACATGCTAACACTAGAGACACCCACAGGAATATATGGGTGTCTCTAACATTAGCGTGCACTAAACTTTAGCACACGCTAAACATGCTAGTGGACCTTAGTAAACAGGGTCGTAAATCCTTACACATAGCAATCAAAAAAAACCCCCCACAAATTTAAGAAGACAATAATCCACAATACCAAACAAGCAGAAGGCCACACTTTTGTAAGTCTCTAGATGTAACTGTACATACAATCCAGTCTATGATCCCTAAAATGCTAATGTAAAGAAATACATCTTCAACAATTCTTTAAAAGGTCTCTAGTCTGGATTTTGATCTGAGGTAGCGAATTCTATAATGAAGGAGCCAGGAAAAAGAATGCAGTTTCTGTAGTAGAATCCAGCTTGGCCCGGGCTAAGGGAGGAATTACTAATCGGTTTTGATTTTGCAAGTGCAGTGTTCTACCTGCGACATAAGGAACAAGCATTCTAAAAAGATAAAGTGGTGAGCCATGATAAAACGCTTTGTGCACCAAAACAAGTATGTTAAACTTCATGTGGTAATTTTTTATTTTCTTACATTTGTACCCCACGCTTTCCCACTTATAGCAGGTTCAATGTGGCTTACCTATTATATACAGGTACTTATTTGTACTTGGGGTAATGGAGGGTTAAGTGACTTGCCCAGAGTCACAAGGAGCAGCCTGTGCCTGCAGTGGGAATTGAACCCAGTTCCCCAGGACCAAAGTCCACCACTCTAACCACTAGGCCAAATGACTGTGCCAGAAACAAGCTTTGAAGGCTTGAAGTTTTTTTCTAAGACAGCCAGTTTGGGAGGATTTTTTAAAATAAACTGTTCCCGGGTGAGGAAAAATCTGTCTTGTTCAATTGCTAGCACCATATAAAACTAGAAACAACAAAGCAGTTTACATCTGTAAGCCGCCTAGCAGCACTCCAGTACAATTAGTGGTTTATCATGCCTCTGTAAATAAATAAATAATAATCGCTATCCCCAGAGTCATTCATGGTGATGTTGCCAAGTTGCGCTATAACTCAGAATATTGTACTGAATGAGCACACAGTAAATACTTTCAGTTTGATGTGCGGATCCACGTCACTGATCAGGGATGCAGAGAGATAAATCCAATATGGCAGAATGACTACTGCCACACAGTGTCACAGTACAAAAAACACATAATTATTTTCTTAAAATGCTACATATTTGAAATTCCATCCGTGTCAGTATTTACAGTTGGATTCCGGACGGTTCTGTATGAAAAAGCCAAACTTAAATTTAAAACAGTAAAGTGTTCAAATTTCCTGCCAGGGCTAACAGGAGTTTGCCAAGTTTTAATAGGAACCCTCTTGTACTGTTCACAGTTCAATTTCTTATTACTTAGTTCAACCTAAATCTGGTACCTTTTTTTTTCCCTTTTGCTTTGTGAAAATACTGAGGGGGTCATTAGCTAATGGGTTACATAGTACATAGTAACATAGTAGATGACGGCAGAAAAAGATCTGCACGGTCCATCCAGTCTGCCCAACAAGATAAACTCATATATTGCCACTTTTTGTGTATACCTTACCTTGATTTGTACCTGTCTTTTTCAGGGCACAGACCGTATAAGTCTGCCCAGCACTATCCTCGCCCCCCCAACCACCAGCCCCGCCTCCCACCACCAGCTCTGGCACAGACCGTGTAAGTCTGCCCAGCACTATCCCCGCCTCCCAACCACCAGCCCCACCTCCCACCACCGGCTCTGGCACAGACTGTATAAATCTGCCTAGCACTATCCCCGCCTCCCACTACCAGCTCTGCCACCTAATCTCAGTTAGTGCTCTCTATCTGCTGCAAGGCCTACAGGAATAAAATACGCCCCCGCAGCAAATGGGTGTGCTAACCAAAATAACTACTTAATTGTCTACAGAAGAAAACCATAATATTTATTATCCAAAAATAAAAGTTATATCTTTTAACAGTTTATTTTTATTATTTTATTTTATTTGCATCATGTGGCAAATTGTGAAGCAGGTAACTCAAGACAGAGCACAGAATTGTGGGCACCTTTTCAAACCAGCTGATTTCCTTCAAAATACCAATGTTCTTTCCCTCTGAAAACTGCCAGGCATACGATGACCTGCAAAGTTTTATACCTGTCTTTTGTACAGGTAGTTTTTCCATGAAAATAATACTCACAGGTTTGAACATTTATTTATTTGGATTTAGCTCACGCCTTTTGCCTAATAGCTTAAAGTGAGCTACATTCAGGTAAAGTCTACACCTGTTATTTTCCAATTCAAATTAGAGTGAAAGCAGAAGAATTGCAGAACACTGCATGTGCTTTTAGGTGGACAAAGGCTGGACAATTTATGAGGTGCAGGGGAGAAGCTACAATAAGGCACTAACCTACATTATTTCCCCCTCAACGCATGCTAAAGGGCCCTAACACAGCACTAAATAAAGTCACCCTATGTTACATAGTAATGAGATGCAACATGGAAATGCATGTAAATCAGCTCATTACTATGTAAGTACCATACAGTAGCTTGTGGTATGCATTGGGTACACACAACAAGCTGCAATATAGCTGGTATAATAACCCCATCTAAAAGCTGGGTTTATTTTACCTTGCAAAAGCATCAAACCACCAAGCCATGGCCCAATGCTTCTGGGCATTTCTTAAAGGGGGCACCCATGGTTATATTGCTCTGACCCCCCCCCCCCCTCGCTGCCCACTGACAGCTGAGGCCCCTTTCCTATGGGCTACCCAAGGCAAAGGTCCAGCTCATGTGGAAGTCCCCCCAAGCCTACCTTACATTATCCCTCAGATCTAAAAGGGGTTCATACAGGAGTGATCCCCATTTATTCCTGCCCTCACTGGTGCCAGGATTCAAAATAGTCCCTGCGACCCCCTAGCACTAGTCTTGTGACACTACCACTAGGTGGTCACCAGCACCATTTTGAATCCCAGTGTTTTTGAGGGCAGGAGCAAGTGAGAATTGCTCCTACCCAGACTCTCACTAGACTCCGGGGATAAAGTAAAGTAGGCCGGAGGGGGGGGGGGGCCTTATGATGATTGGGGAGGGTACTTCCAGTAGGGGTACTTTGCCTTGGGAGGGCTTGACTTGGGGGCCATTGCCTTGGTGGCCTGTAGGGAAGGAGCCTCAGCTATGAGGGGGGCAGACAGACAGGTAAGTGAGTGATGGGGGCAGCACAATTTAGCCCAGTGATTCCCAAATCTGGTTCAGGACCAGGTTTGGGAACCACCGATTTAACTACTGTGATCCCTTTAAGTCAGGAAGCCATCAGGCTGCAGCTTGGTGGCCCATTGCTCCTAGGTTGAAATAATAACCCTGGCCTGCAGGCAGTTATTAACCACAGGAGACAGCAACCTATGGTACTGAGATACTGCGGGTTGTAAATCTAAGTGTGGCAAAAGCCCCCCCCCTTTTACCACACCTTGATAACTTCCCCCCCTCAATCACGATTTACCCAGGTAAATGCCTGAAATTGTCATCACAGATGTCAGTGGCAGATAAGGATGGCATTTTAAGCGACTGAGAACAGTGGTGGATACTTCATTTGGCCTCTGAGAATAATAGCTTAACTGAATCAACTTCTCTGCTAGTCTATTCTATTCTAGGTATTTATATCCTGCTAATATCAACAAAGAATCTAAACAAGTTATATAAATACAAAACATATATTGGAAAGTTGGGAAAACTTACAAAAGTTAATCATTTAAACATTTATCAAAAGGATACGTTTTCAATCCCATGCGAAACTGTAAATAACTAGAAATCACACAAACTTGTTTAGAATTCCACAATTTACTAGCCTGGTAAATGAACCCAGCAATTCACCATTTTGACATCAAATGTGCTTTAATATGAACTGCAAGTACTCAAACATTTGCCAAGCTCATTTAGATCACTTCTACTAATCACCCTCCTCTCCTGAAAGTGAACTCCACTCAGCTCTGTCATTCCATGTTTCCAATGCATTCCGCTAAGCCCTCTATGTGGGACAGTACAAAAACCATTTCCAGCACACATCCTTGCTCTGTGTAATCACCAGGGCTTTTTTTGAGGGGGTACTTGGCGGTACTGAGTACAGGCTCCTTCTCTATTGTCTGCTAAAATTGACCCAAGTTTTAATGAAAGAACTCAGGCTCTACACACAAATTCTGCCTTGTCATAGATTCTGTGACTGGTTGCCTGGATAATGTGGGATGGGTCCCTCAGTAATCACCCCACCCCTGTTGGGTGGCCTGGCATTTGAGTACCGGCACCTTTTTCACTAGAAAAAATAAACTGGTAATCACCCAGCCAAAAAGTAACAACAAAGATTTGTTTGCCACTGTCTCCCTCTGGAATAACCATACTGTCTTTGATCCTACAACTTGCTAGATTCTAGATACACTAATATTACAGTTTCCATTCATTTTTCCGCCACCAAGGTTAACCAGGCAGCCTGTAATTTACAACCTCTTCTCTGTTATTTCTTTCATCAAGAGGGACACCACCTACTCTTCTCCAGTCTCACAGGATCACTCCTGTTACCAGAGATAGACCTGCCACAGTCTATCTGAAATGGTTTAATTAATAAGATGAATACCATTCGAGCTTCATAACTCTGTCCACTTGCAGTTTTTCTAATTCCACACAAACACTTTCTTCTGCAATCAGCATTACCATAAGCACCTCTGCCAAAAACTGCCTGTCCATCTCCGGTCCCTTCTCATCAAAGCCTGAATAAAAAGTATGCTTTATATTTCTGTTTTTAATTTGTTCCTCTTTCCCGTCATTCTTTTCTCCACCCCTGCACTTCTTCATTTCATTGGCATGGCTGGTGGGGTGGGGGGGAGGTGCAGGGTTCACTATTTGCAGCCAGTATGAGGCAAGATACTATAAACTTCACAAAATGGCAGGGGTAAGAGTTACAACTTTTTGCCAAAGTAACCATCCACAGCTGGGGGTGGGGGGGGGGGGGAGGAGGCTGGCTAGCAGAGAAGGCAGTTTATTGGGGGGGGGGGAGGGTTAACTTATACTGTCCTTGCTCATGTGACTAGCAGGTATGATGAATGCATATAGGTCTAATTTTGAGAGAAGTTGATTATTTGACAAACAGCTTCCAGCCAAGTTTCTGAGGGTTCCAGAAATTTCAGAATGATTAAAAGCTCAAAGCTGCTGCATATATTGTCTACAGCATTCAAGAGAACATCTTAATAGTTGAAGAGAACAAGCTGTAATGAGTTGGATTAAATGAAATAATTCCAAGTTAACTGCAAAGAGATCAGCACGAATAAAGCACTTCTTTTTTTTTTTTTAATAGAGTACCGAAGAATTGAATTGTAGAACTCCATGTTTTCAACTCATTAACTTCATTTATTTCTTGCACACTTTTCCAACCCACAGAACTCGAAGTGAGCCACCAACAAGTTTGGGTCTACAACTGAATAAGTGCAAAACAAATATAAGAAACAGAGATGGAAAACATAAACACATCATTCAAAAAAAAAATTGCAGTGAGGTAGAAAATTAAACTAACTAAACATATTGCAGAAAAATAAACAGTTTGGAAAATGAGAACACTGTGTGAATACATCAGGAAGGGGAAGAGAAAGAGAGCTTCAAATGCAATCCAACGAACTACAGCCTACAAGGAAACATGTTACACTCACCAAACTTAGAATGGGGTCCCTGACCCATATTTTTCTGGCATATGTGGAGGGCCATTTTCAATAAGGCGTCTAAGTCCAAACTGAGACTTTTGCCGAAAATGTCTCATAAAATGTCTAGCACACAGCCATAATAATTGAACCAGAAAAGCATCTAAGTTTCTTGTTCTATTATGGCTTTGACTAGGTGCTTTTATGCTCAAAATGTCCATCTGTAAGTACCATTTTCGAAAAACAAAAGTCCCAAGGAAAAACGTAGAAAAACAAGCCATAGGGATGTCTGTCTGACAGACAGAACTCCTAGTGAACTGGCCACACAAGCATCCCAGGAGTGCAGAGGGGCAGCCTAGTGGTCAGTGCAGTGGACTTCACATAAAGGGACCCAGGAACAAATCCCACCTAAACCCCCTCCAGGAACAGAGAAAACCTACTGTGCCTAAAAGATCCACCACTACAATAGCCCCCAGGCTTGCAGGTCACTTATATATTTAGGTTCCAGGAGGGCTCACATATTCGAACTGAAATTACAGAGTTAAAGTGGACATGGAACCTGGGTGCTGTTGTTCACCGTCCACTGGACTGATTACTAGGCTACTCCATGCACTTGCTTGCTGCTTTCTTAGGAATGGCCATAATGTCTGGAGTTGACATAGAGGCTAGTATCAAAAAGCAACAAGGCAAAAAATCCGCAAACTCCAATGTGGAAATAAAATTTAAAAAAACAGCGTAATCTCAACTTCTGAATGGAAGGATACCCTAGAAGAAGTGACAGCGTGCTCTTATGCAATCTTGTAATACATTACAATGGAGTACCCTTCCATTCAGATTACCAGGTTTTTTTTATTGCCTTTGTTCCAGTCTATATTGGCCATCAATCATTTGGTTTTCATTATCACACACCTCACTGTTGATTTGATGTTGAAGACTAATATATAGCCAAAGCAGCCCTTTTCTGAGCGAAACATGGCCTGTGTTGGGCTTTTTACTTTTGAGATTCTGCAATAAAGAACATTTTGCACCTTTCACTGATCTGCTGTGTTCTTTTCCACAATAGAGGTTGGTATCTGCTATAACTGTCATACCTTTGAGGGTGGGAGGGGATCAGTGACCACTAGGGGACCTCTAGTGGCTAGTTAGGGCACTTTTTTCTGACTTAGGGCCAGATGCTCAAAGTTTACTAGGCTTGTAACATTCCATTTTGACCTTTTCAGCCGGTTTTGCTCATACAGTGGTGGAAATAAGTATTTGATCCCTTGCTGATTTTGTAAGTTTGCCACTGACAAAGACATGAGCAGCCCATAATTGAAGGGTAGGTTATTAGTAACAGTGAGAGATAGCACATCACAAATTAAATCCGGAAAATCACATTGTGGAAAGTATATGAATTTATTTGCATTCTGCAGAGGGAAATAAGTATTTAATCCCTCTGGCAAACAAGACCTAATACTTGGTGGCAAAACCCTTGTTGGCAAGCACAGCGGTCAGACGTCTTCTGTAGTTGATGATGAGGTTTGCACACATGTCAGGAGGAATTTTGGTCCACTCCTCTTTGCAGATCATCTCTAAATCATTAAGAGTTCTGGGCTGTCGCTTGGCAACTCGCAGCTTCAGCTCCCTCCATAAGTTTTCAATGGGATTAAGGTCTGGTGACTGGCTAGGCCACTCCATGACCCTAATGTGCTTCTTCCTGAGCCACTCCTTTGTTGCCTTGGCTGTATGTTTTGGGTCATTGTCATGCTGGAAGACCCAGCCACGACCCATTTTTAAGGCCATGGCAGAGGGAAGGAGGTTGTCACTCAGAATTGTACGGTACATGGCCCCATCCATTCTCCCATTGATGCGGTGAAGTAGTCCTGTGCCCTTAGCAGAGAACACCCCCAAAACATAACATTTCCACCTCCATGCTTGACAGTGGGGACGGTGTTCTTTGGGTCATAGGCAGCATTTCTCTTCCTCCAAACACGGCGAGTTGAGTTCATGCCAAAGAGCTCAATTTTTGTCTCATCTGACCACAGCACCTTCTCCCAATCACTCTCGGCATCATCCAGGTGTTCACTGGCAAACTTCAGCCGGGCCGTCACATGTGCCTTCCGGAGCAGGGGGACCTTGCGGGCACTGCAGGATTGCAATCCGTTATGTCGTAATGTGTTACCAATGGTTTTCGTGGTGACAGTGGTCCCAGCTGCCTTGAGATCATTGACAAGTTCCCCCCTTGTAGTTGTAGGCTGATTTCTAACCTTCCTCATGATCAAGGATACCCCACGAGGTGAGATTTTGCGTGGAGCCCCAGATCTTTGTCGATTGACAGTCATTTTGTACTTCTTCCATTTTCTTACTATGGCACCAACAGTTGTCTCCTTCTCGCCCAGCGTCTTACTGATGGTTTTGTAGCCCATTCCAGCCTTGTGCAGGTGTATGATCTTGTCCCTGACATCCTTAGACAGCTCCTTGCTCTTGGCCATTTTGTAGAGGTTAGAGTCTGACTGATTCACTGAGTCTGTGGACAGGTGTCTTTCATACAGGTGACCATTGCCGACAGCTGTCTGTCATGCAGGTAACGAGTTGATTTGGAGCATCTACCTGGTCTGTAGGGGCCAGATCTCTTACTGGTTGGTGGGGGATCAAATACTTATTTCCCTCTGCAGAATGCAAATAAATTCATATACTTTCCACAATGTGATTTTCCGGATTTAATTTGTGATGTGCTATCTCTCACTGTTACCAATAACCTACCCTTCAATTATGGGCTGCTCATGTCTTTGTCAGTGGGCAAACTTACAAAATCAGCAAGGGATCAAATACTTATTTCCACCACTGTACATTATTATGCACCTAATGCTTGAAGGATTTCGTCGATGCTTTTACCGTTCACGAAAGCAGCTGCCGAAAAATAGATGTGAATGTATTAAAACAAGTTCATTAATACTAAGCCGAGCATTCCGTGAGATGCACAGATGCTTCCGTGCAATGCGCAAAAGGGGGCACCTACTTGTAATGTTTAAAACTTTCCGGCAAGTCTGAGGTGGCGTGCCATGTGAAAGGGCAACTTCTCCATGGAGTGGTCTGCAGCACTTTTCACGTGCGGCATGTATCATATGTGTGTGTGTGCCTGGAACAGTAGTGTAACCTTAAAAAAGAAAAAAGAAAAGAAAGTGTTCTGGTTGCCATACACAAAATACATCAAAAGAGACGACAAGAATAGTCCGTGAACAAATGAGAACGTGCGAATATGATGCACACCTTTAAGGCAGAGTCCAAAGAGCAGTTGCTGCCATTTTTCAAGCATGGGCATGCGCAGGACATCGATGTTTACCACGAGACCGTCTTCGCATGTGACAGGAGCTTTCCCTACCAAAGCCTTTCCGTACATCTCATTTGCATGCAATTTCCATTGAGCACTGATCACTAGTCCTCCTTCGGTAAGTTCAGCTGTGGCTATAAACACATGCGGTTATTACCGACAACTTTTGACCCCTGGCCCTTTAGTTGTGACTGAAACTGCAGAGTAAAATGTAACAATTCTGAGTTGCAAAAATCACGACAGATGTTTTGCAAGAAAAAGTCCATCTGATGCTTTGAGACATTTTTCTCTTTTGAAAATAAGCACCATTATACACATTATTTGCATATAAAATAAATAAAAATCAGACACCTTTCTGAATTGCTATAGCATAAAACCTATAAGCCAGTTACATTCATGATAACAAAAATACTATTTAAGGTAGTGGTCTTCACTACCATTTAAGCTGGGGCCACTTAGTATCCAAATGAGCAGGGCCGGTCTTAGGCCAAGGCGGCCGCATAGGGCCTCGCACTTAAGGGGGTCCCGCACAGCGCGCCTCAACTGTGCCTCCTCTGCTCCATCCCGCTCCCACACCGGCGCTCACAGTCCGCTGCCAACCACCTGCAACCCAGACCGAGCCAGACTGCTCTGCTGCGCGTAAGCCAGCTGCCTGACAGAGACTTGCAGCAGCCGGGCTGCAGCGCTCCCTGGCCCTGCTCACCCAGTCGCTGCTCCGGACCGTACCTCTCCTCCTGAGTGAGTCCGCACCTCTGACCCCCCCCGGGCCGCATGGCGTGATGGTCGCGACGCGTGCTGCGTGCGGTAAACTCCTCCCTTCTTCCGTAGGGCATGGCCTCCTCCCAGGTGCAGCACCAGCTGCAACTGCCCCTGTGGGCACAGCACATATACCACACTGGTTGAGCAAAAATCCCTTTTTATTGTAGTTCCAATCCTCCCCAATACAGGCGCGCTCACTGGGCGCTTCCTCCTTTAAACTCAGGGGAAACAATTCTGAGGTCCTCAGCTTTCAGCAAGTGCAGCTTCAAAACAGAAATCCACAATCCCCAAAATATCAGAGCACAAAACAGGTGAGCTGAGATCCCTCTCTCAGCCAGCAAACCTCGGTCAATTCCCCCCCTCCCCTTCCCTCCAAATAAAGGTTCCTTTATTTTCAAGTGTTCTACAGTTAGTAGTCCTTGGCTTCCACAAAGTCCAAATCAGTTTCTCTCCTTAGTCAATAGAAATCAAACAAAATAAAACATGGAAAAGAAAATAAGATGATACCTTTTTTATTGGGCATAACTTAATACATTTCTTGATTAGCTTTCGAAGGTTGCCCTTCTTCGTCAGATCGGAAAGAAGGGCAACCTTCGAAAGCTAATCAAGAAATGTATTAAGTTATGTCCAATAAAAAAGGTATCATCTTATTTTCTTTTCCATGTTTTATTTTGTTTGATTTCTATTGATAACCTTAAGAGTGGACTAACATGGCTACCACACCCCTCTCCTTAGTCAGGAACCACAGTACTTTGGTTCTCAGACTGAGCTGAGCAGTGCTCCACCCTCTGCACAGCAACAAACACTGTGGCCTCCCACACACTGCTCTCTCCAACAATTGTAAAAAGTCACTTATCTTTAACTCTCCAGGTCCATCTGTTCCTCCTCATAGGGTGCAACTGCGGGGAGATCGGCTCCACTCTCCTCCCATTCCATGTCCGTTTTCTCCTCACCACAGATCTCCTCCAGTCCTCCGTTTCTCAAAGATTTCAGGAAGGCAGCTCACTCTCTCTCTCTCTCTCTCTCTCTCAGGTGGCAGGAATTACATACTGCTTCCTAATCCAGGGAAACTGGTCCTCTTGGTTCCTGCTCCCCCTCCTGGCCGCTGGTGTTTCTGCATCCCCCTTACTGCTGATGCTCGGGCCCGCTCCCGGTAAGGGAATCCTATCTAGGTTTTGGGTCCCACCCCCTCCCCTGCTGGCTTCTGGGTACGATAGTTCTAACTCTACTGGCTTCAAGGGAGGCTTCAAGGACCCTGTCCTATTACAGTGCGTGAGCGCCGCAGACTGTCTGCAGCAGAGCAGTAGATCCGTCCTGCTCGGTCCTCCTGAGTGACAGACAGTCCTGGTCTGCCACTGATGATGCCGCCCACCCCTGCGACAACTTCCTTCTTCAAGGGCAGGCCGCGAGGGATGGGCAGAGAGAGTTGAGAGAGCTCCAGTTCCAGCTTGCGCTTCCAGCCGCAGCCAGTCAGAGACAGAGTGACAGAGTCGGAGTCTTCTTGAGTCAGAGAGTTGTGGTATATTTTTTAAAACAATTTTAATACCTTGGTGGTCTATATGTTTTTATATTGTACATTATATTTTACAGATCACTTTATTTTATTGTATATCTTTTCATTTCATTTTTATTTTATTGCATATATCTATATTATTTTTGCTTATCAAGGGGTGGAGTTAGGGCAGGGGCGGGGCTAGGGTAGGGGCAGGGCTAGGGGTGGGGCGGGGCAAGGATGGGGCCCCACCAAACTGGTCTGCACAGGGCCCCGCACTTGCTAAGACCGGCCCTGCAAATGAGCTGAAAGAGCTGCCAAATATCTTCCCATGCAGGGCCACGACCTTGCTAATCAGCATGTGGTAATGACATCCATCCCTTCCAGCCCCCCTCTGAATTTTTCATTTGGGGTATCATCAGGGAAATGGGGTTCTCCACATGCATTCTCTTTTTCTGTTGAGAAATGATTTGTCTTTCAAGCATGCAACTCTTCCTCCCACCCACTTCCCCCTTTCTGAGCTACATTTGGTTGGAAAAGCAGAGAGTGGCGGGGGAGGGGGGAATAGCATGACAATGTGAACTACTCCAGAGATCTTCAGTGGCTACCACTGGCCCTCAGGCCTTGCACTGAAGAACTGAAGAACACAGATTTAAGGAATTAAAGCTACCAAAGAAAATAAACCAGGAAGAAAGAATCGGACAAGAACAACTAAAAAGCCTCTATTTCTGCTGATGTTCTCTTCTGCTGTTCAAGAGAAAATCAGGTTCATTTTTAACAGCTGAACACAGTTCAGTCATGTGGCTTGAAGCAGTGTGTGTTCAACTTAGAGTGGTCTCCAGATGACAAACAAGCCAAATGCCAAAAAGATACAAGCTTTAACAGAAATAGTGTCCTTCCAAACTCACAAACCACACAGCAGATCTGCCAACGGTCCAACATCTGGTGAAGCAGTTTTGCAGACCTCTGAACCTGCCCCGCATTTCACTGGCACTGCACTGCCACACCTGGGCCACCTAATAGGATCATCCTGTACAAAACTGTGACTTTCTACAGTGCAAACACCCACCTCTGCTCCTGTCACTCTCACTTGTTCAGGTATTTGTTCTTTCCTCACATCTGCTTTCAACTGGGTTCCCACATCTTACGGGAACCAAAAAGAACAGTGTTGCAACACGTTAGGGATTGCAGACATCACACTCCATTTGTTCCACAGTGATTCCAGTCCCCGTCACCCCCCCCCCCCCCCAAATCTCTGCTATGGTGTAAAGACTCAAAGCACAAAGGTATTTGTCTCTGTCACATGGCTAGAAAAGCTGCATGATGTGCTGAGTTTTTTTTTTTGTTTCCGACCTCTCTCTGACCTTACTGGTTCCAGACCAAGATCTGTTCCAATAATGTTGTAATGTATGTAGACACATTCATCCTATTATTCGGCACAAGCAGAAACCGACAAAAAGAAAAACTGCAAAAGTGAATATTTGCTCAATTTCACCCATGCTCACATTCTCTCTGCTCCTGGTACTTGTGGAAGCGGTCTCTCTCTCTTTCTGCTTACAAGATTTAGAGAAGGCTTCCCCCACTATATCTAATTTCCTGCTTCTCAGGGAATGGGTTCATAAGTATATAAGTACATACCGTATTTTTCGGACCATAAGACGCACCGAACCATAAGACGCACCTAGGTTTTAAAGGAGGGAAATAGGAAAAAAAAATTTTCCTTTTTCCCTCCTCTAAAACCTAGGTGCTCCAGTGCGTCTTGTCCGAGTTCGGGATCGCCCTCCCCTACTTACGTGACGCGATGTTCCCTGGTGGTCTAGTGACGTCGGGGCAGGAAAGAGCCCCCTCTTTCCTGCCCAGCGCTCTGCTCTCCGTCCTCCTGACTGGTTCCTGACGGTCTCGGCGAGATTCAAAATTTTGGGGGGAAAAGTGCGTCTTATAGTCCGAAAAATACGGTAAGTATTGCCATACTAGGACAGACCAAAGGTCCATCAAGCCCAGCATCCTGTTTCTAACAGTGGCCAATCCAGGTCACAAATACCTGGCAAGATCCCAAAAAAGTACAATACATTTTATGCTACTTATCCTAGAAATATGAGTAAGCACACACAGACGTTCGAGGCAGTAATCGGATTTGGTGGCACTCCCCCTTGACAAAGTGAACACGAAACGGGGACCTGTCGGGCTTTAAGAGCGCACCAACCTGCCTAAGATAAGTGCAGTGTGCATTATCGCATTAAGGGTGTTGTAAAAGTCACTAGTTACCTAATATTTTGTAAGTAGATTTAGGATAGTGGAGGCTGAGTCAATGATTAAGAAATGAACATGAATAAGTGATTCACCTGTTGAGTGAAAGAAATACTATTGTGAAGTATATATGAGACTCTACCTCACCTTAGTTAACAGCCCTTATGGTTATCATATTTGCATCTATACACTCTGTGCATATTTTTTGTTATCCTAGAAATAAGAAGTGGATTTTCCCCAAGTCCATTTTTTTTTTTTTTTTTTTTTTAAATGGTTTTATTATACATTTAACAAGGTAATCCTTGCTAGAAACACAGGCAAATGATATACACCATAACATTCTCATCCAGTGTTTTACCAGTAAATAATAAAAGGAAAAAACTTCAAAAGAAAATAAATCTTGCAATGGACAAGAAACTTATACATTTAAAAGAAAAATAGTTTAACCTTCCTTAGACCTCAAAATTTGAGGGGGGAGTGATAGAATCAGAGAAGTTACAGAAAATAAAAATCAACATTTGTTACCAGGTAAAAGCTGCTATTACTCCAGGTTATAAATCATTTTAACTGTTTCACATCTAGGAATGATTTCAGTTGTTCCGGTGAAAAGAAAGTATATTTAGTCTGACCTAACTTAACCACACATTTTGCTGGCTATGCCAAGAAAAAAGAACCACCAATATCAATTGTTCTCTGTTTCAAAATAAGAAAGGCTTTCCTTTTTTGTTGTGTCTGTTTAGTTACGTCTGGAAAAATCCAGACCTTAGAACCACAAAATTGAGCCTTAGCATTACAAAAATACAATCTTAATATATTATTATAGTCTTGTTCAAAAACAAAAGAAATCAATAATGTGGCTCTATCAAGTATTGTTTCAGAAGATTGTTCCAAAATGTCAGAAATATTTTGGAAATCCGGAATAATATTTTCTGTTCCTCGCAGTTCCCCTTTTGGTTTAGGAATGAAGTAAATTTTGTTCACCGGAGGAATAGCATCCAGGGGAATTTTGAGGATCTCATTTAAATATCTTCTGAATGTTTCTATCGGAGTTACCCCCGAGAGCTTAGGAAAATTTAACAGGCGGAGATTAAGCCTTCTGTTATAATTCTCTAATTGTTCAATTTTTCTTCTTATGTCCATATTGTCTTTAACAAACATAATCTTAAACTCCTTAAATGATTCAACTTCTTTGCCGAGATTAGCCACTTGCTTTGTTAAATTATCTTTAACAGAATCAACATTTACTTTTAGCTCTTCCAGCTTGGCATTTAAATTTAACACATCACCTGAGGTTTTTTGTAGTGTAGAGTTCATCAGGTTCAACATCACCCCAATCGATTCCAATGTCACCTCCGGATTTTTTGCTGAGGAAAGATAAACTCCCTCAGACTTCAGAGTCGACTTTTCCATGCCCGGGTCCTCGCTGGTTACCCCAGCCGATACACTTCCGGAATCGGCGGGGTTTCCCTCCAGGGACGCCGTCGACGCTGGACACGGAGGAGTCCGAAGTGTTGATGGTGGTGAAAGAGAGGTTTCCTCTCCCAGCGGGGATCGCGCTTCTCCGAGAGCTCCCGCTATGGGATCCTCCTCCCTATGGAACCTGGAGAAACCGGTGAAGTAGCGCTCAAGAGACGCTTGGGCCGGAGAAGACGTCAAGGTAGGCTGAGGATCTAACTTTAGCTTCCCCTTTCTTTTAGAATGAGGCATTATTGGAGAATAGGAATAAATTTTTTCCCCCCAAAACGCTCAGAGCTCTCTGCCGTTCAACCGGTTAGGCAGCCATCTTGACACGCCCCTCCCTCCCCAAGTCCATTTTAATAATGGTCTATGGACTTTTTCTTGATGAAGCCATCCAAACCTTTTTTAAATCCCGCTAAATTAACTGCTTTTACTATGTTCTCTGGCAACAAATTCCAGAGTTTAATTATACATTGAGTGACGAGAAGATTTCTCCGATTCATTTTAAATTTACTACTTTGTAGCTTCATCGCGTGCTCCCTAGTCCTAATATTTTTGGAAAGAGTAAAGAAGCGATTCACAACTACCCTTTCAACTCCACTCTTTATTTTATAGGCCTTTATCATATCTCCCCTCAGCTTTGTTTTCTCCAAGCTGAAGAACCCTAGCCGCTTCAGCCTTTCCTCATAGGGAAATCTTCCCATCCGCTTTATCATTTTCATCGTCCTTCTCTGTACCTTTTCTAATTCCACTATATCTTTTATGAGATGCGGTGACCAGAATTGAACACAATATTTGAGATGCGGTCGCACCATGGAGCAATACAAAGGCATTATAACATCCTCATTTTGTTTTCCATTCCTTTTCTAATAATACCTAGCATTCTATTTGCTTTCTTAACTACAACCACATACTGAGCAGGTTTCAACATATCATCAACGACAACACCTAGATCCCTTTCCCGGTCAGTGACTCCTAACGTGGAACCTTACATTGTGTAGCTATAATTCGGATTCCTCTTTCCCACATGCATCGCTTTGCACTTGCTCACATTAAATGTCATCTGCCATTTAGAGGCCCAGTCTCCCAGTCTCGTAAGGTCCTCTTGTAATTTTTTACAATCCTCTCGTGATTTAAGAACTTTGTGTCTTCATCAAATTTAATTACCTCACTAGTTACTCCCCTCTCTAGATCATTTATAAATATATTAAAAATATGTTCCATGGCCACATGCTCACTAACACCTCTCCCTCTCTTCATCCCCCAATCCCAGCCCTACCCTTGTCATTTCTTTCCTTCTGTGGCTCAGCGAGAAGATCCCTTGCCCTTTACTCTGAAATCCCAGTGAGGGGAATTCCCAACCTCACTCTCAGTGTCTCATGCAGGATCCTGGGAAGCGGAACTCTAGCCCTGCACTCACTCTCATTCTGTCAGAGGCACTCAAAAGGGCAGGGCTGGCTTAACCTATGGACCAGGTAAGGCTCTGGCCCGGGGCGCCAAACACATTAGCCTGTGATCATCAGCAGGTTAAAAATACTATATTCATACTTCTGAATCCTGCATCACAACGTCCCGACAGGGAAATCCTGTTTTGCCCGCAATCGGCTGCATCAGGGGAAAAAATGAGGAAACAAACACATCCAAGAATTGAGCTCGCTCCGTGTCCTTCTTAGGCTTCACAACATTACAATGGCGGCTGGCTTCTCTGAAGATTTTCTAACGTGCAGTTGTCATCCAAGCTAAGTAACATTTTGATTGTTACGATTTATATGTTCAATTGTGTCTTCATTTATGAGGTTGTTGAAAGTGAATGGACAGTAATCCATGAAGTGATTTGATGTGGAGTTTTTTTGGAGACCTATGACTGAAAAGGCACTCATTCTTATTATAAGGCATGTCCTTTGGAAGGAAGTGTTGCCAGTTATACTGAGGTCTTTTTTTCTCCACATATTTTTCATGTGTTTGAGTCCTTAATCCCCTCTTAAGCTTGTATGGTGTGTAGAAATTTGAATGAATTGTGGTGATTTTAATTACCCCCATATAGACTGGGTTAATGTAACACCAGGGCATGCTAGGGAGGTTAGGGAGGTAAACTTCCTCGATGAAATAAAGGACAGCTTTATGGAGCATCTGGAACAGGAACCGATGAGAGAAGGAAAAATTCTAGACTTAGTCATTTGTGGAGTGCATGATCTGGTAACGGAGGTAGCAATCCGGGGGCCACTTGACAACAGTGATCATAACATGATTGCCTTTGAAATTTGCTTTCAAAAAGGTAAACATAGGAAGTCAAATATGTTAGTGTTTAACTTTAAAAAAGGAAGCTATGATAAAATGAGAAGAACGGTAAAAAAAAAAATTAGAAGAGTGACTGAGAGGGTAAGAAACCTACAACAGGCATGGATGCTGTTCAAAAACACCATCCTGGAGGCCCAGGCCAAACATATTCCATGTATCAGAAAAGGAGGTTGGAAAGCCAAACGACAGCCGGCGTGGTTAAAAAGTGAGGTAAAGGAGGCTATTGGAGCTAAAAAGGAATCCTTCAGAAAATGGAAGAAGGAACCGAATGAGGAAAATAAGAAGCGGCATAAGGAATGTCAAATCAGATGCAAAGTGCTGATAAGAAAGACAAAGAGGGATTTTGAAAGAAAGATAGCGTTAGAGGCGAAAACTGATAGTAAAACTTTTTTAGATACATTAAAAGCAGGAAACCGGCAAAAGAATCAGCTGGCCCACTGGATGACTGGGGCGATCAAGGAAGACAAAGAAATAGCAGAAAAACTAAATGAGTTCTTTGCTTCGGTCTTCACCGAAGAAGATTTGGGTGGGTTACCGGTGCCGGACAGGGTATTCAAAGCTGAAGAGACGGAAAAACTTATTGAAATATCTGTAAATCTGGAAGACATAATGGAGCAGTTCTGCAAACTGAACTAAACAATGAGCTGGCAGAGCTACTGTTAGTGATTTGCAATTTATCCTTAAAATCGAGATTGGAGGGTGGCCAATGTAACGCCGATATTTAAAAAAGGTTCCAGAGGAGACCCGGGAAATTATAGACCAGTGAGTGTGACGTCGGTGCCGGGCAAAATGGTAGAGACTATTATAAAGAACAAAATTACAGAGCACATTCAAAAGCATGGACTAATGGGACAAAGTCAACATGGATTTAGTGAAGGGAAGTCTTGCTTCACCAATCTGCTGCACTTCTTTGAAGGGGTAAACAAACATGTGGACAAAGGTGAGCCAGTTGATATTGTGTATCTAGATTTTCAGAAGGCGTTTGATAAGGTCCCTCATGAAAGACTACAGAGGAAATTAGAGGGACATGGGATTGGAGGTAGTGTCTTACTGTGGATTAAAAACTGGTTGAAAGATAGGAAACAGACAGTAGGATTAAAAGGTCAATATTCGCAATGGAGAAGGGTAATTAGCGGGGTCCCTCAGGGATCGGTGCTGGGACCTCTGCTTTTTAACATATTCATAAATAACCTAGAGATGGGGGTAACTAGTGAGGTAATCAAATTTGCCGATGACACAAAGTTAATCAAAGTAGTCAAATCGCGGGAAGATTGTGAAAAACTACAAGAGGACCTTACAAGACTGGGAGACTGGGCGTCTAAATGGCAGATGACGTTTAATGTGAACAAGTGCAAAGTGATGCATGTGGGAAAGAGGAACCCAAACTATAACTACGTCATGCAAGGTTCAGCGTTGGGAGTCACGGACCGAGAAAGGGATCTAGGTGTCATCATTGATGATACATTGAAAACTTCTGCTCAATGTGCTGCTGCCGCTAAGAAAGCAAATATAATGTTGGGTATCATTAGGAAAGGGATTGAAAACAAAAATAAGGATGTTATTCTGCCATTGTAGCGCTCCATGCTGCGACCGCACCTCGAGTACTATGTTCAATTCTGGTCGCCGCACCTCAAAAAAGACATAGTAGAATTGGAAAAGGTGCAGAGGAGGGTGACAACGATGATACAG
The DNA here is from genome assembly GCF_901765095.1 of Microcaecilia unicolor. Classification (NCBI taxonomy): domain Eukaryota; kingdom Metazoa; phylum Chordata; class Amphibia; order Gymnophiona; family Siphonopidae; genus Microcaecilia; species Microcaecilia unicolor. The sequence goes on along the minus strand of NC_044033.1, from coordinate 263,482,891 downwards.
GGGATGGGACGACTTCCCTATCAGGATAGGCTGAAGAGGCTGAGGCTCTTCCGCTTGGAGAAAAGGCGGCTGAGGGGAGATATAATAGAGGTCTATAAGATAATGAGTGGAATGGAACGGGTCGATGTGGAGCGTCTGTTTACACTTTCCAAAAATGTTTTTGATATATACTGAAAGTATACTTTTAATTATTCTCTAAATTATTAACATATTCACATAGCGTAAAAATAATACTCATCTGAAAAATGATTTTAAGAACAATGACAGGTCGGGGACCATTAATCATGATTCATGTTTCACATCCGCTGTTTCAAGTATACGTGCCCTTAAAGTTTGGTCAGGTAGTTCAAACTAAAGGTTAAGGGGAAGTAATCCTTGAAACAGTGGATGCAAAACATGAATCATGTCGGATTAATAGTCCATTTTACAAACATTGTAAAATGAACTATTGTTCTTAAAATCATTTTTCAGATGAGCATTATTTTTGCGCTTTGTGAATATGTTAATAATTTAGAAGGTGCGCTAGCATTTTTAGCGCAAGCTAATAATTAGTACGCACTAAATGGTACAGACGCCCATAGAAATATATGGGTATCTCTAACGTTTAGCGCACGCTAAAAATACTAGTGCGCCTTTGTAAAAGGACCCCTTAGAGAATAATTAAAGTTATATTTTCAGTATATATCAAAAAGGTTAATAACAAATATAAAATACAAAAAATAGATTTCACCTACTGGTCAATGAGGAGTTTGTAAATCTTTGCAGTGCAAAGTCAAAGCACCAGCAAGTTACACCATTCAGACAACTAGATTCATTTGATTGTGGCTGTGGAAGACAGAGTATATTTTATAAAGCACACATATAGTTTTCTAACCCTACCTGTACTGTACTCAAACTCCACCCCAAAAATACGTCTGTATGTGTGTCACATGGAAGAACCTATTGTTTTGTAACTCTACCTACTTTTATGCACATAGGGGGAGATTCTATATATGGTGCCTGGAAAATCCACGTGGAAATCAGTTTCGCCTAAGCGTATTCTATAAGAGGTAGGCGCGATATATAGAATATGCTTAGTTGATGCCCCTGCACCTAAAACTAGGTGCATCTATTCACACCAACGAAAGCATGGCGTAAATCCCTGCACGTAGATTTACAAGGACTGAGCCATATTCTATAACAACGCACGTAAATTTGGGAATGACCATGAAACATCCATTTCTCCACCATAACCATGCCCCCTTTTGGATGTGTTCATTAGAATTTGGGCACAGTGAGTTATAGCATATGCTTAGCGAGTTATGCGTGTAAATTCTAATTATTGCCAATTAGTTCTCATTATTGCTTGTTAGGTGCTGTTATTAATGCTGATTGGCTTGTTAAGCCAATTAAGTTATGTGCATTGTTATGGAATACGCTTAGATTTAGGCACGGAATGCCAGGCACAATATAAAGAATCCGGCAGATAACCCCTGGAATAATTTTATAAAAGCCATTTTATCTACAGGAACATTTATAAAATAGATCCAAAAGGGGAACAAAAACCCTTTAATGGATCAGGCCATACAAACTTGTGCAAAGGTTTTTACATGAATAATTTACAGCACATAGAGGCAGCAGGTAAATGTCAATTATCTGTGCAGGTTCAAACTAAGAATCTAGAAATCTAGTCAATTTGCTGAGCACTAAGAGGATAAGATTCTGAAGCACTTACTGCAATTCAGGCTTTCCTCAAATCAATGTCTAAATTGTTGCACTTAAGCCAAATATTCAGCTTATGAAAAGTGAAGTTAGAACTCACCATCTGAAGGGGGAGGGGGGAGGGCAATGGAGCCCATTCAAGTATCTGTAACTAGGCTACTTCTCAAATTCTGAATGTACGTAGAAGAAAAAGCAACACGCCTCTGTGTGCTAAGGGCTGGGATAGCACATTAGCTTTCCTGCCAAAAACCACTAAGCAAAAGAGCACTGTTAATGAAGGAAGGCGAGACCACAAGTGCATCTCTGGCTACAAAGGCAGAAGCCACAGAAATACATTCCTTCCAAAAGAAACAAAGACAGATGTCAGCAGATAAGGAGTTTGCTCCACCTATTGTGCCCTCCTAGGGTTGTGGCTCCTCCCTCTGCCACTAAGGGTGTCTTTGTGCCACTCATATGCCTGTTTGGGCTCTATTCCTCTCTAAATTTCATTTCAGCTGTCCAGTTATCTCAAAACCTTGTCCTATTCATTTGAGGGGCAAATTGGTTTCCTACATTCCTCCCAATTTTTTACATCCTCACACCAAGATTTATTAGCACTTCCATCTAAACTACAATTTACCAGAGCATATGCTGGCCCTTACCTAGGAACAAGGTGCCTCTGGAAATTCAAAGAAACAAAGAGGTTATTTGTAATTCAGCAAAACAGCCAAAGGCTTGGCATTTTGATAAGATAATGTTTTAGATTTTGAGGAGGATGGAAATTGACTATTATATTTATAATATTGACTATTTTGTTTACTGTACTCCACACTGAATGTTTTCAAAGATGTCAGAAATCAAGTGTAATAAAAAAAATACTGATGTTTCCCACTGCATCCAAAGGTAGGTTTTCTGGAATTTGAATTGGAAAGCCTTGGACTCCAAAGTGGTGGACCTGACCCAAGGAATGATAACGGAGGAACTATGAAGGACAGTTGATAACACGGTAAGGGGACATGTGAGAAGAAGCACAGAATCTGACTTTCAGTTTTTGTATGTATTCAAAACCATGTAAAGTTAAAGATTTACACTGGGGTACATGATGTTCTAGAAGTCTTCACTGAGAAACTGAATATTATTTTTGTTACATTTGTACCCCGCACTTTCCCACTCATGGCAGGCTCAATGCAGCTTACATGGGGCAATGGAGGGTTAAGTGACTTGCCCAGAGTCACAAGGAGCTGCCTGTGCCTGAAGTGGGAATCGAACTCAGTTCCTCAGGACCAAAGTCCACCACCCTAACCACTAGGCCACTCCTCCACTATCTCTGCGATTCCTTTTCTGATGCAACCTGAGAGATGGTATTGGAATACTTCTGTTAACTTTGATACGGTAAAATTTTTCTCAACCTGCTGTAGCACCGATGTGCTTACTAAGCGTGTTTATACATTTGTGGTTAAGAGCCTACAGCTAGAGAGAAATACTCTGCCAGCGAGTGTATTTTCTAGTGAATGTGTAATTTAATCTTTTGTCATAACAGTTCTTAATAACTCTGCTTAGGATCTATCTTTTGAGTATTTGTATGCTTAATATGACAGTACCTATTTGATCAGTCATGTGTCCAGGTTGGATATTTGACTTGTACTGGGCAAATAATGTGTGTTTTGGCAAACTCAATGATATCATTGAGAATAATTCAAAGACAGATATGTATTAAGAACATAAAAACATAAGCATTGTCATACTGGGACAGACCGAAGGTCCATCAAGCCCAGTATCCTGTTTCTCAACAGTGGCCAATCCAGGTCACAAGTACCTGGCAAGATCCCAGAACAACAAAACAGATTTTTATGCTAGAATATGAAGTGGATTTTCCCAAGTCCATCTTAATAATGGCTTATGGATTTTCTTTTAGGAAATTATCCAAACCTTTTTTAAACCCGCTAAGCTAACTGCTTTTACCACATTCTCTGAAAACAAATTCCAGAGTTTAATTATATTTTTTCCAGTTTGTTTTAAATTTGCTACTTAGTAGCTTCATTGTCTGCCCTCTACTCCTACTATTTTTGTAAAGAGTAAACAAGCGATTCACATCTACCCATTCTACTCCACTCAATATTTTATAAACTTCTATCATATCTCCCCTCAGCTATCTCTTCTCTAATTGGAAGAGCCATAGCTGCTTTAGCCTTTCTTCATAGGGAAGTCGTCTCATCCCCTTTATCATTTTCATTGCCCTTACCTGTACCTTTTCTAATTCCACTATATCTTTTTTGAGATGCAGGGACCAGAACTGAACACAACTGAACACAGTATTCGAGGTGTGGTCGCACCATTGAGTGATACAAAGGCATTATAACATCCTCAGTTTTGTTTTCCATTCTTTTCCTAATAATTCCTAACATTATATTTGCTTTCTTAGCCGCTGCTGCACATTGAGCAGAGGGTTTCAACGTATCATCAATGAAGACACCTAGATCCTTTTCCTGGTCGATGATTCCTGATTTGGAACCTTGCATCACATAACTATAGTTCGGGTTCCTCTTCCCCACGTGCATCACTACTACTACTACTACTTATCATTTCTAAAGCGCTACTAGACATACGCAGTGCTGTACACTTGAACATGAAGAGACAGTCCCTGCTCGACAGAGCTTACAATCTAATTAGGACAGACAGACAGAACAAACAAGAGATAAGGGAATATTAAAGTGAGGATGATAAAATAAGGGTTCTGAACAAAGCGAATAAGGGTTAGGAGTTAAAAGCAGCATCAAAAAGGTGGCTTTTAGTTTAGATTTGAAGACGGCCAGAGATGGAGCTTGACGTACCAGCTCAGGAAGTCTATTCCAGGCATATGGTGCAGCAAGATAAAAGGAACGAAGTCTGGAGATAGCGGTGGAGAAGGGTGCAGATAAGAGAGATTTACCCAGTGAACGGAGTTCCCGGGGAGGAATGTAGGGAGAGATGAGAGTGGAGAGGTACTGAGGAGCTGCAGAGTGAATGCACTTTGCACTTGCTCACATTAAACATCATCAGCCATTTGGATGCCCAGTCTCCCAGTCTCATAAGGTCCTGTTGTAATTTTTCACAATTCTCTTGTGATTTACCAACTTTGAATAACCTTGTGTTGTCAGCAAATTTAATTACCTCACTAGTTATTCCCATCTCTAGATACTACTACTACTACTTAACATTTCTAAAGTGCTACTAGGGTTACGCAGCGCTGTACAATTTAACATGGAAGATCAGTCCCTGCTCAAGGAGCTTACAATCTAAAAGACAGGTGTACATTCTAAAGACAAGTGTACAATCTAAGAGACAAGTGTAGAGTCAATCTGACAGGGCAGAGAGATTGGGGGGCATACTATATTTCTCAAAAGGTTAGGTGCCGAAAGCAGCATTGAAGAGGTGAGTTTTAAGCAGAGATTTGAAGATGGGTAGGGAGGGGGCATGGTGTAGGGGTTGAGGAAGATTGTTCCAGGCATAGGGTGAGGCAAGGCAGAATGAGCGGAGCCTGGAGTTGGCAGTGGTGGAGAAGGGTACTGAAAGGAGGGATTTGTCCTGTGAGCGGAGGTTATGGGCGGGAACATAGGGGGAGATGAGGGTAGAGAGGTAGTGAGGAGCCGCAGACTGGGTGCATTTGTAGGTAAGGAGGAGAAGCTTGAATTGTATGCGGTATCTGATCGGAAGCCAGTGAAGTGACTTGAGGAGAGGGGTGATGTGAGTATATCGGTTCTGGCGGAATATAAGATGTGCGGCAGCGTTCTGAACGGATTGAAGGGGGGATAGATGGCTAAGTGGGAGGCCAGTGAGGAGTAAGTTGCAGTAGTCAAGGCGAGAGGTAATGAGAGCGTGGACGAGAGTTCGAGTGGTGTGCTCAGAGAGGAAAGGGCGAATTTTGCTGATCATCTATAGATCATCTATAAATATGTTTAAAAGCAGCAGTCCCAGCACAGACCCCTGGGAACCCCACTATCTACTCTTCTCCATTGAGAATACTGACCATTTAATCCTATTCTCTGTTTTCTTTTAACTAGTTCTTAATCCACAATAGGACACTGCCCCCTATACCATGACTTCCTAATTTCCTCTGGAGTCTTTCGTGAGGTACTTTGTCAAATGCCTTTTGAAAATCCAGATACACAATATCAACCGGCTCACCTTTATCCACATGCTTATTCACCCCCTTCAAAAAATGTAGTTAATTGGTGAGGCAAGATTTCACTTGACTAAATCCATGTTGGCTGTCAGGCTTATTTTCAAAAGAGATCGCCGATGATTTTCCAACACAAATCAGGAGATCGCCGGCGATCTCCTGAAACCGGCTAAATCGGTATAATCGAAAGCCGATTTTGGCTGGCTTCAACTGCTTTCTGTCGCAGAGCCGACGAAATTTCAAGGGGGCGTGTCGGTAGGGTAGTGAAGGCAGGGCGTGGAGGGACGGGGGCGTTCTCACGAGACAGTCGGTTTCACCAGATAATGGGAAAAAAAAGCCAGGCTTGACAAGCATTTTGCTGGCTTTACTTGGTCCCTTTTTTTTCATGACCAAGCTTCAAAAAGGAGCCCCAACTCACCAAATGACCACTGGAGGGAATCGGGGATGACCTCCCCTTACTCCCCCAGTGGTCACCAATCCCCTTCCACCCAAAAATAGAAATCCAAGTGCTCATCAGGAACGTTCTAAATCAAAAGTGTTTTTGCGCTGCTTTTTCAGTAGTACCAGTGGGATTTGAACCAGCCACCTCTGGATTACAAGACCAGTGCTCTAACCACTTGGCCACAGCTACACTTGCTTGGCTGTCCCTCCCTTTTGATTATGCCCCTTCAGGTCTCTCTCAGCCAATCACAGACAGGGGTCTCTCTCAGCCAATCACAGCGCATTGGCTGAGAGAGACCTGAAGGGGCATAATCAAAAGGGAGGAACATCCCAGTAAGTGGAGCTGTGGCCAAGTGGTTAGAGCACCTGGCCAGTTCAAATCCCACTGGTACTACTGAAAAAGCCGTCCCTGACAAGCACTTCAATTTTTTTCCAAGTTTTTTGAAGCCGGCCATCTGTAAACCTGGCGATCTCAACATTTGACCTAAATGTTCAGATTTAGCTGGTCCCAATCATATTATCGAAAGAAAAGATGGCCGGCCATCTTTTTTGATAATACAGTTGGCACCGCCCCTTTGCGGAGCCAGCCCCTGAAGATGGTCGGCCATATAGATGGCCGGCGCAGTTCGATTATGCCCCTCTTTGTCTCATTAATCCATGCTTATGTATATGCTCTGTAATTTTGTTCCTTATAATAGTCTCTACCATTTTGCCCAGCACTGATGTTAGGCTCACCGGTCTATAATTTCCCGGATCACCTCTGGAGCCCTTTTAAAAAATCTGCATTACATTGGCCACCCTCCAATCTTCCAGTACCAATGATATAAATATGGACACTCTCCCCCAGATTCTATATAGGTCACTCAGATTTGGATGTGGATCACAGATGCGTACATAAACTAATTAGTCAATGTCAATTACTGGAGTTAATTGGCACTTAATTCTTGGAAGTTTGTGTTTATGTTTATTCAGACTTGATATACTGCCATTACTTCAAGCAAGGTCAAAGTGGTTTACAATAACAACATTTTAAAAATTTGAAAATAAAAGGAAAAGAACGCCATAAATTAATAGGAAAGAAAACTACATTCATTCTAGAAGAGTAAATAAAAAAAATTATTATATAAACATAAAGTAAATTTCAATTAAAAGTAAATAAAATTAACTTAAAATTAAAATTAAGAATACAGATACAAGCCCTCTAGGCCCATCACAGGAGACACTCTACAGCATTTAGGACCCAAAAGCCAATTGAAAAAATATAAGTTTTCAGTTTAGATTTAAAATTAATCAATGACAATTCATTCCGAATCTCTGGAGGGAGATCATTCCATAATCTTGGTGACAAAAAGAAGGCAGACCATCTAGTAGATTCCAAATAATCAAGCATATATCTGATGCTAGGGTCCACCTTGGGAGGATCTGTGCTCAAGAAAAAGATCTGGGTGTCATTGTAGATAATACGCTGAAATCTTCTGCTCAGTGTGCGGTGGTGGCCAAAAAAGCAAATAGGATGCTAGGAATTATTAGGAAAGGGATGGTGAATAAGACCGAAAACACTATAATGCCTTTGTATCGCTCCATGGTGTGTCCGCACCTTGAGTATTGCGTTCAGTTCTGGTCACTGTATCTCAAAAAAGATATAGCAGAATTAGAAAAGGTTCAAAGAAGAGCAACCAAAATGATAAAGGGGATGGAACTCCTTTCATATGAGGAAAGGCTAAAGAGGTTAGGATTCTTCAGCTTGGAAAAGAGACGGATGAGGGGAGATATGATTGAGGTCTACAAAATCCTAAGTGGTGTAGAACGAGTAGAAATAAATTGATTTTTTACTCGTTTCAAAAGTACAAAGACTAGGGGACACTCGAGGAAGTTTTGCTCTAAAAGTACAAAGACTTTTAGAGTTACATGGCAATACTTTTAAAACAAATAGGAAGAAATATTTTTTCACACTTTGCCGGAGGATGTGGTAACAGCCGTTAGCGTATCTGGGTTTAAAAAAGGTTTGGACAAATTCCTGGAGGAAAAGTCCATAGTCTTCAAATCAATCACCTTACTTTCTAATTCTTCCTACTTTCTTACTCATCTATACGTTACAACTTTGCCTTACCCTTCACTACCAATTATAATGTTCTAGTACATATTGTGTTGTCATTGCAAGTAGTATACCATGCCATACTTTGTATTGTTGTTCGAATATTTTTACTGCTCTAATTGCCTATTGCTCATGTTTGATCTATTCTTACTGTATACTGCCTTGAGGGAATTCCTTCAAAAAGGCAGTAAATAAATCCTAATAAATAAATAAATAAATAGTCTGCTATTGAGGCAGACATGGGAAGCAACTGCTTGCCCTGGGATTTGTAGTATGGAGTGTTGCCACAATTTGGATTTCTGCCAGGTATTTGCGACCTGACTTAGCCACTGTTTGGAAAACAAGATACTAGGCTAGACAGACCACTGGTCTGACCCAGGATGGCAATTGTTATGTTCTTATGTAGGTGATGGCAGAGTAAGACAACTGGCATCTAAAAATCGAAGGTTGAGTATATGGGATAACAACATTTGGCAGATAAGATGGTTCTCCAGCATAAAGAACTTTGGGATCGTTTTACTAAGCTGCGGGAAAAAGGGCCCTGTGGTAGCTGGTGAAATGCCCCCCAAAAAATGGCCATGTGGTAAGATAATTCTTATCACTTGGCCATGTGGCGGGAAGCAGTTACCGCCACCCATGGAGGTAACCGGGCAGCGTGTGGTGATGCCCAATTACCGTCGGGTTAGCACTGCACTACAAAAAAATGTTCTGGTGCACGTGAAATGGCATGCGCTCGAGCCAGAACTACTGGTGTCGGCCGCATTGGGCCTGAGGTAGTTCCATTTTAGCATGCGGTAAGCCCGCGTTGGGCTTACCGCCGCTTTGTAAAAGTCCCCCTTTATGAGTTAAGAAAAGACATAAGCATCGCCACACTGGGTCAGACCAAAGGTCCATCTAGCCCAGCACCCTGTCTCTGACAGTGGCCAATCCAGGTCACAATCACCCGACAAGATCCACGGAGCAAAGCAATTTGTACTGCTTTGTCCCAGGAATAGTGGATTTTTCCCTACATCCATTTAATAACATTCTATGGCCTTTTCCTTCAGGAAGCCGTCCAAACCTTTCTTAAACTCTGCTAAGCTAACCGCCTTAACCACATTCTCCGGCAACGAATTCCAGAGTTGAATTACGCGCTGAGTAAAGAAACATTTTCTCTTATTTGTTTTAAACTTACTGCACTCTAGCTTCATTGCATACCCTTTGTCCTAGAATTTTACATTGAACACAAAATGGTAAAGGCAGCCAATGAAGTAACAGGAGTAACAGCATCAAGATGTCTAGACCTGAGAAGCATTCTAGCGGCAATATTTTGAAATGCTATCTGCACTACGCTGTATTCCTTAACGTGTTCCTACGTTTCATAGCACGCAAATCAAAAGGGAGCATGGCCATGGGGGAGGTGCTCCCAGAAATTAGACGCCATGCTATAGAATACTTGGATTTGTGCATCCAACTACCTTCAGTCGGGCATGAGCATTCACAACAGCTTTTGGCAGGCGTTAAGTGCTCGCGGCCAAAGTTAGGTGCAAAAAGCTCGCCAAGCTACCATTCTGTACAGGGCGCCCTTTGCAAAATACTATCTTAGTGCAGATCATAATGGCGCCTAACTTTTTGCAGCATTAGACTTATATGGTCTGTGCCAGAGCCGGTGGTGGGAGGCGGGGCTGGTGGTTGGAAGGCGGGGATATTGCTGGGCAGACTTATACAGTCTGTGCCCTGAAGAGGACAGGTACAAATCAAAGTAGGGTATACACAAAAAGTAGCACATATGAGTTTGTCTTGTTGAGCAGACTGGATGGACCATGCAGGTCTTTTTCTGCCGTCATTTACTATGTATGTTACTATGTATTTACTGAATCTGGCCCTGTGCTCCCGTACTAACTATCCTATGTACAGCAGCAGATGCATTAAATTGAAGTCCTTCTAAATTCCTAAGGAAATTCTTCCTTCTGTCTGTCTGGGTTTGGTTAGCTCTCCAGTTTCCCTTGGGAATGGAAACAGACTGTTCAAGGCTGATAAGGCAGGAAGAGCAGACATCATGCTAGGAATGTAACATCTTTAAGCCAGGACCCCTTCCTGGGACCTCACTTCTTGGAATTGGGCTCTCTGTCCTGGTCAGCATCCATTTCTTTATTGTACTTTGACACTGTCCTAAGAAAGGAGGGGTGTGAAGCTACGCTGAAAAAAAAACTAACCCCCAGGGGAAGGGGAAAGCAAGCTGGTGATCATCCAAAAGTAGCTCTTAAGGGGTTATTCTCCTGCTTTCTTAGGCACAAGATGTTGCTGCAATATTTGGTTTTTAGATAAATGTGTGTGGGGGGGGGGGGGGGGGGGAATCATGGAAAATTACTCAGGAAGATGAGAGCCAAATGAAAAGCAACTTTCACTTGCCTTTTTCACTGCTAAGGCAACAGTCCTACTACTACTACTTCTTATCATTTCTAAAGAGCTACTAGACGTACGCAGCGCTACTAGATGTACCTTCATCACTTAGGGGCCCTTTTACAAAGGCGCGGAAGGGCTAGTGTGTGGGTAGGGCACGCCCAATCGGCACTACCGCCGGAGTAGCGTGTGCGCCCAGCTGTAATTCCAGTTTTGGCGCACGTCGAATCCCATGATAGAAAATAATTTTCTATTTTCTACCGCAGGAGGTGTTCACACACACTGCATGGTTACCAGGTGGGTAGCGCGTGAGCCCTTACCGCTAAGCCAATGGCTGGCGGTAAGGGCTCAGCCCGAAAATAGGCACACGCTAGTTTTAGCATTAGCGCAGACCCATTAAAAAAATAGCCTTTTTCCCAGTCGCGGTAAAAAATGGCCCAGCCCGTGCCTAAAAGACGCGCCCCATGCTACCGCAGACCACTTTTACCGCGGCTTTGTAAAAGGACCCCTCAGCTCTGTATGGTTCAATGGCATCACCTTCATAAATGTTGTTAAAGTAATTAAGTTTGTTCACAAGGAATTGGGCGGGAGGGGGAATGGCTGGATGAGAGGTTTGTGACAGTAAAGGGTTAAAGCTGCCCAGCATTTCAGTTTCACTGGAAAATAAAAATCCTTAACCATGAAGGTAATGCATATCCTACCCTCAGTGAGGAAAGTGCTGAGGACACCAAACTTACTTCCCCAGCAGAGATGCAGATCAAGGCTTGACCAGGGGGTCTAGTGCAATTTTATACCTGAAGAGAAAGAGTGTTTGCTCGTTTAAGACTTACGGCTTGAACTTATTGCTAGGTTTCCTTTTCTTTTATTTATGTTAATTCCTCTATTTTTATCATTATTTTAGAATAAAAAACGTGCACCTTTATTATGCCTGCACGCACTTTTAAAACTGCTAATGCATGAGTTTAGTTTTTTAAATCATGAATATAAAGCTTGCACAAAGTGTATCTGTGTAAAAGCAGGGATTCTCAACCCAGCCCTCAGAACACACCTAGCCGGTCAGGATTTCAGGATAATTACAATGAATATGCAGGAGATAGTTCTGTTTGTGCAGCGCTGCATACACCTTGTAGCGGTATAGAAATGCTAAATAGTAGTAGTAGATAGTACATGCAAATTGCTGCCATGCATATTCATTGACGGTATCACGAAAACCTGACTGGCTCGGTGCACCTCTAACTAGGTTGAGAATTACTGGTGTAATTCCTGCATAAGGTTCTGAAGAGAACTGGCAAAGCACTACAGGATTGACTCAAGTTCAGAACAGTGTGGGCAACTAGGCAGGAAGATTTCAAATGCTTCTGCAGTTTAATATTTTTTTTTCTTACATTTGTACCCCGCACTTTCCCACTCATGGCAGGCTCGATGCAGCTTACATATTGTATACAGGTACTTATTTGTACCTGGGGCAATGGAGGGTTAAGTGACTTGCCCAGAATTACAGATGTCAAAAGAAAAAAAAAGGAGGATCTTAATTTTTGTTTCAACAGCTACCTGAGGGGATAGTATAATAAACTGCACTATTCTTTAGAGAAGTGGTTTACCTTCAGTTTTCTCATGCTAATGTTTCCGCTGATGCAGTAAGGGATGCAACATGGAAAGATCTGCAGCAAATCCATGGTGCTAAAGGGTAGTGGGCTGGGAATTTGATTTATTAAAACTTGGTTAATCACCTCTCATCAATCAAGTCAGGAACTGCTCCCAGAGTGAAAAGTCATGCATAAATTTTGGCACCGTTTTTTGTTCTTTTTTTACTTCCACTTCAACACTGAAGTAAAGATCCTTATACAGGAGCAGCAGGGTCATGTGAGGTGAAGTGAGGCACTCAGCACAGGAAGATTCTCAACCAGGGAACTTCAGTGCTGTGGCACCTCCTGGATGAATAATGCCTAGTCTGGGGAAGCATCCAGCAGAATCCCTTTCTTCCACCACCATCTTGAAAAATGGGGGTGTCTCATCACTGGCAGTGCAGAAGCCATCATTTTCCAAGATGGTGGTGGGAGGAGCAGGACACTGCTGGTTGCCTACCCACACCAGCAAAGTATTACTGGACTGGGGATGCCGCAGCATGGAAGATCTCTGATTGAGGATCTTCCCGTGCCAGGTACCTGGTCTGAATATCCTAGGCATCCTAGCCCTGGGGAGAGGTGTGGAGGGTCAGGGTGCAAGATCCATTGGGCAGCATGGATTTTTTATTGTCAGTGCGCGAGCCAATCCCTGTTCACGTACTGACACACAAGGAGATATTTACATCCAGTGAAGCAAAACCCCTGAGGCGTGTGCTATTTTTATGTCGGCACACATTTTAAAAAGTGTCATGTTAATCTGAAGGCCATTAGTTTTCTGCATTAGGAGGAAAAAAAAAAAGGTTATCAGCTTCTGCATTAGAAGCTCAGTGCATGGCTTATTACAACAGCTCCTGGGCCATTAGAGAACAGGCTAATATTGTATATTATGGGGGCACCTAGGTGCCAGTTGTAAAATTGCCCCCTTAGGGTCAATTCTATAACCTAGGTGCCAACCTTCATGTACCCATTACACGCACAGATGTTTAGAATAATGCCATTTATGTAAAAGTCAGAATTCCGCCTAGCGCTACTTTACAAATACCCACTTAACTCACAAAGGGGTCATTTTACAATGCTGCAGTAAAAAGTGGCTTTAGTGCACCTTTTTGCAGGTCTTTCCCTTGTGCTAAGGCCATTTCAACTGCAGCCGGAAAATGGCCAATTTTCCATTTTCTGAATTAATGGCCATTTGCAAATGTTGCCATTAACGCACAGCCATTATTAAAGATTTGCGCATGAACCCTTACCGACATCTATTTTGTAAGTGGTAAGTGCTCACGTGCAAATTTCACACTAATCAGTTAGCGTGCAGCAATGTAGATGTGCTAACTGATGAAGAACATAAGAACAGTCGTACTAGGTCAGACCACTGGTCTATCCAGTCCAGTATCCTGCTTCCACCAGTGGCCAATCCAGGTCACAAGTACCTGGCAGAGACCCAAATAGTAGCAACATTCCAAGCTACCAATCCCAGGGCAAGCAAAGGCTTCCCCTTGTCTATCTCAATAACAGACTATGGACTCTTCCTGCAGGAACTAGTTCAAACCTTTTTTAAACCCAGATATGCTAACCGCCGTTACCACATCATCCTGCAACGAGTTCCAGAGATTATTCTTTGAGTATAAAGATATTGCCCCCTCAGCCACAAAAATCTAATTTATTTTTTTTGCACATGGGTAGCACGCACACATTTGGGACTTAATGGAGGTGTTATGATTCTGCTGAGACAGGCAGGGGAATGACTGGGGCTCGCTTCTGATTGGCCTGTCAGGGATTGAGCTGATGTCTGAAGCAGCAGACGTCAGAAGTCAGATTTATTTAAACTTACCTCTCCCTACAGCCTATGCTCTAGCGTTGATTTCTGTCAGCGGAGCCTGATTCCCTCACTCAGTCTGTGCTCGAAAGCCATGTTTTACCTCCAACCCACGAACAAAGCCAACACCCACAGCCATGGAATGATGTCCTTAGCTTCAGTGGAGAGAGACTACAAAAACTCATGCAGGACTTTACACCTTTAGAGGTTGAAGAAGATACCACTGAATCCCTTACAGATTTGTGGAAGAATATGATTAAGATTAATAAATCCATTATTCAAAATGAACTGCACTATGCTACTTTGTTGCAATACTGCAGGAATAAAAAAAATTCCGAGGGGGTCTAAGGATTATGAAGGAACCTCGGCTCTTCACTGATGATGAGGACTTCCTCAATCAGTGGTGTTCCATCTTGAACAAGTGTTCTCTAGATTTAATGATCCTTATCATAGAAACATCAAAAAAAGGAACGATACCTTACGTCCTATTGTGACTGAGAAACTAGAAGTCTTGAAAAATGGGTTGCTTTCATTGATTTTGAATAAAGAACTTGTTTAAGAAAACACCACTTGTGAGAGGACTTTGTTGGATCCACTGTTAATGTTGTTGAGGAAGAAGCGACAGGTCTTGGCTATCTGCTGGATGTGCGCAGAGAAAAAGAGGGAGGAGTCGAAGATGACTCCGAGGTTGCGGGCAGATGAGACGGGGACGATTAGATTGTAAGTTCCTTTGAGCAGGGACTGTCCTTTTGTGTTAAACTGTACAGCGCTGCTTAACCCTAGTAGCGCTCTAGAAATGTTAAGTAGTAGTAGTGGTTAGAGCACCAGTCTTGCAATCCAGAGGTCACTAGTTCAAACCCCACTGCTGTTCCTTGTGATCTTTGGCAAGTCACTTAACCCTCCATTGCCTCAGGTACAAACTTAGATTGTGAGCTCTCCTGGGACAGAGAAATACCCAATGTACCTGAATGTAACTCACCTTGAGCTACTACTGAAAAAGGTGTGAGCTAAAATCTAAATAAATAAATAAAAAATAATGTACCTCTTGGGATTCTTGATTGTGGCTACCCTGACAACCAGACCTGCTTGGGGAAGATGGTGTAAGAATGGGTATGAGAACCAGTGGTTTGAAAAATATTAGCAACGTACAGTTGTATTCTGCTGTATACACTTGATTTTTCTGGTGCTACCACCGAGACCCAACAATGACGGTTAGTACCTAGGAAAAAGCGTCAACACTCAGTGACTCCGGTATGCTTTGTCAGACATCTTTTTGAGACAAAGCAATCAGGTTAGTTCTTCATATTTTTCATTCCATTTTATAAAGGGCACTATAGACTACAGACTACAAATTACATTTTGAAACCTTGATCATATGCTATCAGTATTCAACAGTTATTCCATCATATTTTTCAAGAAATCAAACTAAGTACTTTATAGCACCATAAGCCCCTTACCTATCATGTTTGACTATGTTTTTAAGGTCTGAGGTATATATAAAAAATAAATATATTAACCACTTTATGTCCTTCAATTATATGTTATAGTTCTAAGAACCACTCATATATGTTTTTCACTTCTGTGTTCCAGTTCTATTGTGTCATTAGTATATATGAGCCGTTTCATTCCATATTTTATTTGTGATGACTACATTAGACCTTCATCATTTTTTAACTGTTTACATTTTATAATTTAATTATGCTTTTTATGTAATTGCTTTTTATTTAACTGCTTTACATTTAAATGTTTAATATTTATATATGTTTTCACATATTTTTAATGTTTTCCATTCTTTGCATAGACTCCTGAGGAAGGCACCTGTAGTGCTGAAACAGGGTATCTTGTAGAGTCTTCAATTAATAAATTGTATTTTGAACTTTCACTGTTTCCGGTCTGTTTCTTGAAGAGCCTGGTTCAATTCCCACTCCTTTTTGCTTTTGACATTACTCGTGAGACATCATTGTTCTTTGTCCACTTCGGTGGTGTTCCTAGGGCCTTAAGCTGTTGAAATTCCCGATAGGAAGTAGACCAACCTTTGGCCATGGTTTCTTTCACTGATTTTGAGTAGCGGAATCCTGCACTAACAGATTCACAAGTTTTGCTCTACTCTACCATTACAGTGAGCCAGTGCAAGAGCTGGGTTGGTGAGGAGCTGTCCTTGGAACACAAGTACACCTATCACAGTGGAACTAATCTGTGGTTTGCTGGCATGCTGTAACTTGCCAAGAGTTTATAATTGCCAGCACTGAACAACCACTAATATTTGTCGCTAAAACTCCGTGGGAAACCTTGAGTTTTCAGACTTCCTTCTCTGGAATGTTCTGGCTCATAGCTCTTTGCGAGGGCCAAGCTATACAGCTAAAAAGGAAAATGAGCATGTTTCTTGGTTAGAGAACATTGTTTGCTTGTATGTCTTTTTGTAGCTAAATAACCATACATTTTGTGGGTTTTGCTTTCAACAGTGTTGTAGAGCAATGCTTTGTGTATTTTTCTGATTGGACAGGGATAGCAATACTTTCATTTTCCGTCATTGATTACTCTGGGCTTTGATTCCAAATATTTTGAACTGATCTAACGCAGCTTATCCTGTTCCTGTCCCCCATTCTGCCACAGTGTTCAGCCTATTTGTTTCTAACACGACTACAACAAGCATTTTAATACTGCAGTTTGTGTTGTGCAAGGCTTTTTCTGGAACAGGGCCGTGCCGATGCGGTAAGCGAGGTAAGCGCCGCAGGGGGGCGCCCACCTCTGGAGGGCGCCGCCGCGGAGCTTACCCTCGCCCCGCCGAGGCCTTTAAATCTTTTGGTTGCCCCGGGTGTCACCAGAAAGGGGGGTGCCGCCGCTCCCGCTGTCTTCATCCTGGCACCCCCCCCCCCCCGCACCAGCCCTTTAAATTTATTTGCCGACGCGATAGCGAGCGCAGCACCTCGTGTGGAAGTAAAGGAAGCGGATCTGATCATCTCATTGGGCCTTCCCTCACTGTCCCGCCCTCCTCTGACGCAACTTCCTATTTCCTCTAGGGCGGGACAGTGAAGGAAGGCTCAATGAGATGATCGGATTCGCTTCTTTTACTTCCACACGAGGTGCTGCGCTCGCTATCGCGTCGGCAATTTCTTTTTAAAAACGGGTGGCAGGGAGAAGACGAGGCAGGGTGAGGGTGGGGGACAGATGGGGTGACCGTGAAGGTGGGGGAGGACTCGGATAGCAGAAGGGACTGGGTGGGAAACAGATGGGGTGAGGGGGACTCGGATGGGCAGAAGGGACTGGGTGAGGGGGACTCGGATGGGCAGAAGGGACTGGGTGGGAGCCAGATGGGGTGAGGGGGACTCGGATGGGCAGAAGGGACTGGGTGGGAGCCAGATGGGGTGAGGGGGACTCGGATGGGCAGAAGGGACTGGGTGGGAGACAGATGGGGTGAGGGTGGGGGGCAATTGGATAGCAGAAGGGACTGGGTGGGAGCCAGATGGGGTGAGGGGGACTCGAATGGGCAGAAGGGACTGGGTGGGAGACAGATGGGGTGAGGGTGGGGGGCACTTGGATAGCAGAAGGGACTGGGTGGGGAGCCAGATGGGGTGAGGGGGACTTGGATGGGCAGAAGGGACTGGGTGGGAGACAGATGGGGTGAGGGGGACTCGGATGGGCAGAAGGGACTGGGTGGGAGACAGATGGGGTGAGAGTGGGGGGCACTTGGATAGCAGAAGGGACTAGGTGGGAGACAGATGGGGTGAGGGGGACTCGGATGGGCAGAAGGGACTGGGTGGGAGACAGATGATGGGGTGAGGGTGGGGCACTTGGATAACAGAAGGGACTGGGTGGGAGACAGATGGGGTGAGGGGGACTCGGATGGGCAGAAGGGGACTGGGTGGGAGACAGATGGGAGAAGGGGCATGGAGCTGGAACTGGGGTCTGAAAAGTGAGCAGGAGGGAGAATGGGGTCATGCCTGGGGCAGGGGTGGATAGGAGAATCAATGGATCTGGAACTAGGGGCAGCCGCAGGTGGGAACTGGGAGCCGAAAAGAGGGGGCAGTGAGAGAGGGGGGATAGATCCTGGATGGAATGGGGAGTGAGGTGGAGGGCAGACCCTGAATGGATGGGAGGGGGAAAGAGAGAGGGCAAATGGTGAATCGAAGGAGCAGAGAGAAAGGGCAGACAGTGGATAGAAGGGAGTGAAAGAGCAGAAAGTGGATGGAAGGGGGCAGAGATAGAGGGCAAATGCTAGAGGGAAAGGAGAGAGAGAGGGCAGATGGTGGATGGAAGGGGGGAGAGAGAGATGGCAGACTGGGGCAGATGGTGGATGGAAGGAGCAGAAATAGAGGGCAGATGTGGATGGAAGGGACATTAGAGAGGGCAGACACTGGAGAGCAGAGAGAGAGCGAAGACAGATGCTGGATGGAAGGAAGACGGTGAAAAGAAGATGAGGAAAGCAGAAACCAAAGACAACAAACTGTAAATATATATTTTTATTATTTTGCTTTAGGATATAGTATTTTAGCTGTGTTAATAAATGTTTATAAATAGAACATGTAAATAAGGTAATCTTTTTATTGGACTAATTTTAATACATTTTGACTTAACTTTCAGAGAACAAAACCCCCTTCCTCAGATCAGGATAGGATACTGTAACAGCACTATACTGTATTGACCTGAGGAAGGAGATTTTGGCCTCTGGAAGCTAAATGTATTAGTCCAATAAAATGGTATTATTTTATTTTCTGTATTTGTTTTATTTCTATTTGTTAATTTGTAAAGTGGTGATTGGTATTTGTTAGTTTTTTCAAATTTACATCTGCTGTCTTTATATTTTGCACAGTACTAGGGGACAGTTTCTGTTTCTGTGGTGTTGCATTGTATACAGAGTCTGGCATCAGGGGTTCAGTTTAATTTTTGTCTAAATAGAAAGTTTATGATTACTTATTCTATAGTGGATTAGGGTGTATCTGTGTTTGTGAAAAAGACATGGCTTTCGGTTGGCATTGACTGTGCAGGATCGACGATCTGTACTAATCTGTCTGTTTTCGTTTTACAATAGGTGAATTGATGTTCTAGTGCTCACTAGTGTTTAAGATGCTTTCCTTTCCCTTGTGTGACTCGTAGAAACGACTGCTTATGGTATGGTAAAATTGCTCTATAGGTCGTGAGTGTTTTGTATTCTCGGTATGCCTAGTACTGGATTTGGGGGGGGGGGGGGTGTTAAACAATGACCGGCCCCGGGTGTCAACTACCCTAGCTACGCCACTGCTGCCGACGTCTCCCTTGCCTTGCACTCGTTGGTTCCCTCAGTGTCCTGCCTTCTTCTGACGTCAGAAGAAGGCGGACACTGAGGGAACCAAGAGCGCAAAGGGAAGGGAGACGTCGGCAGCGCTCCGCTTTCACTGACGCTGCTGCGACCGGAAGTAAAAGATTTAAAAGCCCCAGGGTGTGGAGGGAAGGGCAGAGAGGCATGGATGGGAGGGCAGGGCCCAAGGAGAGGACAAATTGCTGAAAGGGGAGGGGAGAGAGGATTGCTGGCTATGGATGGAGGAGGGAAGGGCAGAGAGGGACAAGGATGGACATGGGGGCTCAGGGAGAGGACAAATTGCTGGAAATGGAGGGGAGGGGATAGAGGAGGCAAGGATTGCTGGCTATGGATGGAGGAGGGAAGGGCAGAGAGGGACAAGGATGGACATGGGGGCCCAGGGAGAGGACAAATTGCTGGAAATGGAGGGGAGGGGAGAGAGGAGGATTGCTGGCTATGGATGGAGGAGGGAAGGGCAGAGAGGGACAAGAATGGACATGGATGGGAGGGCAGGACCCAGGGAGAGAGGAGAAATTGCTGGAAATGGATATAGAGCAAGAATGAAGAAAAAAGGAGAAAAGTAAAGAAATAAATGGAAAGGAAGCCCTGGAAATGGAGTTAAGAGGACATATAGCAGCAGAATCAGATACTGGACCAGCATGATTGAAAAAAGAAAGTCACCAGACAACAAAGGTAGAAAAAAAATTATTTTATTTTCATTTTAGCGTTTGGAATATGTCCACTTTGAGAATTTACATCTGCTATCTTATTTTGCAATGTATAGCAATTTGTTTCTAAGAATATTGCTGACAATTCCTTTCAGTGTGGCAAGTGGTGAGCGATCATTTTCATGGGGGGGGGGCGTGATCATTTTCACGGGGGGGGGGGGGGGGGGGGGGGGGGGGGGGGCGCCAACTGATAGTCTGCAGGGGGGCGCCAGAGACCCTAGGCACGGCCCTGTTCTGGAACCAAATTCCAGAAATAAAAAGCAAAACTTAACTTACAAATAAATGCTGTCACCTCCTGCTGAACTTGCCAGAGGAGTGTGTGTGATGTTTACGGAAAAACTGGCAAATTAGCAAGATGTGGAAAATAGTGAGTGAAGATCATTTCTTAGGCAGAATATAATTTCCCAGGATACGCTGCTGCTGAGTCAGCCGCTTAGGCCGAACACTCAGCTAACACAGCCTTAGATTGATAATTTAATACATCGATTTTATTTCCAAGTCTTTAATGAGTTCATATCTTCGATGCTAAGTGTCTGCTTTATAGCTTCTCCACACAGCAAAGTGAATTGCTATAAAAGAAAGGTGATTCAGTTTAAGCAACTTTCAGTTACTGGTGACTTGGTTACAGTTAGTGTAGCTAGAAAGCAACCTTGTTACAAAATATAGCTGGTGAGAGACATACATCATATCATAATAGATAAATAGATGTTTTAAGTATAGGAGGTGCTAACTTTGTGTAAGCACATTTATCTAATGGGTCTGCATGGTAGGTATTCTGAAATCCCCCAGGACAGATTTAGGAATCCCTGGAGTAAAGGCTGATGGTTAAGAAAGATTGTCTCGTAATGCTGTGGTCTTCATGATGAGGTAATTTGAAGAGCTTTAGTAGAAAAATACACGCTTAACAAAACAGAAACATGAATGTTGCAGGCTCTCTGATTGTAACTCTTTTTATTGTAACTTACTGGATAATGTTTGATTTCTGACCATTAGTCCAGATTAGTTCAAGGAATTGTACTTTCACAAATTGATTATTGTGACTCCTTATATCTAGGGATTTCAATAAATTTCAATAAATTTGCGGTGGTGGTGAAGGGTACTGAAAGGAGGGATTTGTCTTGAGAGCGGAGGTTACGGGTAGGAACGTAAGGGGAGATGAGGGTAGAGAGGTAAGGAGGGGCTGCAGATCGAGTGCATTTGTAGGTTAGTAGGAGAAGCTTGAACTGTATGCGGTACTTGATCGGAAGCCAGTGAAGTGACTTGAGGAGAGGGGTGATGTGAGTATATCGGTCCAGGTGGAAGATAAGACGTGCAGCAGAGTTCTGGATGGACTGAAGGGGGATAGATGGCAAAGTGGGAGGCCAGTGAGGAGTAGGTTGCAGTAGTCAAGGCGAGAGGTAATGAGAGAGTGAATGAAAGTTCGGGTGGTGTGCTCAGAGAGGAAAGGGCGAATTTTGCTAATGTTGTTGAGGAAGAAGCGACAGGTCTTGGCTATCTGCTGGGTGTGCGCAGAGAAGGAGAGGGAGGAGTCGAAGATGACTCCGAGGTTGCGGGCAGATGAGACGGGGACGATGAGGGTGTTATCAACTGAGATAGAGAGTGGAGGGAGAGGAGAAGTGGGTTTGGGTGGGAAGACAAACCCAGTACTAGGCCACTTCTCCACTCTAGTACAGCCTGAAACCAAACCATTCTTTTTCTTTGGGGTGGGGAAGGATTTTATTGAGATCTGAGATTTAAATTTAAAAACGAATTTGTTTTTCTGTGTTAGTCATTGCACCACTAAGGAACTGCAGTTTTATGCTCTTTACACAGCATTAACAATGTTGAGCTGAAAAATAGTCAGCTGGAGCCAGTGTTTTGTGTGACGAGTCCTTTGGGGAAAGATCCTGAAAAGGTCATCTAATGTTAGGCGCCTAAAGTATGTGCCCTAGGTGCGAATTCTATGTCAGTTTCATACATAATAGTTGTTACAGAATACTAGTGTAAGTCCACAATTATGCACCTAACATTAGTTATGACCCCTTATGATGGAGCTCATTGGAGGACCAGTCTAATGGTTAATGCAGTAGGCCGAGAGCCATGGGAGCTGGGTTTGATTCTCACTGTAGCTCCCTGTGACCCTGGGAAGTCACTTAACCCTCCATTGCCCCAGGTACACAAAACTTAGATTGTGCGCATACTAGGGACAGAGAAAAGTACCTGTATATAATAGATAAATTGCTTTGGTTGTACCACAGAAAGATGGTATATCAAATCCATGACCCTTGCCCTCCCCCCCTTCCTTCGATCGCTGGTATAAATGCTCATGCCTAACTGCTATAAGTTAAACACATAACTAACAGTATTTTATAACCTTAACCCCCAATATTCAAAACAATTTAACCAGCCAGGAACAGCACCTGGCCAGTTAAATTCAGCTTAACGAATAGCTGGTTATATCGCATGGCATAACCGGAAATACTCAGATTTTTCAGTGCATCACCGGCTAAATTTGGTGGCCAAATCTGGTCATATCAATACCAGGTCTATCTTTGGCCGGTTTCAACTTAGACTGCCAGTGCTAAATATCGGTTTGGCCTGTTAAGTTGGAACCAGCCAAAAATAAACTGGATATTCAATGTCGGTCACTGGAAATGGCCCGGCACTGAATATCCCGGCTCAGTGCTGACCACAGGAGGCAGCCCAGCTACCTCCCATGGTCTGAATATTGACCCCTTAGTGCTTAAGTGCTAGTCATGCTCTTGACCCACCCATGCCTCTCTCACATCTCCATCCCTTAGCAGTTGCAGCGCTAAAGGAATTATGCACTAAGGTTATAGAATTCTAAGGCAGTTATGAAAACCAAAGGCAACACAGGAAAGATCTTCGTGTACATTCCTAAATCTTCACTTCCCTAGCTGCAGAGGACTAAAATATAAATTAATACATGCATCCAGTTACATAGGAACGCAGCTTTGGAATGCATTACCACTTGATGTGAAAATAATAAGCGACCTAATCAACTTTCGAAAATCACTGAAGACTTATCTCTTCAATAGAACATACCACAATGAACCATCACCTAATGAACCATCACCTGAACTTTAGTGCATTACAACTTTAACTGTCATTTTATTATTGATCCCGTTATAACTAATGCTTTATCTCATTTGTTACATATATCCTTCTGTAATTATTAATTATATCTTTACTCTGCCCGGAATATTGTAAGCCACATTGAGCCTGCAAATAGGTGGGAAAATGTGGGATACAAATGCAACAAATAATAATAATAAAGCAAAACTTTCCACAGCAAAACATAGACAATAGACAGGAGTGGAAGATGCCAGTCACACTCTCCAAGGTGATCAATAAAAAACATTTATTATTCAAACATAGCACTGGATAATGCTGACAATGTGAACCCAATACAGGTCGTGTTTCAGCAACCAAGCCTTTGTCAGGGTTTCTTAACAATAAATAAAATATAAAAACCAATTAGAAAAAACACATATAATATAAAACAATATCATTTACATATACATTAAGAACAATGTTATAACTGTATTTAATAATATCTCAAAAAACATAAAAATAATGAATATAAAATAAATCAAGCAGATAAGAATACAGTAAAACAACATTTAATAGAATAATATTTTGAAAAACATATTGTAGAAATAATCTATTGTGAATGTACTTTAAGAAATGTGTAGCAGGTCCGCAGTTGTTTGTGCAGTTTTTGGATTCCTTTTAGTTCCGCCATTCAACTGGTTTTACTTTAGTATTAACTTATTATGCAAGTGTAAAATGTGAGTTTCATATATCCCGATTTCCTCAACATGTTATAATTATGTATGTTTTCCATATATAACATATATATGCACTAACTGTCAGGTTTTTCGACATACCAGTTCTTTTGTATCCCACTGCTAACAAACTTATTCCAGTTGGGATGAGATTTTAGAGGTTTGCATATGGTTTATAGACATTTTCCATGAAATATTTTTATGTCAATATTGTGATGTTCTTTTTTTAGTTTTTGGTTTCCTAGCCACCTTACATTTTCATTTTTCTCAAGTTTGCGTCCCCTGGGCAGGGGGAGTGGCTCAACCATCAAAAGACAAACAAGGTCCACATACCATGACCAACAGGGCCAATCAGGAGCCACCAGAATTACCAGATGAGGATATCACACAATCCTGCACAAGAGCTTGCCTACCCAAGATAAGACATACAGGGGGCTCTTCCACTGGCCAGGACTGGACCAAGGCATCTATCCCCTGCAAGGCCATCTCCTTCTTGCTGCTGAACAATGCTCCATCGCGGTACAAAGTTATGCATGTAAATGGGAAACCAGTCCACATGTATGCCCCTTGCACTTATGCACTAAGGCCTAAATTCAATAAATGGTGCCTAAAAAAAATCATCACTGAAAAAAAATAGCACTTAACGCTATTATATAAACAGAGCTTAAAGATAAGCACCGTTTATAGAAAAGAGCTTAGCATCAGGAACCATGACTACTTTTAGTTGCATAAACCAATCAAAAAGTACAAGATATCTACCATTGACGATGTACTAGGGTTGTCTAAGGAGGAAAAGCCTCAAATAAATGTTGGGGCACTCTGTTGTTAATATAATAATCAACTTAGGGGAGGCCAACACTTTTATCACCGGCTGAAAAACCTCCTGCTTTTATTGCTACTAACTCTTCAAAGAAGCTGTTAGATTAGGTATGAAAAAAGACTTATCTTTCCAGTCACCCAGTAGTCTGCTGAGACTCTAACCACTGACCACGGCCCGACTTTGGCCAAGGTTTTGTCTCCTGCTTCAGGGTCCGTGGTGCTTAAAAACTGGGATTTTCAGTGCTGGATATCCTTCTATTCATCAGTGGTCACTGGTTAGAGTCTCAGCAGACTACTTGGTGACTGGAAAGATAAGTCTTTTTTCATACCTAATCTAACAGCTTCTTTGAATAGCAATAAAAGCAGGAGGATTTTCAGCCAGTGATGAAAGTGTTGGCCTCCCTTAAGTTGATTATTATATTAACAACGGAGTGTCTCAACGTTTATTTGAGGCTTTGCCTTCTTAGAAAACCCTAGTACATCGTCAATGGTAGATATCTCGTACTTTTTGATTGGTTTATGAACAAAGTGATATTCTACAAGCTTCAGAGTGTTATTTAGATTTACTTTTAGGTGCAACCATTTACACCAACGAAACCCTGGCATATATTCCCGTGCCTAAAATAGGCATGGATCCCCTTTATTCTATTACAGCAAGCATAAATTATTAGAATGCCCCCAATCCGCCCACGACCCTTTCAAGACCATACCCCCCCCCCTTATTGAATCCATGTGTAAAATTAATTAATTGTTAGGGCCCAATTATTAGTGCTAATTGGCTCGTTATTCAACTACATTGCATGTGCAAATTCGGGGGTAAGTGACTTGTGCATGTAAACTCCGAAGGAAATATAAATATATCATAAGACAATCCAAAAGATCATACTACAAAACCGAAATTGGACCAAATTACAAAGATACACACAAACTCTTCCAACTCTTGAATAAACTGTTAGATACCACACCAGTCATGAACAACAACAAAGACACACCAGGAGCCGACAACCTTGCGAAATACTTTAAAGAGAAAATCATACAACTGCAACTCAAAATACCTGTCAGCCCCATCGAATACACTACATTCCTAGACTGCCTAGACCCAGACCCAGGAGTATACCCTGCAGACAGGATTTGGACTGAATTCGAAACACTATCAGAAGAACTCATCTCAAAAACACTTAAAAGATTCGCCAAATCACATTGCATATTAGATGTATGCCCAAACAACCTTATGAAATCAGCCCCTCAACAATTCATAACAGACCTAACAAAACACGTGAACTTTATGTTACAAAATGGACTCTTCTCAAGGGAGAAAGGAAACATTTTACTCACCCCCACACCTAAAGATGCAAAAAAAAAAAATGCCAATGAATTAACTATCCAGTAGCATCCATTCCCTTAATTACTAAAATAACAGAAGAGATGGTGACCAAACAACTCACAGAGTATCTATTCAAGTTCTCAATACTACACGACTCCCAGTCAGGATTTTGCTCTAACCACAGTACTGAAACCGTACTAGTCACGCTCATGACCAAATTCAAACAAATGATAGCAAACTGCAAGAATATACTACTTCTACAATTCGACATGTCAAGCGCCTTCGACATGGTTGATCATGGAATTTTACTACACATCCTCGAATACTTTGGTATTGGAAGTAATGTTCTCAACTGGTTTAAGGGGTTCCTAACTACACGCTCATATCAAGTCACAACAAATTCGACTATATCAGCCACTTGGATACCTGAATGCAGAGTTCCACAGGGATCCCCCCTCTCACCGACCATATTCAACCTAATGATGACACCCTTAGCCAAACTACTATCGATGCAAAACCTCAACCCATACATATACGCTGACGATATAACGATCTTCATCTCATTCAAACAAGACCTAAGTGAAATTTCCAACGAAATCAACCAAAGTTTACATATTATGCATTCTTGGGCAGATACATTTCAGCTGAAACTAAATGCGGAAAAAACCCAATTCCTAGCACTCACATCGCAACATAACAAAGACAAATTTACCACCATCAACACACCAAAACGAAATCTACCAATCTCGGATACCCTAAAGATTCTTGGAGTCACCATTGATCGGCATCTAACACTTGAGAATCATGCGAAAAACACAACCAAAAAGATGTTTCAATCTATGTGGAAACTAAAAAGAGTAAGACCATTTTTTCCAAGGACCGTCTTCCGCTATTTGGTACAATCACTGGTACTCAGTCATCTGGACTATTGCAACTCACTCTACGCTGGCTGTAAAGAATATATACTCAAAAAACTCCAAACAGCCCAGAACACAGCAGCCAGACTAATATTCAGAAAACCAAAATATGAAAGCGCAAAGCCCCTACGAGAGAAACTGCACTGGCTCCCACTCAAAGAACGAATCACGTTCAAAGTATGCACCCTCGTTCATAAAATTATCCACGGAGAAGCCCCAGCCTACATGTCAGACCTAATAGACCTGCCACCCAGGAATGCAAAAAAAATCTTCTCGAACATTCCTTAATCTTCATTTCCCCAACTGCAAAGGTCTGAAATACAAATTAACACACGCCTCCACCTTCTCTTACATGAGCACGCAACTCTGGAATGCGCTACCACGCTATTTGAAAGCGACCTATGAACTGACCAACTTCCGTAAACTACTAAAGACTCATCTCTTTGAAAAGATATACCACAAAGAATAACATATGTAAAATCTCCAAATACACCTAGAAACATCGCAATACGTCCATTGTTTTACAATGTCTATACTATACCATAATCTTGTATTTCCAATGTCTGATAATGTCTTCTGTAATACCACTATCTTGTACTCCTAACGTCTGTCAATGTATTCTGTAATGCCACTATCTTGTACTTCATGACCATGTAACCCAAAATCCTTTGTAAAACCAAATGTATATCGTTTTCTTTTTCCAGTATCCATGAAATATTGTAAGCCACATTGAGCCTGCAAAGAGGTGGGAAAACGTGGGATACAAATACAATAAATAAATAAATAAATTACAGAGTAGTGCTTTAGCATGCACATGTGCGTTATATGCTCGTAAGTGCTAGTATTCTATAACAAACGCACAAATAGCATCTAACCTTAGGCACCCTGTTATAGAATTAGGGGGTATATGATTTATCTAAAATTGACTAAATGTAAATTGGTGTGGGAACTGAAGATGAAACTAGGAGCTGAACCAGGGCTGCCAAGAGACTGAGCCGGCCCCAGGGCACGGCCGCTGCCGGGTCCGGGGAAGAGCCACCACCCCCCCCCCCACACACACACACACACACACGATCATTGCCGCTACCTCCCCCCCAGGATCACTGCCCCTGCTGCCACCCCCCCCCCGGATCACCACTGCTGCTGCCGCCACTGCAACTGCAATATAAATAACTTGGCTGGTGGGGATCCCGAGGCCGTGCCAGCAGAAGAGCTCTTCCTCCAGCGCTGCTCTTCACTCTTCCCATTGCCTGCCCTTGCAGCTGCTTTTTCTCTCAGCGCATGCTCAGTTTCAAAACTGAGCATGTGTGGCCTGAGAGGAAAAGCAGCCGCTTAGCAATGGGCAGAGTGAAGAGTAGCGCTGGAGGAAGACCTGCAGTGACTGCTCCTCCGGGTCCTCCCCAGCCTCTAAGGGGGATCCGGCACCGGAGTTTTCTCTCTCCTGTTCCTGTTGGGACGCGATCAAGCGGGAGCAGGAGAGAGAGAGAGAGAGAGACCCTGGTGCCGGCCCCCCCCCTTAAGAGTTGCTTAACTATTTGGGTTACGCTCTGGAGTCAAAAGGTGCTATGGGCCCCATTGGTACCCCCCCCCCCCCCGATAGACTGGCTCAGAATGGATAGGAGAGAAAATTCCCACCCCTCCAAGCTGCGATGGGAGCTGACAAGCCTTCTGCTACACAGAAACTGCAGCAGAAGAAAAACAGACAGATTGTAACATGGCTGCGGTTCCCACCAAAGAGATTGGGATCGCAAGTCCTGATGCCTCCATACAAGGAACCTCCAAAGCGGCTCCAGCAACTCCTACACCCCCCCCCCCACCCGACTGTTTCCGAAGTTGCAAATGGTCTCTCACCATGGGTATTCAGTTGACAGTTCTTGCAAACAGGGCCGTGCCAACACAGTAAGCGGGGTAAGCACCGCAGGGGGGCGCCGACCTCTGGAGGGCGCCGCCACGGTGCTTACCCTCGCCGCTTAGCCCAGCTCTGTGTCGCCCTGGGGGCTTTAAATCTGTTATCTAAATTTACCTCCGATGTCGCAGCAGCTGAGCAGCATCAGTGAAAGCACTGCCGACGTCTTCATGTCCCATCCATGTCCATCTTTCATTTAAATTTACCTCCAGCCTTCCCTTCGCGCTCGTTCGTTCCCTCAGTGTCCCGCCCTCGCAAGGAAATGACATCAGAAGAAGGCGGGACACTGAGGAAATGAATGAGCGCGAAGGGAAGGCTGGAGGTAAATTTAAATGAAAGATGGACATGGATGGGAGGACCCAGGGAGAGGAGAAATTGCTGGAAATGGAGGGGAGGGGAGAGAGGAGAATTGCTGGATATGGATGGAGGAGGGAAGGGCAGAGAGGGACAAGGATGGATATAGATGGACATGGATGGGAGGACAGGGCCCAGGGAGAGAGGAGAAATTGCTGGAAATGGAGGGGAGGGGAGAGAGGAGAATTGGTGGATATGGAGGGGAGGAGAGAGAGGAGAATTGCTACATATGGATGGAGGAGGGAAGGGCAGAGAGGGACAAAGATGGACATGGATGAGAGGGCAGGGCCCAGGGAGAGAGGAGAAGTTGCTGGAAATGGAGGGGAGGGGAGAGAGAAGAATTGCTGGATATGGATGGAGGAGGGAAGGGCAGAGAGGGACAAGGATGGACATGGATGGGAGGCAGGGCCCAGGAAGAGGAGAAATTGCTGGAAATGGAGGGGAGGGGAGAGAGGAGAATTGCTGGATATGGATGGAGGAGGGAAGGGCAGAGAGGGACAAGGATCGTCATGGATGGGAGGGCAGGGCCAGGGAGAGAGGATAATTGCTGGAAATGGAGGGGAGGGGAGAGAGGAGAATTGCTGGATATGGATGGAGGGGAGAGAAGGGAAGACAGAGGAAGGAGATGCACATGGATGGAGGGGAAGGGAGTGAGAAGAAATGCTGGGCATGGATGGAGGGGAGGGAAAAGAAAGGAAGGGGATGAGATGAGGGAAAAGGAAGAGAGGAGAAAAACTGCACATGGA
Organism: Microcaecilia unicolor; assembly: GCF_901765095.1. Classification (NCBI taxonomy): domain Eukaryota; kingdom Metazoa; phylum Chordata; class Amphibia; order Gymnophiona; family Siphonopidae; genus Microcaecilia; species Microcaecilia unicolor. The sequence goes on along the minus strand of NC_044033.1, from coordinate 263,452,839 downwards.
TGGAGAAAATAGGCAGAAGCTGGATCCACTGGACAGTCAAGTCTGCGGAGGACCCAGCTTTTACTTATGGATATAGAGCAAGAAATGAAGAAGAAAGGAGGAAAGGAAAGAAATAAATGGAAAGGAAGCTCTGGAAACGGAGTTAAGAGGACAGATAGCAGCAGAATCAGACACTGGGCCAGCATGATCAGAAAAAGAAAGTCACCAGACAACAAAGGTAGAAAAAAATCATTTTATTTTCATTTTAGTGTTTGGAATATGTCCACTTTGAGAATTTACATCTGCTATCTTATTTTGCAATGTAAAGCAATTTGACAATTCCTGTCAGTGTGGCAAGTGGTGAGCGATCATTTTCACGGTTAAAAATCATAAAAATTATTTGCGAACAAGTGTTTCACAAGAAAGGCTTGTAAGCCTTGCCATGATTGCTATTGAGAATGATATATGTGCCCAGTTAGATATCAAAGATTTAATTACTAATTTCGTGAACATGAAAACACGAAAAGCTAAGTGGTTGTAAACCCTCTATTTGTTCAGCAATCCCACAAAGATGCACTCCATCTTTCAGCTCCTATTTCCTTTGCATCTTGTGCCACAAGGGAGGGGGGCAACTGATAGTCTGCAGGGGGGCACCAGAGACCCTAGGCACAGCCCTGCTTGCTAACAGCATAGTGTCTGCCAGCAGGGCGTATGCAGGCCTGTGAGCATTTGGGCCAATCTTGGCCCAGGGCTCCAACATCCCTCCACTGTTCATGGGGTATGCTGTTTGGTTTGTTTGTGTGTTTGTTTGTTTTTTAATTGAGTGAACCTTATTTCCCCATCCACGCAGACCAGATTAAAATTGTATTACCTGGGAGACGCAGGGAAGCCAGGGGGGAAATACCCAAAGAAGGTGTATGAGCAAAGAGGGGAGGAGGGATGGGAACCCACACCCCTCTGGCAGGCCCCGCAGAGCTGAGCCAAAATCTCACCCAGTGGATGCTAAAAAGCATGACTGGGGCAGCAGAGCCATGCTCTGCACTCTATCCAACAACCTGGAATCTGGGAGCAGCCATTAGGCTCAACTTCAATGTGTGGCTGCAGCCAGATGACCAGGGAGCTAGGCCAGGGACCAGGAGCACCAGTCTGATTGACCTTCTGCTACAGGTAAAGAAAAATATTGGAACTCTGAGCACCAGCAGGTTATATTGGTGGGTTTACTGGAAAAGATAGCTTTCTCTATCCCCATATGTTGGTAGGAGGTATGAGAACAGTGCGGCCCCACACGACAAGGAATAGTGCCTAATTTAACAATTAAGTTACACATGTTTTATAACCTGCATATGCAATTTTGTGTGTTAAGCGTGAAAATGGGCATACAAGATCATAGAATCAGGAGGTTAATGTTAAGGAAAGCCAGAAATGAAGTAAATGCTACTTGACACAAATGTTTTCCACTTTCATAGTAATGTGTTTATATAGAAATGACATAAAATGTTTTAGGGGGGAAAAAGGAGGTACCTTATCACTCCTAAGAAACAAATGAAATAATAGTTCTAATCTAAAAGCCAATAAAAACACCATGCCGCTTACACAATCCATAAATTTGTCATAAAAGATCATTTGGCTGTATCCCTAAAGTGAATGGAACAGGTACAATTCAGCTTCCAACATAAATTTTCAGTTCAAAGAGTTTTGAGCCACAGTAGAGAGCATTTAACAACCCAAACTACCATAATATTATTTTTCTAGACCTTTTTTTTTGCTTCATGCTCTAGACTTTTCATAATATATTCATGCTATCAAAGGTACAATCTTTATTCTACACAGAGTTTATAGGGTCTGTTTAATACATGTTATCCATCAACGACTACAATTCTTACTAATTTTTAAAATCCCATATCTTTAGTTCCTAAGCCAGATATTTGCCAACTCATTCAATTTCAGGGGCTCATTTTCAAAAGAAAAAAAGTGCAAAAATGGCACAACAGACAAATGGATGTGTTTCTCACACAAAAATGTTTAAATCATACAATAAACCTAAAAAAAAAAAAAGTAAGTCCAATATTCACCTAGAGAAAAGTGTTTTGAGAGTGGATGTTTCGGGGGCATGTTGTGGGCATGGGATAGCAAAACGATTTCCTTGTGTCGGAAGGAAAAATTAGACCTGCTTTTAAAGTGACTACCTCAAGACTAAACTTGTCTTTTTTTTTTTTTTGTTACATTTGTACCCTGCACTTTCCCACTCATGGCAGGCTCAATGCGGCTTACATGGGGCAATGGAGGGTTAAGTGACTTGCCCAGAGTCACAAGGAGCTGCCTGTGCCTGAAGTGGAAACTGAACTCAGTTCCTCAGGACCAGAGTCCACCACCCTAACCACTAGGCCACTCTTTGCACCCATTTGTGGTTTTGCTGAGTTGGAGAGAGGAGAGGAAGAATTGTTGATTTGGGAAAAAGAGTGGAGAGTTGCTGAGTGGTCTGTTACCTTTGTTTGTTTGCCCCTGTCTGAACCTTTTGACCCTCAGCTTTCTGCCTTGCTTCCTCTGTGCCGGGCTGCTGAGAGGTAGGGGCAGGGGAGGCAAGATTTCCCCAGGCCCGGCCTCCAAGGAGACCAGTGCTGGGGTTTATCTCTCTCTCTCTCTCCTGCTCCTGATAGGACCCAGGTGATCGCGTCCTGATAGGAGCAGGAGAGAGAAAATTCTGGCGCCAGGCCCCCCCTTAGAGGCTGAGAGAAGCAGACACAGGGCTTCAGGGCCTCTGGTTTGGCTGGCAGGGGACCCCAAGCCACACCAGCAGAAGCCTCCAGCACTGCTCTCCACCACATTGCTGCCCTGTGGCTGCTTTTCCCCTCACGTCACACATGCTCAGTTTTGAAGAAATTGAGCATGTGTGACGTAAGGGGAAAAGCAGCGGCAGGCCAGGCAATGCAGCGAACAGTGATGGAGGAACGCTTCTGCTGGCAGGACTTGGGGACCCCTGCCAGACAAGGTATGTGGAGTTGTTGCAGGGGGCAGGGAATTTTGGGCTCCAGCGGCAGTCCGGGGGGGCCTGGCAGCAGCGGCTCTGCCCCAGGCCCAGCTAAGTCTCTCGGTGGCCCTGCTTCTGTGTCTCACCTCTTCAAGTCCTTGCCTACACCTGCCAGCCCCCCACCCACACCCAACCCTTGCTTTGTATCTCCTCCCCTTCCCCCACCAAACCCTCACACCTCCCATTCAAACCCCTACTTGCTTGTCTTCTGGCTCTCATTGGTCCTCTGTTCATTCCCAGTTTGTCACTGTGTTTTGAGTTGCTGCTATTTGTGTGAGAATTGTGGTCTGGTGCTGGGAGGGTGAGTGCTGGGTGCTGGTCCTGGGTCTCACTGGATGTAGAAGGTGGAGGAGTGCACAGTGGCGTTACTGGGCTTAGTGGGTTGCACTAGTGGTAATGGGACACCTGCACATCAGTCATGGATGTGCTGAATGCTATTGTGGCTGACTCTTTGCTGGATGTGGATGAGAGTTTGGAGGCGAGGCCCAGGAGGAGATACTCTAATCCCAGAGTATTTAGGCCCAGGACCTGTTTTGTGGACCTCACTGACCAGCAATGCCTTACTAGGTATCACTTTAATAGGGTTGCCATACAGCACCACTGTGACCAGCTTCAACCCCTCCTCCAGGCCTGTTCATGCAGGAATAATCCAGTGTCAGTTCACCTTAAGGTCACTGCATCCCTCATCTTTTTTGCCACCAGCAATTTTCAGTCAGTGCAGGCCTCACTCAGTTTTTTGCTGCCTTACATATCCACACCTCACACTATATTAACTTCCCCACCACCGCCCAGGCCCTCCAGAACAACATGGCTCAGTTCTACTCCGTAGACCACTTCCCCTCAGTCATTGGCATCATCAACTGTACATATGTTGTATTCAGACCCCCCTCCCCTCCCCCCGGGCACACGAAGAGACCTATATGAATCATATCACTCCATGAACATAAATGTGCTGCCCACGGGGAGATTGTGATCATGTGTTCTCAGTAGCTGGCAGTGGCATAGCTAAGGGGGGCCACAGGGGCCTGGCCCTCCCAAAAAAATTTGCTCTAGAGCCCATGGTTTTCACTAATATTATGGTAGCATGGGTTGTTAAATGCTCTCTACTGTGGCTCAGGACTCTTTGAACTGAAAATTATGTTGGAAGCTGAATTGTACCTGGTCCATTCACTTTAGGGATACAACCAACCCCCACTAGTTGAAGCCTTCGTCCAGCGCTGGTATCCAGCGCTGCCGCATTGCCTGACCTGCTCTCTCTTCCCTCACGGTCCAGCACGCTATTCTCAAGGCCCATTTTTTTTCCAGACCAGCTTCTCCCTCAACCACCTGATGATTAACATTGTTATGCTTCTGCCAGACCATGCAGAAGGACTACTCCTTTTACACAATTACAAATTGTTCTTCTTTTCACTTTCCCACCCTCGTGTTTTTCCCTGTGTTAAATTTACTTAATTCTCCTCCTCTCTTGGAATTTTTTAATATATCCCTCATGTAATTTTAGTCCTACCTTTTGTTTCTATCCATTTTCTGCACCCATGATGTAATTCTGGAATGTACAGAGGAAGTGGCGTCACCAAACAGCATGGCGGTCTGAAGAGATTGCTCCTGCTCACCCACGCTGTTTTTCGAAGCGTTTCCCCAGCAACTAAGCCTCAATTAGCTGATTTCGACCAGAACGGCACAGAGAAAAGTCCAGGCTTTCAGAGATGATGAGTTTGCAGACCACCTTGTCACAGTTCGCGTATGCGGGAGGCGCGACTGCAAATCGCGAGGCAGACCTGGAACCGCCGCCCACACGCACCTCGCAGCACCCAGAGAGTTTGTCGCCCCGGGGTCCATCTGGGGAAGGTCAAGACTTCGCAGGGACGATTCCCTCGATCGACCTAAAGGATTGGCTGCAGGAGATTCGCTCCGATCTGAAAGCCATTCGATCTGAGCTGGCCTCATTAGGGGAAGACTTAAGAGGTGAGATCCGGGACCTGGGTAATAGGATAGAGGAAGTGGAGAGCCCAGTTGAGGAGCAAATGGAGGAGACGGGATCCCTGGATTGCAGGGTGTCGGATGTACACTTGGGCTACCAGCAATTAGCTGATAAAATTGAAGATCTGGAGAATAGGAGCAGGTGCCTAGTTGACCTTTTAAACCAGACACCTTTTTATAAAATTACCTTTTTATTGCGTAAGGAGTGAAATGTCTCTCATGTTGAGTTTAGCACCGGATATTTCAAGAAGTTTCACAGTTCAGCTTTATTTTAATGGAAACATCTAAGCAGTTTACATTCCAGAATTATGACAAGTTATTCCGGGCGGGCCCCAAAGCCCTGTGGGATCATTCGATCAGGATCTCAGTGGCATCCAAGGGGGTTCCTGTTTCTGTCAGAATAGCGTTAGTCACCCGTTTTACCACTGATTCACAGTTAATATATGCAGGTGTTTCTGGGAGCCCCCAAAATCTTAGATTATGTCTCCGGTACGAGGCTCATTTTCAAAGCACATAGACTTACAAAATCAAATGGAGAGGCATTTTCGATATGACGTCTAAGTCCGACTTTGGACGTTTTGCACAAAACACCCAAAATCCAAATAGGAAAGGAGGTCATTTTCAAAAAAGAAAAATGTCTATTTTTTTTTTAATAGTGTTTCGAGCAAGGTTTTGTGCTTTGGACATTTTGGGCTTCTTTTACAAAGACACGCTACCGATACCCGGTGCGGTAGATGAGAGGAAGCTCATTCAATTCCTATGGGCTTCCTCTCATTTGGCATGTGGAAATCACTAGCATGGCTTTGTAAAAGAAGCCCTTTGTTTTTTGGTCCATTAAAAAAAAAACAACAACAACAACGAATAAGTGTAAAACATAGAGATTCATGCCATTGGGATGCAGTAGGAGCCAGAGTTTTAGCAGCCTGGTCTCCCAGACATCCCAGGAGAACAATGGTGTACCCTAGAGGGCACTTCTGTGCACTTTATAAAAATATTCCCAGGTGTCCATCTCACCTTTGCTCCCTTATCTTGTCCCCAGAGTCCTGCAAAACCCACCCAAAACACACTGTTCCCCACTGTACAACACTACAATAGCCTTATGGGTGAAGAGGGTACCGATGTGTGAGTACAGTAGGGTTTTTGTGACTTTGGGAGGGGTCACAGTTTCCACCACAAGTGTGACAGGTAGAGGGAGATAGGGATCTGAGTCCCCCCACTCTATAGTGCATTGCATCAACCACTACACTACTCCGGGGACCTGCATGCTGCTCTAATAGACCTGACTTTAACATAACAGGCTGTCAAGTCATATTTTTATTCACATTTTTGGGGGGTGGGAGGGGGTCAGTGACTACTGGGGGGTACTGAGGGGATCACCCCTGATTCCCTCCAGTGATCATCTGGTCATTTATGGCACCTTTTTGTGCCTTATTCGTTATAAAAACAGGTCTAGCTCAAAACATCTTAGTTTTATTCCTGGACGGTTTTGTTTCGTTCCATTACGGCTGAAAAACATCCAAGTCTTTGGAATGCCCAAATCCCGCCCTTAATATGCCCTTGACTCCCACCCCCCCCCCCCCCTTGAAATTTAGATGAACTGCAGAAGAACAGCATAGAAAAATGTCTGCAAAATAGGTTTCAAAAATACCGATTTGGATGTTTTTGTGAGAAAAACATCCAAATGCTGCTTTATGCCACTTTTTAGATGCTTTTCTCTTTCAAGAATGAGCCCCTTAGTAAGCAATGGAACTTTGTAAGTCTAAGTGCTTGGAAAATACTCCACCACGTGCGTTTACCAAATATTAGTGTTAAGTGGCAGAAATTGCACCTACCTTGCAGGCGTGAACATATACACCTGCTCAAATGTATGCAAATCACCTATATGTATACTTGCAAACTCCACCGATGCTCCAACCAAATTCTGCCCCTCTTTACGCCTATTAGCAAAATTCACACTATTATGTCGCTATGCATATTTATTTATTGGGATTTATTAAATGCCTTTATGACCAGATTCACACAAGCTGGTGCCCAGCAGGTTCAGTTTAACATAAAACTTACAATTAGGTTAATATAATAATAGTAAGAATGACCAAATAGAAACATAAATACAATAAACGAGGTAAACTTAGAAACATGATATCAGGACCATACAAACAATACCATAAAAGACGGCATGGAAGAACATCCAAATAACACAGATATAATAACATACATACTAACATAGTAAATAACGGCAGATAAAGACCTGAATGGTCCATCTAGTCTGCCCAAGCATAAAGACACAATTTACTTCCCCCGCACCCTTTCAGCAGTTCTCTCTCCCAAAGCCTCAAAACGCTCTTCCCTTGAACAGGTTGACAGGCTACCAATCCGCAGCAGTGCAGAGCCGTGCGGGGAGACCATAGGAGAAGTAGAGGGAGCAACCTGGCCACCTGAGTTTGACACCCCCCCCCCCCCAAGGCTTAAGGAGACCCCCGCGGGCCTCAGCCTCCAGACACTACAAGAGACACAGAATAAAGTTACTCCCTACCCCGAACAAAATAACATTAATGTGTTTAATTTTTAAAAAACAGCAGAAAAAAAAAAAAGAGAGGACAGACTGAAGGGCTCACCACCTTCCACCTGCTGGAGACTGAGAATACAGAGTCTAGTTCCAGTTAGGTTGAAAATTTAGAAGAGGTCATTTCTGTGTGCATGTGACCACATACACATGAAAATGGCTTTATGAAAGTACCTCCTAAGAGGATAAGTTGTCCACTATAAGTGGTGGTTACGGTGCCTATTTTAAGCCTATTCTATAAAGAAGGAGTAGGTACCTAATTTTCTTTATAAAATCCTAGAATATGTGTCAGAGAGTGTGTGCACATCTAGGTATGTACACCAGCTCTATAGCTAGTATTAATGTCCTTGCCTAGATATAGGACATATGGATCAGAGGCGTAGCTAGGTGGGTCACCAGGGGAGTGGCTGCTCCCCTAAATGGACCTGTGATGGTGCCGGCATCTATTTTTCACACAATCTGTTGCATTTGAAATATGCACCAGCGACATCAGCAGTCTGCTCTCGCTACCCCCCCATGCCCTGAACCTGGCTACGCTTCTGGCATGGACATATGCATCCTCCACCCAAACTCTGTCCATTTATACACCCCCTGGCAAAGTGCGCACCATCAAAACCATGCGTGTATCTTTTTGAAAAAATTTACGGAAAGAGCCAAAACACACAGAGTCCACACTCACTGTTCTTCAATACACCATACATCCACTTCTAATCTCTCATCCCCCGTAATCTCACATCACTCACACACTTACTCACAGAAATATGTACACCATACGTCATTGTGTCTTAACTCTGCCCTTTAAGCTTCCCACTGTCTCCTTCCAATGTTGTAATGTTTATGTCCCATTGTTATATTCCTAATGATACTTTGATTGTCTCGCATAACTCTGCACAATGTAATCCATAACCAAGTTGTAACATATTGTATTTCCATTATTCATATCTTATTGTAAGCCACACTGAGCCCGCAAAGAGGTGGGATACAAATGCAATAAATAAATAATAAACACAATTCTGTAAGAGGACATTTATGCCTAAAACTAGATAGCTCCTTATAGAATTGACCCCTAAATGTGGGGTTTCTTACCTCAATGAAGTGTGACATGAAATTTACCACTAGGAACTGTACTCAGTACTTTGTTGCCAAAGAAATGCCTCAGTTTCTCTGAAGTTTCCCGGGAAGCAGTGCATTGCTGAACTCAACCAGCAGAGCAAAGCCACAACAATGCCAGCACCCTTGGGGCTTGGACCACACTTCCAACCACCAAACAAAAAGGGAACTGCTCAGCTGGCAGTCAACCAAAATAAAGATCTGTAGTCCCATTTTTTTTTATTGTGGGTTCCATGACTGATTGAAAAGTAAAATATATTGTTTTAGGGGGATTGTTTTGGGGTTGGTTGGTTTTGGTTTTTGATTTTTTTTTTAGAAATCATCTTTATTGTGAGTATTGAGGAACACTGAACAAACAGCAATTCAAAAGAACATGCCTTATAACATACAGAAGCTAGAGACAAAGCTGCTGTAAAAGCTTGCCTGCAGTAGCATGGGCATGTCTTTAGGTGAGCCCTGGGTCATTTTTTATTGCGGCTAGGAAAAAGGCAATATTTTTAATAGGCTGGGAAATGGGCCTGTGCTAATATTAAAATTAGCGCACACCTATTTACAGCCTGCGCCCTTACCGCCACCCACTGACCTAGTGGTAAGGGCTCATGCGCTACCCATGTGGTGTCCATGCAGCGCGTGCCAACATGGACGCACTGCCGGAGACCGCCGGGAATGCCCCTGCGTTATTTTCTACCGCAGAATTCAGCTCGCACCAAAATCGGAATTACCACCAGGCACACATGCTACCCCAGCAGTAGCGCTGACTGGACACACACTACCTGCACGTTAGCCTTCCTGCGCCTTTGTAATGGGCCCCAACATCGCAAATGCATTAATAAGCAAAATCAGAATACAAAGTACACCCCTCCCCCTTTTCAAAGAAGATCTGTATAACATGTGCAATCCATATTCTAAAAGAAGAAAACAGCCATATCTTGGAAAGTGGAAAAGCAAAGAAGGTAAAAGGAAGAGGGAGTGGAGAGGTTGGAGTCGGTGTGCTCTTATTCGTACCATCACCCTCACCCCCCCCCCCCCCCCACCACCACCATACTGGATATTTATATATATACTAGGAAAAAAGGCCTGTTTCTGAAACTAATGAAATGGGCACTAGGAAGGTTTTTCCTTGGATTGTGTATGTTTGAGAGAGTGGGTGTGAGAGTGACTGTGTGAGAGAGAGAGAGTGAATGTGCGAGTGTGTGTGTGTGTGTGTGTGTGTGTGTGTGTGTGTGTGTGTGTGACAGACAGTGAGTGAGACTGTGTGCGAGTGTGTGTGTGACAGAGAGAGTGTGACTGTGTGCGAGTGTGTGTGTGTGACAGAGAGTGTGTATGTGAGAATGAGAGTGTGTGCCAGGGTAACCTCCCTCCTTGCCAGGGGCCCCCCTCCCTCCCGGTTCCAGGGTCCCCCCTCCCTCCCTGTGAGTTCCAGGTTCGTCCCCCCTGTCCCTCCCAGTTCCAGGGTTCCCCTCTCCCTCCCAGTTCCAGGGTTCCCCTCTCAGTTCGAGGATACCCCCCCTCCCTCCCTCCCTCCCTGGAAGTTTCAGGGTCGTCGCCCCCCCTTCCAGGGTAACCCCTCCTCCCTCTTCATGTGTAACAGCTGTCCCTTGTTATTATTATTTTTTGTAAAGGGGGGGGGAGTGTTGGTCGGTTTCCGGGCTTGCAAAATGGGAGGGAGTGGCCAGGGGCTTTGAATGGGGTAATTGTTGCTGGGTTCTCATAGAGAGAGATGTGAAGGGCTACAGCAAGCAACAGCTGTTCATTTCCCTTCCGTCCTCCCTCCTTCCCTCCCTGTCCCTCCTCTTTTCTTGTACATTATGCGAGTGCGGGACACAGGGAGGGCAGGAGGAAGGGAAACGATCAGCTGTTGCTTGCTGCAGCTTGGTTTGTGTGTATGTTTGAATGTTTGGGAGGGGAGGGGGGTGTTTGGCGGTGTTCTGCGAACTGTGAGGGAGTGGCGGGTGACTTGATTTGTGTGTGTATGTGTGTGAATGTTGTTGGGGGGGTTGGCGGGGTTTTGCGAACTGTGGAGTGGCGGGTGACTTGGAGGGGGGTGGGAGTGGCGGGCGACTTGGAGGGGGTGATCATTGCTGGGGGGTGTCGGGCTTGCGAAATGGGAGGGAGTGGCAAGGGGCTTTGAATGTGGTAATTTTTGCTGGGTTCTTATAGAGAGAGATGTGAAGGCGCTACAGCAAGCAACAGCTGTTTGTTTCCCTTCCATCCTCCCTCCTTCCCTCCCTGTCCCGTCGTCTTTTCTTGTACATTATGCAAGTGCGGGACACAGAGAGGGAAGGAGGGATGGCGGAAGGCAAACGCTCAGCTGTTGCTTGCTGCAGCTTGGTTTGTGTGTGTGTTTGAAAGTTTGGGGGGGGATTGCGGGGTTCTGGGAACTGTGAGGGACTAGCGGTTGACTTGGGGGGTGGGGTGAGCGTTGCTAGGGTGGTGGGCAGAAAGTGAGAGAGGGTGGTTTGTCCGTGAGATGCCTTAAGCCTATGCATTTGCTCCACTTCCGTCCTCCAACCTCTGTACCTGGCAGTTGATAGAGTGCGGGATAAGTGTTTTCTCATTGAGGATACTGTCTCCCGTGTCACAGCTGGATGTGGGTGCGGAGCATGCAGGTCCTGACTCACTGGTGTGGTTTGGCCCCGACAGCTGAGGTCACGAAAGCGGATCTCCAGGAATGGATGGAGGAGAAAAAGTCAGAAATCTCCTCTGTGAAAGAACAGATCAGAAAGGTGATCCAGGACTTAAAGACTGCCCTGGTGGAGATGGGCACCTGAGTGGATGGTGAAGAGTTGAGGATAGATACAGTGGAGGAAGAGGTGGTAGGGGGCCAGTGGAGACTAGAGGATGTTTAATCTGATTGCATGAGTTGGCAGATAAATTGGAGGACATTAAGAACTGCACTCGCAGGGAATTCCAGAAATAGTGGAATATAAAGAAGTGATGTGGTCACACAGCTGGCTCGCTGGCTGCTACATGAGGATAAGCTGGAGCCCCATATTGGCAGGGTGCACAGAGTCCTGGGGCCTCATCCCCAAGAAAGACCAAAATACAAAATTGTGTGTTTCCAGAGCTTGGTTTTGAAGGAAAAGCTACTGCAACAAGCAAAGGGCTATGGGATCAGTGGAATGGAGTCATGGTTGAACTATTCCAGGATTTGGCCTACACTGGATTGCATAAATGCAGGGCTTTCAAGGAAGTCACCAGAGCCCTGACCCAAGCCAATGTGACATATCACTGGACTTTTCCATTTGTGATTCTAGTTACTTTTAATGGGGTCCATAAGAAGGTGGCTGTCCTTGAAGAAGCTTGAGAACTGCTAAAACGAGAGAGTATAGGGGTCCCTGTGGGTGAAACTGAGGGTCTGGAGAGACAGGATGTCCAGCAGCAGTTGGCGGACATTCACTGACAGAAGGCGGAATGCAAAGGAAGAGGATTTGGAACTCAGCAGAGCTAAGGATCGTTGGCTGGATTTATTTGACTGATGCTTGAATAAGAAACTCTGGTTTCACGGATGTTCAAGCACCATGCCTTCTTCCACTCAGGATGTTGCTTTATGATGACAGCTTGCTAAAGTTTGTTACCTAGAGGTTTATTGTATTGTTGGGGTTATGAGGGGGGAAGGGCAAGCAATACTGGACATATGTTGGTGAAGGGAGGGGGGAAATATATATGTTAGGGGAATCTCTATAATTGTGCTTGTTTGGAGGGGGAAAGTGTGATCATGTTGAGAAGCTGTTAAGAGGAGGAGAGTTGAATTGTGTCACTGGCTTCCTATGACAGGAACGTCCTTTTTGGTTTGTGGGAACTAGCAGCAAGTCCCATGGAGGGTTGGATGGGAGAGGGGAGGACAGGAAGGGGTAGTGTGTGGAGAGAAGAGAATGCCTGGCCCTCTCAGTCCACCCTTGGGACCCCCCAAAAAATGGACTTCTGGCTGTGCAAATAAAGTGCTGGATACAACCAGGATCTCTCAAATTATATCTAGGGTCTATAATCTTAGGTGCTTATTTTTCAGCAAGCTAGGGGTTCTTCAAGAGTACAAAATATCAGTGTTTATCAGTGTTTTCACAGAACAAGTACTATGCTGGGTATCTCTTCTGGTACAATCAAATACATGCATTTGTGCAGTTGGCAGAGAAAATGCACAAAATTAGAATGGAAGATCTATGGATTGCATGAGAGAATATTAGGGAAAATGGTGCTTTTCCTATGTTTTTCCCATTAACACCTTGGGATCGGATATCCATATATTCTTATGGGTGTCTCTAGCATTAGTGCATGCTAAAAACGCTAGCGCACTTATAGTGCAGCTTAGTAAGCAGGGTCCCTAATGTTACTTTCTTTGCACTGGATATGTTTTATTGGTGTTTATTGGTTAAAAATTAAAATCAGAAGCCCTATTTATATCCCAAGAGCAACCAAGTCAACAGGGCAGCATCTTCTCAAACAAAAAGGAGAAACTGATATCTTTATTCAAGGTGGATGGGATTATGGAATATTTTCCCAAATTAAGCTATCCTGGGTACAGAACTTCATAACTTCAAAAATAACTGCAGGAGACTGCAGGAAACAAGGACTTGTGGGTACGATGAACCACATACATTTTATGCAAAAGTGCTGCTCAGAGGATTAAAGCTGCTCACCATATGTGGAATTCCTTTTACAGTTTTTCAGCACTGGCAACAGACTTACAGTGTGGACTGTTCTCCATCTGCCTCTAGACTACCAGGTAGAAAAGGCTGCTAGGAATGAGGAGGTCGCTATTCAAAGTAGAGGCCAACCAAATTTCGGTTTTGGTTTCACTTCAGTGTCGAAACCAGGCAGAAGTCTGTGTTCGGTGTTGTTTCGGTTTCAGCTGAAAATGCCTGCCCCCCCCCCCCCCCCCCCCGCTGTCCCAGACACCCCCTGCCAGCAGCAAGCCCTCTCCCGGACACCCCCCCCCCCCCCATGTTCTTTCCTGCCCCAGCACCGCTGTACTTTCAAAATGACAGCCGAGACAACACAAGACTTCTGCAGGAAGTCTCGGCTGCCATTTTGAAAATACGGCGGTGCCAGCAGGTGAGGAAATAACATGCTTTCCCCCCCCCCCCCCCCCAGAGACAACCAGGGCCGTTCAGGTAGGTACACTAGATACTTCTCTGTCCCAGTAGGGCTCACAATCTAAGTTTGTACCTGAGACAATGAAGGGTTAAGTGACTTACCAAGGGTCACAAGGAGCAACAGTGGGATTTGAACTGGCCACCTCTGGATTGCAAGATTGGTGCTCTAACCACTAGGCCACTCCTCCACTCATAGACTAGCATTCCTTTCTCACTTTTCTTCATCTCTCTTTCACCCAATAAGCGATGGCAGTTAGTGCAGTGAGCTGAGATCCTAGGCAACTGGGTTCAATTCCCACTGCAGCTCAGGGGAGTAGCCAGACACCCAATTTTGGGTGGGCCTGGGCCCAAGATGGGTGGGCAGAAGAATTCCGCCTTGTCCCACAAGTGATTTGGTCTCTGCCTCTCTCGCCTGCATACCATATGGTCTCTCAAACACCCCCCCTCCCCAGCAAATTTTCACCAGCAGCGAGCAGCCACTAATACACACTGCTCATGTTGGCCCCACAGCCTTCCCTCTGATGCAACTTCCTGTTTCCCCATAGGCAGGAATACATCAGAGGGAAGGCTGTGGGGCCGGTTCGAGCAGTATGCATCAGTCGCTGCTCGCTGCAGGCGAAGATCTGCTATTTAAAAGGTATGCAGGAGGGACAGTTGGGAGTCTTCAACTGGTGAGGATTGGGAACCCATGCCAGCCACATGCTGCTACTGGGTGGGCCTGAGCCCCAAATGGAGGGGCCTGGGCCCACCCGGGCCCACCCTTGGCTACGCCACTGCTACAGCTCCTTGTGACCCTGAGCAAGTCACTTAGAGAAGACTCTAGATCAACAGATGCTTCTCTAAAATGCTGCCGGAACTGAGCTGATTCTGATCTTCTTGTACTGGCAGTTTGAATACTCCTTAATGTGAAAGGGGTTTGAAGAATAGATGTTTTGTACCAGTGTTTTATGCTACTTCATATTATTGGGAAAGGGTGCTTTAGGGGGTCTTTTACTAAGGTGCTTTGTGAAGAATGTAGTATAAATGATCCAGTGAAAAAACAAGTATGATGAAAGATATTACGCTGGTGAAACAAGCCAAAGATTTAGGGACAGGAAAATAAAATTACAGTTCAGAAGGTAAACATTTCTCAAAGAAAGTTCACTCCCTGAACAACCACACAATCAGCCTATTTTTAAGAGTGCACAAGAAGGGAAACTGTTTGAAATTAGGATGATGAAACGTTTCGAAATAACAGAAAAGGCGCTAATATGGATGCTGGCTTTCTCACCTGTTATCAGATCTAAACCATTTCTACTAAAGTTTGACTGTCCAGCAGGGCTGCATGAAAGATTTTGGCAGCCACAGACAAGACCAGAGAGCAGGAGAGACATAGAGGGGCATTTTCAATATGACGTCTAAGTCTGACTTTAGACGTTTTGCAAAAAAATGTCCAAAATCTGAATAAGAAAGTTCATTTTCCAAAAAGAAAAACATCCATCTTTTGTTTTAGAAAATACTGTTTCTAACAAGGTTTTGTGCTTTGGATGTTTTGTTTTTTGGTTCATTTTCAAAACAAAAATGGCCAAGTGAAAAACGTAGAAAATCAAGCCATTGGGATGTAGGAGGGGCCAGCGTTTTTAGTAGACTGGTCTCCTAGACATCCCAGAAGATAAATGGGACACCCTAGTGGACTTCAAAAGCATGCTCCCAGGTACACATCTCACCATTGCTCCCTTATGTTGTCTGCTGGGCACCCTAAAACCCACTACCCACAGCTGTACACAATAGCTCTTATGGGTGAAGGGGGCACCTATATGTGGGTACAGTGGGTTTCTGATGAGTTTTGGAGGGCTTACAGTTTCCACCACAAATGTGACAGGTAGAGG
Organism: Microcaecilia unicolor; assembly: GCF_901765095.1. Taxonomy (NCBI): domain Eukaryota; kingdom Metazoa; phylum Chordata; class Amphibia; order Gymnophiona; family Siphonopidae; genus Microcaecilia; species Microcaecilia unicolor. Next base: position 263,437,218 of record NC_044033.1, on the reverse strand, counting down.
GCGATAGGGACCAGAGTCCCCCACGCCATGGTGCACTGCACTGACCACTACACTACTCCAGGGACCTGATTGCTGCTCTAACAGATCTGGCACTAACATCTGAAGCTGTCATAGAGATTGATAAATCATATTTGTATTCACATTTGTAGGGGGTGGTAGGGGGTCAGTGACCACTGGTGGGGTATTAGAGGGGTCATCCCTGATTCCCTCCAGTGGTTACCTGGTCATTTAGGGAAACCTTTTTGTGCCTTATTCGTTATTTTTTTAATTTTTATTTGTTACATTTGTATCCCACATTTTCCCACCTATTTGCAGGCTCAATGTGGCTTACATAGTACCATAAAAGCGTTCGCCAATTCCAGTATGAACAAAAACAGTAATGTTGTGGTAGAATAAGGTTCGTGTGTACAGACACATTAGGGAATCGTAGAGAGGAAGAGTTATTATATGTCCATTACGAGCTTTGGTTTCGTTGTATTGCAGAGTACAGGCATTTAAGTTGGGTCGGAAGGGTATGCCTTTTTGAACAGGTTAGTTTTTAATGATTTCCGGAAGTTTAGGTGATCATAAGTTGTTTTCACGGCTTTTGGTAATGCGTTCCATAGTTGTGTGCTTATGTAGGAAAAGCTGGATGCATAGCTTGATTTGTATTTGAGTCCTTTGCAGCTTGGGTAGTGGAGATTTAGGTATGTTCGTGTTGATCCTGTTGTGTTTCTGGTTGGTAGGTCTATGAGGTCTGTCATGTATCCCGGGGTTTCGTCGTAGATAATTTTATGAACCAGGGTGCAGATTTTGAAAGCAATACGTTCTTTTATTGGGAGCCAGTGCAGTTTTTCTCGGAGGGGTTTGGCGCTTTCGAATCGCATTTTTCCAAATATAAGCCTGGCTGCCGTGTTTTGAGCGGTCTGAAGTTTCTTTATAATTTGTTCTTTGCATCCCGCATAAATTCCATTGCAGTAGTCTACATGGCTTAGTACCATTGATTGTATCAAGTTGCAAAATGTTTCCCTCAGGAAGAATGGTTTCACACGTTTGAGTTTCCACATTGAGTGGAACATTTTATTTGTTGTAGATTTCACTTGGTTCTCTACTGTGAGGTTATGGTCGATTGTAATACCGAGAATTTTCAGGCTGTCTGAGATAGGGAGGGTATAATCTGGGGTGTTTATGTTTGTGGATTTGTTCGTATTGTATTGGGATGGGAGGATGAAACAGTGTGTTTTTTCTGTCTTGAGTTTTAGTTGAGTTGAGTTTTAGTTTATAAAAACAGGTCTAGCTCAAAACTTCTTAGTTTTAGTCCAGGACGGTTTTGTTTTGTTCCATTATGGCTGAAAAACGTCCAAGTGTTAGGAACGCCCAGATCCTGTCTTTAACACGCCCCTGACACGCGCCCTTGTGATTTGAATGCACTTCTGATGGACTTCATAGAAAAACATTTAAAAAATTGGTTTTGAAAATACCAATTTGGACATTTTTTGCGAGAAAAACATCCAAATGCAGATATGTCACTTTTTGGACATTTTTCTCTTTTGAAAATGAGCTCCGTAGACTATTTGGGGAGTCTACAGTGGGTGGGACCAAAGTGGGGCTTCAGTGCATAATTGTCTGACAACACGCAAAAGGTAAAAGACCAGCCAAATAGTTGAAGGTAATACATATCTAATATCTATATTTATTAAAAGTATTAAATGCGAAAGAATAAAGTGGCCAGAAAATCAGACAGTGCACACTTTCAGTAGATATATATATAGGTCTGTTAGTCAACTGAATTAAAGCAGAATGAACACAGCAGAGACCCCCTTCACTGCACCAGCTTATGATGATACAAGCACTCTGCATGTACTCCATGGAATTAGGCACCAAAAGAATACAACACAGTAAATAAATCATATTCTGGAAATATATGTACCTAATGAGCCTGGACCCTGCACTGCCCCCATTTTCCAATCACTCTGATTATCCCCATTTAGGGTCTCCCTCCTTTGTAGACCAAAGGAATGAGGAGGAGGAGGGTGATTACACTCCTACAGGTGGTGGAACTTCCTAATGTTGGTATACCTCTGACAGCAGGCCTGCAAGACAAATTCTCTCTCATCCAGCATGAGGTAGCCCCAAGCAATGTGGTGTACCTGAGCAAAGATACTTCTCGCTGTGGAACAACATTTCTCTGATGGACAGTGCTATACGAACTATATGGGTGCAATCAATTGCAATCTCAAAAATTCAGGACTGCTCAGAAATTCAAGTGGTTGGGTGTACTATTCTAAACCAATATGTCTTTAATACTTTTTCTCTGAACTGCTAAGACCACTTCCAACATTTGGTCCAGTCTAACGGACTGAAAAAAACAACTGATGCTAGCGTCACCATTTCAAAAGACAATTCAAAATCAAAGATTTTCAGCTCTCTATTCCCTGTACTTGGAGTTAAAATATGGAACTCTCTACCTATTGCCAGCAGAACAGAAAACAGCTACCTTAGCTTCAGGAAGAGGCTCTTTCCAAAGACTGCTTCATAACAATCCATTGACTCTTGTCTTTTAGATTGTAAGCTCTTTGAGCAGGGACTGTCCTTCTATGTTTGAATTGTACAGCGCTGCGTAACCCTAGTAGCGCTTTAGAAATGATTGTTGTTGTTGTTGACTTCTACGTCCTAGTATCATCCATTATCCTTTCCTATAATGTTTTTGGTCTCATGCATTACACCAATGGTTTCTAATTGTTCTCATACCTCACACTAACATTATCTATCGGCTTTTGTCTCACCTAGAATGTAAACCGCGCTGAACCCTGGAAAGGGGATAATAGCAGTATACAAGGACTGATTTGGTTTTAAAACATCGCATTCTTTACAACAATTTGTAATCTGCTCATTTCTCCTTTTTGAATAGTCTGCAAGATAAAACAACAAAGCAGAACTTGTAAAAAACGCAGTCTTTATTAGTAGATTAAAAGCTCCCAGACATTTAACATAATATGGCCGACATGGCCATGTTTCGCCAGTATAAAAATGGCTGCGTCAGGGACAGTGGGTCACCAGCCGATTTAAAATTCCAATAATAGCCAGGCTGGTGTGGCTGTTAAAACAAAGAAAGCTAGATTCTGGGAACAGTTTCTCAAAAAAAACCCGCTGTGAATGCAGTGAAAGCAATATGTTTTCTCTTCCATACTGGATTTGCCGGACCAACTGGTTTGTTGTTTTTTTGCAATCAATTACATCCATTACATTATAGCATATGAGCAATATTAAATTTTAAAAAATGTTTTAAACATACTGCACCTTCTGCTGCTGTGCCCACCAGTGGCATAGCCACAGGTGGGCCGGGGCCCACCCACTTAGTGCTCAGGCCTATCCAACAGTAGCACATGGTAATGAAAACGCTGCTCTCCACAATACTGGCACCTTCGCATGCTCAGTTTTTAGCGGATGCCTGCTACAGACTACCAAGATGGAGACTGGAGAGAAGCATTTTCCCACCAGCTGAGATATTTTCTTGGTGTGGGGGTGGGGGACAGAACATTTGGTGCCCACCCACTTCTTGCCTTGGCCCACCCAAAATCTGCTGTCTGGCTACGCCCCTGGTGCCCACTTCTCGAGGTACTGGATATACCCCAGAGCCATATTTCATCATGGTCATATAGGGCTCCTTGTACCAAGCTGTGGTAAAATGGGCCCTGCTGTGGCATCAGGGATTTGCCGCACACCGAGGCCCCTTTTACCACAGCAGGTAAAAGGCAAAAAAAAAAAAATAGCTGTGCGGTAAGTGCAGTAAATGCACAATTGCCTCACGGCCATTTCCAGGGGGAGCCCTTACTGCCTCCTATTTTGGAAGCGGTAAGGGCTCCCACGCTAATCCAGCAGTAACTGTGCACTGCCCAATTACCACCAGGTAAGCCCCCGGCACTAAAAAAATATATATATATATTTTCTATCACACCAGAAATGGTGCACACAGGAAGCAGACCAACCACCAGCTCCTATGGTAGGCCAGCAGTAGTACTGGATTGGCGCACGCCAATCCTGAGGTAGCTCTACCGCAGCATTGTAAAAGGGCCCCTAAATTGCCCAATCCATCTTCCAACAATCTGCTGCTCAAAAAGAAATATAAAGCATTGAGTAACTTCACCAGCCTGGCATGCCCACAAACTGACAGGATCAATATCACTCCAAATACAAGATTGGATAAAGACACACACTAACCTGGTACATTTCTAGGGCCCAAATGTTTACAGAGAGACCCTGCTAGGGTTGCCAACTGTGTGGTTTTTTCAGGACTGTAAAGATTTTTTGCATTAATGTCTGGAAGCCAGAAGGATGGTTGAAGTGTCTGGACATTTTTCAGAATTCAGACCTCTATAACTCTCCAATCCTCCTCCATGGGACCAGGAAGTTACGTCAGAGGGAAAGCCTGAATCTGGTGCAAGCACGGGGAATAAGTAGCTGCTTGCTACCGGCGAAGACCTAAAGGATTTAAAGGTATGGGGGGGGCAGGGGATGGAGTTGTGATCCCCCCCAATTGCCGTGGGGGGAGGGAGAGATGCCAGGCCTGGGGGGGGGTTAACTCCACCCATTTTGGGCTTAGGGCTACCCAAAATTGGGCATCTGGCTACATCCCTGGCTTACAGGCTGAGAGAATAATCATTGGGTGCAAAATCACAAAACTTGAAGAAGGCATCTCCTACATAAATCTTGCAACACAGAATGGGTTTGCTGTGTTTCCTAATTTGAAAAACATGTCTTTCATACATACACTCCTGAACAGCATTACTAGGAAAGACACATGAACTATACTAGGTTACACTTAAACCACAAGACCCTAATGCAATAGTCAGGTGGTTTTTCTTCTGCATTTCCACTTTTGGAATACAAGCAGGTGAGGGCTATTGGGTAGTTTGCAACTGTAGATTAAGAAACATCTTTCTGAACAACTTTGTGAATGCCTTAATAGAAAAAAAAAAATAACCACAGAGGCTTCATTCTGCACTTCAGAAATGTACAGGACCTGGACAACCATTAGGCAAGACTAGGCAATCAGCTAAGGCAGCAGCTTCTAGGGGGGGGGGGGGGGGGGGGGGGGGGGGGGTGCAGAAACAGCTGCAGTCAAACCAAACAGTAATCCCTGACAGCCACTCAAAGAACCATCAGCACCTACTTTTACCTGCAATAGAAAGTTTATTTAAAAGCATTATCTCCAGTTATGAGGTTTCATAGACTTTTTGTCAGGTGATCATGATTGTAGAGTTTAATTATCAGAATCTTGGAGGAGGGTGTTGAAAGCAAGTGGAAATTGGGAGGGGGAGGGGGGCCACAAGGCTGCGGGTTCAAGGGGTATCTAACATCAACCCTCACCCAGCTGGGATTTCACGATTTCCCCAATGAATATGCATATCATGCAATTAAGTAACCACTTTTCACAATTCTAATCCCAAAAATATAATTATTTTTATTACATGCATGTGACAAATCCTTGTCATACCCAAATATTACATAACCATGATCATATCCTATTTACCTCAAAACACTCAACAATCATACAACTCATTCATCCCATACAATACCTACAATACTGATTCTGATTGATTTCAACTCTTTACATATTCCCAGAGTTTCAAGACCATAAATATAACATCACGTAACAATTTTTTCTTCAATATAACGTTTTTAAACAGTGCTGACATTCTTCAACGAATCTTCAAAACAAAACTGTCCACGATCTTTATACCACTTTTGTTCAATAATGTGGTGCTTGTAACAAATACAGTCACCTCGCATAACAGCCTTGTACTGTGTTGATATCCAAGTGAGCTATATCTCTTGTTGGCTCACAATACTTGCATAGCCTTGTATAGCTTCACTGTTAGATGATTCAATCACAACTTTCAACACCGTCAAATAGATCTCATGCATATTGTGGAAATCCTGCAAACCCGACTGGGAGAGGGTCAACACTGGAGACCCTTAGTGTTTCACTGGCCTTAGATGCGTGAAATATTCTTGAGACACATTCAACACTCAGGGCTGCTGTAAAGGTATTAAGAACCCTAAGTTCAGCCTTCTGCCAAACCCCCGACACTTTGCTCTCCTCACCGCCACCCCAGACACGATCTTCTGCTGCTGTGCCCACTGCTCGAGGTACTAGATACACCCAGAGACATGTTTCGTTATGGTCCATAGTATCAGACTTAGGGCTCCTTTTACGAATCTGCAGTAAAAGAGGCCCTGCGGTAGCATTGGTAATACCATCCCTCCCACAACAATCCTGTAAAAATGCAAAATTAAACCTCATCTAATCAGCCCACGGTGGTAAGTGGTGTCTGAACTGCTCACAGTTGTGGGCTGACCAAACCCCGCATGCTCAGTGCCAGGATATGTGCGGCTCCCGGCACTGAATGGCCATGTCTCAGCGGTCACCAGGAAGTTAACTGTGTGCTGGTCGTTATTTAGACTGGTGCCCGGTTAGCTTCGCTGCTAAGTTAATACAGCCTTTTTGCTGTCCTGACTTTATGCAGTTAATAAGCCAGTTACTGGCCTGAAAATCACAGCCAAACAGCTAAGTAGGCGCTCGACCCCCAGCAGGTCCCTAACCTAACAGATTAAATGCCACTGAATCTTGTGTGCCAGGTTACTCAGCGGGTTAAACCGTTTTGAATATTGGGCAGCATATTTTTAAATATTAAAATCTTTGCTTTGTATGTGAATATATAATCAGGGGAATTTTCAAAAGACATTTACCAAGGTAAATAAGCTAACTGGGTGAATCTCTTCATAAAAGCAATTAATACATCCCAATAAATAAATAAATAAAATAATTGAAAATTGCCATTCCTCCATGCAGGTAAAAGTATGCACTGATACTTCTTTGAGTTATTTTGCTGTCAGGATCCTCTGTTCTGTTTTGACTGTAGCTGCTCTTTATCACCCCTCAGAAGCTACTGCCCTAGACAACTGCCTAGACTTGCTTAATGGTTAGGCTGACCCTGTCTACAGTGTACACCAGTACCGCAGCCAGAGCCCCTCTCCTGTCAAGTCTGGCACATGAGTCAGTATTACATAGCATAACGCCTCTCAATAAGTTGCTATCTTACTCCTCAGAATCAGGGCATTCATGCAATGGCCAAAATTCAGTGGGGGACCTCCTTCCATACATCCAAGGCCAGATTTTCCATTAGATACAGTAGGCACTTGCCTAGAGGTGTGCACCACGCAGGGTGCTCTGGCTTAAAAGTGGGTTGATAAATTAAATTCATAGTTAAAAAAATAAGATTAACTAAAATTGTAAACAAATTGACAATAATAGATGGGAGTCTATGGTAACAACAGAACAGTCCTCACTTCCCTCTGCCCCAATCCTCTGCCATCCCACTAGCAAGAGAACAGCAGCATTTCTTCCCTGCTTCTGCCTGTTTCTCTGCAGGTTTCAATCTCAAATCTCAACCACAAGAAGTCTTGTGGGATCTGCAGGTAAACATGACCCCACCACTAACTGAATGCACTAGAAAAGGCATATGTGGGTAAGAAGCACAGTTTCCCCCCCCCCCCCCTGCAGAAAGGAAGGAAGGGGTGGAAGCATCCATTATTCTACAGAAAGCAGGAAAGTTAGCTGTATAGCCTGGGGGGGGGGGGGGGGACAAAGGAGGCGGCGCAGTTCCTATATCTAGGTGCACCCAAGATGTAAATCCAGCCCTATGTGTATTCACAAACCATGTAGTTTCATCCACATTATCTTTTTGAGGGGGGAGCGCTGCATACACACTTTTTGTTCCAGTATTTCACACATGTTCCTTTTCCTCTGGTTCATCTGTCTCTGTAGTAAATATGCCTGATTTCCATTTGACTTCTGACTCAGGAAACCAGACCCGGGAGCTGCCTCATATTAGGGGAGGTTCACATTCTTATGTCCAAGGCAAAATATGCAAAAACCAAACAAGCTTCTGAAGACCAATTTGAACAAAATACCAGGGAAATCCAAACTGTAATGCTACCCACGGGCCATGTGATACTGAAATACACAGGCAGAGTGGAACAGAGTACCTACCCAGCCCCAACAACATTTTGCCCTGCACAGCATCAGCAGCAACTAGGGTGCCTGAGGGGCAAGGATGGAATTTGGTGTCTCTGTTGAGCCTGAGGGAAAGTAGACTTGTGTCTCTTAAGTCCTCATCTCACAGGAAAAACTGTTCCATTAGCACTCTGAACATGTTTTTGAAGGGCTCTGGTCCTGAAGTCAAGACCTAGGGGACTTGTCAGTGGGATTCTAGGAAGTGCATTAGGGGCATAACAGGGGGTACTCGAACACCCTCGTTAGTAAGCAAGGCTCTCACTAGATTCAGGAAGGGGTAACCCGTGTTGATTCCCACCCCCTTCAATTACTTTGATCAACACTCAGGAGAGAGACCACCCCTGGATTTGCCAAAAATACCACGGGAAGGGGAGGGAGGCTGCAGTAAGGGAAAGCCCAAATGCACAATGTGGAGCTGCTGCCTGCCAAAACTCTTGCTTCTGAAAGTTGCCGGAATCCCCTCACTCGCCTCACATCCTCTTCAGATCTGTGCGGGGGAGGGGAGCCGCCTGGTCCTGTGCGCTACATTATTATGGAGACAAGTCTCCGCACGCCCGCACAACCCCCCTCCGATCCCCCTTCCTTACCCAGGTAGCGGCGGAGCTGGAGCAGAAGCTGCGGGGGGCCTCCGTTCACCTGGTAGAAAAGGGAGCCCAGGCAGAAGAGCAGCAGGCTGGCCATGCACAAGCCGTAATCCCGCACGGAGCAGCGGGGCAGCAGCCCGCAGCGCGCCGAGACGCCGCCCGCATCCTTGGGCTCGCCGCTCTTCTTCTTCTTCATCCTGTATCCCCTCCTGGCCCCGGGAGACGGGGAGAGCTCATCCGTCCGCCTGGCAGGCTCTGCTCAGGGGGAAAGTGGGGGATCGGCAGACTGTCCTCCTCCTCCTTTTGCTCCCCGCATTTCCCGGCACCGGGAGCTGCGGAGCCGGCACGAAGCTCTGTCTCAGCTTGAGCTCTCTCTCTCTCTCCGCAGCTGCCGAGCGAGCCAGCACTGCTTCAGCATCCCACCCTCCCCGCATTTAACCCTGCCTGGTGTCAGATTACCGCTTTCTTACTGCGAAAGTACTTGTACGAGGAAAAGTTGTTTTCTGTTTCTTTTGCATCTTGCCAGTTTGGGGGCTCTCTCTTTCGACAGGAGCGACCTCTTGGGGCACGAACGGGAGATGCGCGTGTTTCTTCTCACGCTTTGAAAATTGCCTTATCCGTTTTTCCAACGATCAATTAAAGAAAAATAAATTTAAAAAAAAAACATGTAAAGCGTTCACCAACACCCACAAACTGAGAGGATCGATATCGCTCCGAAGACATGATTGGATTAAGACTACGCCGACCCGGTGCATGACTAGGACTCTGCTCAAATGTTTAGAGAGAGGCCCAGCTAGGGTTGCCAAATGTTTGGGGGGTTTTTTCTTTCAGAACTGTGAAGATTTTTACATTAATGTCTGGAAGCCAGAAGGATGGTTGAAGTGCCTGGACATCTTTTTTTTAGTCTTAATATTTGTATTGATTTTGTATTAAAGAGAGAACATTAATAACAATTGTACTACAATATGATATTTAAATTGAGTTAAAATAAAATTAAAAAAAAGACACCTTAAAGTATGTAAGCAGTATAAAGTTCATGCATGTGACACAGATGGTAATAATATACATGAAGAAAAAATAAAAAGTTCAATATACATCTCTCACTTCACATCTTCAAAATAGGATATCAATGGAGGCCATTTTTCTTTATACAAAGCATATTGAGATGTGTATTTATTTATTTATTTATTGCATTTGTATCCCTCATTTTCCCACCTTTTTGCAGGCTCAATGTGGCTTACAATGTATCGTACTTGGTGGAAATAAATTAGAAAACAGACATTTAATGTTACATAAACAAACACTTAATGTTACGTAAAGACCTTGAATAGCATAGTAGAGATTGAATAGCGTAGTAGAAATTTAAACAAGCAGATGAAAACAATTCTGAACATAGGTAGGAGGAGATGTGTTACATTTACAGTTGTTGGTGTTTGTGGTATGCCTTATTAAAGAGATGGGTCTTCAGAAATTTACGAAAGTAAGTTAGTTCGTAGATCATTTTTAAGTTTTTAAGTTTCATATTTATAGGTTTGGAACAATAAATTCCACCATTCTTGATAAGTAGCTTGTTGTAAAGCTTTCCAGTGTGTAAAGACTACTTTCAAAGCTAGATTCAACATGATATTAACAAGCAAACATTCATTAGTCTTTAAAATGGGTCTAATCGGGTGGGACTTCTTGTTTCAGACCTTAGAAAGCATGGGTATAGCGGGGTGGTTCCTGCGGGCTGTTCGTACTCTATATTGCCAGCCCACGGCGAGGGTTTTTGTAAATGGCACAAGAGTCAGAGTTCCAAATATGTCGTTGAACGAGACAGGGGTGTCCACTCTCCCCGCTACTTTTTGTTTTGTCCTTGGAGCCACTGCTGAGGATCATTGCATCTACCCAGGACCTTGAGGAGGTCACCTTGGCAGGTCATGACATCAGGGCGTTGGCCTACGCAGATGATCTGCTGGTACTATTGAAAAACCCTACCCAGACCTTAAGCAGGCTGCTGCAGATAATTTAACAATTTGGGAAATTTTCTGGCTTTAAATTAAATTTACACAAGTCCATTGCACTTCCCATTTTACCAGACGTCAAAACATCTTGGCCTGGACAGTTTCCCTTACAGTGGGCGCAGGGCATGATTAAGTATTTAGGAGTATGTATTCCAGCTGATTTGTCCCAGTTATATGAGCTAAATATACAACGCTTATTGAAAGACACTGGAAAACAATTGCAGGCATGGGGATCCCTTCCACTCACTCTCCTGGGGCGTTATGCATTGTACAACTTGATTGTAGTTACAAAGTGGCTCTATGTTTTTCAAACTCTCCCGCTTTACTTAAAGAGGGGGGAGAAAAAGAAATTAATGAGGTTAATGCAAACATTTTTGTGGAGTGGGAAGAAACCCCGCCTTTCCATTCCAACACTGAGTATACCGGTAGAATATGGGGGTTTGGGACTATTGAACGTGAAATATCTAACAATAGCTGGTGGCATGCGTCACATCACTGACTGGTTTCGCAGAACACAGGACCATACAAATACAGAACTGGAATTACAATTATACCCAGAAACGCACTTCAGCAGCTATTTGCACACGATGGGATTACCATTGCCGCCCCTACTGAAGCATACAGGAATAATGACATCAGCAAAAGCAACTTGGAAATGGATCTGTAAATTACACGGATTTTCTTTGAAGGTTACACCATACTTGCCAATATGCGGGAACCCTGCCTTTGCACCTGGAAGGCTGTATTCGGTGTTCCGCAGATGGAAAAGGAAAGGGATAGTATACTTGTTACAAGTACTTACCCGTGAAGGACAGATAAAGCCATTTCAGGAGCTCTGTGCTGAATACGCCTTGCCACCCTCTGATGAGTTCTATTATGCACAGCTAAAGCATTATATACGTTCCTTATCCTGGGAGGCGCTGGCGGAGGATGTCCAGGAAGAGTTGGCAACAGCATTCTCTTTAGAGGCACAGCAAAAAGTGCCCCTCACGTTCCATCACAGGCACGTCAGGGACACAGTTACTGAACTAGACTATGCCAAGTTACTGGCTGCCTGGAAACGAGATATCCCCATGGCCCTTACATTGCCTCAGTTCAAGTCCCATGTGCTTACAATGCGCAAAACAATGAACATGACGCAGCACTGGGAGCTGCAATACAAATTTGCTCTTCGACTCTACATTTCTCCCAGGAGAGCCTTTCACATGGGACTCTCGCCTTGGGGAGAGTGCCTCAAATGCAGGGATCTGGGGGCCACCCTCAGGCACATGTTTTGGTCCTGCAAGGGCATAGTCTGATTTTGGAAGGAGCTAGTACAATATGTTTCTGAGATGTGGAAGGCGGGCTGGAAGTATGACTCGGCGCTGCTCCTGGGCCATCCTGTTCTCATACACCCTGTCCCATCAGGATTTACCGCTTTTGTACGCAAAGCTATTGTAGTGGCTAAACAAGCAATACTCTCAAAATGGCTTTCATACAACTACCCTACAGTAACACAGTGGCGTGTGCGTATGATAACACTACTGCGGGTAGAGAGGGTGGGAATTACAGACTTTAAAACGAAGACTGGAGTGTGTTTCCAACTCACTTGGACTCCCTTTTGGAATACTCTGACTCCAACTGCCAGGAGTAGACTGTTAAACTTCTAGCTATTGCCCTGTACCCTGCGTTATTATGTTCATTTGATGCCATACCAAGGGAAAAAGGGGGGGGGGTGGGAGGGGAAGGGAAGGGGAGGGAAGGTTAAGTTCTATTTGTTGGGGTGGAAGTACTATGTGCTAGTTTAGCCACATGGGGGGAAAATATCAGACGTTCATACATGATGATGTTAACTTTTCTTCTTAAGTTTTGAATAAAAATGATTGAAACATAAAATGGGTCTAAAACATTGATCTTTAAGTATCACATATTTATATACTGTTGGACCAGAAAGATTGAATATATCTACTAAATTGGACCATATGTCCTTCCAAAACTTTTGAATACATATACAATTGAATGTAATATGCTTAAGAGTACCTTGTTGGGATTGACAAGACCAACATAAGTTGGAAATAGAAGAGTTAATCATATGTGACTTGAGAGGTGTCCATAAGGATCTACAGTATGAGTGAAGAAATAGAGGAATTGTGTTATTGAGGAGGATCTGGAGCCTTTAAATAAAGAACTCCATACCTGCTCCCAAGATTTGTCAGTGATAGATTGCTGAATATCCTCTTCCCAACATTTGCGTAAGCCCACACATTTAGTAGGAAAGTTGTTTAAGATGAATTTGTATATATGGGATACAACATGTCCAGAGAATTGAAATTGCTTGGAAATATTAATAATCTCAGGAGCATGGGACAACTTTTGTATTTGTAATTTACTCTTCCTCAACATTGTATTAAGCTGTAACCATTGATAAAAGTGAGTATCTAACAAAGAGAATTCAGCTTTCATAACTGAGAATGATTTCCAAGTGTGATTATTTACATCAATTAAATCATTGAGATCCCATATGCGTTGCCATTGTGACCAAGAGATTTACTTTTTATTAATTACAAATTTGGGATTATTCCATATAGGTATACATGTGGTGCTGTCCCAGGATACAATCATCTGCTTATCAAAAGAGGATATTAATTTATGAGTAGTGTTAATAATTGGATTCAAGGCTATGCTTTTGGGAAGGTGCATGCCAATTAAATGAGAGTGTACCGGCGGATCTATAATAAATTGCTCAAAAATTAACCACCTAGGTAAAGAGGTAATAGTGGAAGGAGAGATCCACTCAAAGCCCTGACACATAATGAAGGCTTTATGATATGTTAAGAGATCAGGAAACCTTACCCCACCCTGCAATTTAGGAAGCTTTAGCTGACCTAAGGAGATTCTGGGTGTCCTAAGATCCCATAAGAAATTAGAGAGCAGTTTTTCTAGCTTTTTATAAAAAGAGCTAGAAAAAATGAGAGGAATCATGCTTAAAATATCTATAATTTTAGGTACTATCATCATCTTAATAGTGTCAAGCCTACCCCACCATGATAAATTGAGCGGAGACGAAGATGAGAGAGAACTTTCATCTTTAGCTATAATCTTATCAGAGTTGAGTTTAATAGTGGTAAGAAAGTCTCTATCAAAAAGAATGCCTAGATATTTGATAGAGGAGACTACCCACTTAAGGGGGTAACCAGAAATGATAAAAGGAGTAGAGGCATCATTTAGAGGCATTAGATCAGTTTTATCCCAGTTGATTTTATATCCTGACAGCCTTGAAAATTGGGAGATTAGCTGAATAAGTGCCTCCATAGATGCCTGCGGTTTAGTGAGGTATAACATTATATCATCAGCATATGCTGAAAGCTTAACCTCATCCTGACCCATATGGACTCCAGTAATATAATTTGAGCTTCGAATAGCAGCCAAAAGAGGTTCCAAAGCCAGATTAAACAGTATAGGAGATATAGGGCAACCTTGTCTGGTCCCTCTATGCAATAAGAATGGAGTGGAGAGTTCACCATTAGCTGCAATTCGATCAGATGGTAGTGAATACAGTAAATGCAGCATATGTATGAAATAGGAAAACCAAAATGTCTAAATACATTAAACAAATACTTCCACGTCACCTGGTCAAAGGCTTTTTCAGCATCTAAGGAGACAGATAATATAGGACAATCTTTAGACCGAGCAAAGTGGATGAGATGACAAATTAATCTAGTGTTATCAGCACCATATCTGAGCTTTACAAAACCAGCTTGATCTCTGTGTATAAGTGATTGAATAATGTTTTCCATTCTACAACATAATAGCTTTGTATAGATTTTATAATCAGTATTTAGTAATGAGATTGGTCTGTAATTTTGTACAAGAGTACTGCCTCTGATAGGTTTTGGCAGTACTACAATATTTGCATCCAAAAAAAGACCTAGAGATGAGGAGCCCAATAAAGTTTGATAATAGGCAGGGCCGTGCCAACACGGTAAGCGAGGTAAGCATGGCAGCACCATGCTTACCTCGCCCTCTTCTCCCCAGATCCTTTTCCTTTTTTTTTTTGTTTAAATTTACCTCTGTCTGGCGGCAGCATAGCGTTAGTGAGAAAGAGGCGGCGCTCTCCCGCCCCGACGTGTCAGTCTTCCCTTCGCTCAGTTCCGCCTTCTTCTGACAAGAAGGCGGGAACTGAGCAAAGGGAAGACTGACACGTCGGGGCGGGGGAGCGCCGCCTCCTCACTAACGCTACGCTGCCGCCGGACAGAGGTAAATTTAAACAAAAAGAAAAGGATCTGGGGAGAAGAGGGCGGGTAGTGTAGCGATCGTTTTTGGGGGGCAGTGGGTACTGTAGCGATTGTTTTCGGGGGCGGGCACGGGGCCAACTGCAGGGGGGCGCCGGAGACCCTAGGCACGGCCCTGATAATAGGTCAGCAAGTCAGTTGAAATTGGACATTTTTCAGAGTTCAGACCTCTATAAATCTCCAATCCTCCCCTACGGGACCAGGAAGTTGCATCAGAGGAAAGCCTCAGAGCCCGTGCAAGCACTAAGCGGCGGTAAGCCCAATGCAGGCTTACCATTAACTGTACAGGAAGTATCGCTGGACTACCGCAGTAGCCCGCCAGTAATTCCCACCCCCAGCGTGCCATCATTTCCAGTGCTACAAAAATGTATTTATGTTTGTAGTGCCGAAGTGTACCCAGTGCTAATCAGGCAGTGCCGTGCACTGCCTGGTTACTTCCGGGTTAACGCCGGCCATTTCCTGTAGGAAAGCGAGGCTTCCCTTTTACCAGCTGCAATAAAAGTAAAAGGGGCCCTTAAGGCTTAAGGATTTAAAGGTACAGGAGGGCTGTTGGGGGAGTGAAGTGGCCCCTGATTGCCTGGAGAGATGCCAGGCAGGGGGGCGGGGTTGTCATTCCCACCCATTTTGAGCTTAGCTGTGCCTGAAATTGGGCATCTGGCTATACCCCTGGTTTACAGGCTCTGAGAGAATATTCATTTGGTAAAAAATCACAAAACTTGAAGAAGGCACCTCCTACATAAATCTTACAGCACAGACTGGGTTTGCTGTGTTTCCTGATCTGAAAAACATGTCTTTCATATACACTCCTGAACAGCATTACTAGGAAAGACAAATGAACTGTACTAGGTTAAACAAACCACAAGACCCAAGTGCAACAGTCAGTCAGTTTTTCTTCTGCATTTCCACTTTCTGATTAAAAGCAGTAGGGGACAATTGGTTAGTTTGCAACTGTAGATTAAGAAACATCTTTCTGCACAATTTTGTCAATGCCTATAGAAAATAAATTATCGCAGAGCCTTCATTCTGTACTTGAGAGATGTACAGGACCTGGACAACCATTAGGTAAGACTAGGCAATCACCTAGGGCAGCAGCTTCTGGGGGGGGGGGGGGGGGAAGCAAAAAACAGCTGCAGTCAAAGCAAACAATAATCCCTGACAGTCACGCAAACTCAGCACCTACTTTTACCTGTAGTACAAAGTTTATTTAAAAGCATGCTTTCCAATTATGAGGTTTCATAGACTTTTTGTCAGATCGGAAATAAGCAAATGTTGGTAGATGACAGTATATATAAGTGAAACATCAAAGCATTCCAGTGACAGTCTAACAGGAATGGGGGTGGATAGGTGAGAGACAGGTGAGATGCATTTTTTTATTTATTTTTGTTACATTTGTACCCTGTGCTATCCCACTCATGCCAGGCTCAATGTGGCTTACATGGGGCAATGGAGGGTTAAGTGACTTGCCCAGAGTCACAAGGAGCTGCCTGTGCTGGGCATTGAATTCAGTTCCTCAGGACCAAAGTCCACTACCCTAACCACTAGGCCACTCCTCCACTCCACTGTGTGGAGACAGGAGGGGGACAAAGCAGTACGATTTTCAAAGCAGTACATTTTTATGGTTTATAATGGTCTAGAAAACCCAGATCTTCGTTAAGTCTTGTCTGGTGGGTGTCAAAATATTTAATCATTCTGACTTCAAAGGTCTTACATTCCTATATTGTATTGGGGAGGATACTGTAAAAAAAAAAAAAGTTAAATTTTAAAAAATGCCGCCGGCTTGTGCATAAGGATGTACACAGAGGAAGTATAATAAGGGAATAACTTTTCATACATAGAGTAGTAATTTGTTATAAATCGTAATCAGTGTGACATTTAGAGGGGCTGGTTATAGGGACACCTAAGGTGCAGAGATTTTTATTCTCCTGGTAAAAGGCTTCTAAAACAGACATCATGTTATGGGAATCAGGTGCTCAATATTCAGAGTTTCTATCTATTTATTTACTTATTTATGGCATTTTATTCCACATTCAACATGAATTAGATTGGAATCTGGGAGCATTTAATTCCCCCCCCCCCCCCCCCAGAGATAGTAATGCATTGCTCCCCCAGGCTCTCTCCCCAGGTATACCCTGCTGTACAATTTGGGGGGACACAGAGGTGGATGGGGGGTGCAGAAGCGGATGGGGGGGGGGCGCAGAGGTGGCCCGGGAGAGAGCCTGTTAAAAATTTACCAGCACACCACAGGTTACACCCATGACACGTCTTCACATGAGATCAGCTCAATGGACCCTGGCTTCTCAGTGGTATCAAGCTACGGGGAGTCTATAAGATGTCATTCAAGTGTCCCCAGAGCTTGTACTCTCTCTTCAGTGGTGGACAATTCGATCCAATTTGACTCTGGGACTTCCATTCCAAATTCCACAGCCACAAAAAGTGCAGACAACGGATGCATCTCTCCTGGGATGGGGAGCTCATGTAGATGGGCTTCACACTCAAGGGGCTTGGTCCACTCAGGAAACAAATCTTCAGATCAACCTCCTGGAGCTTTGGGCAATCTGGAACGCTCTAAAGGCTTTCAGAGATTGGCTATCTCATGAAATTGTTCTTATTCAAACAGACAATCAGGTTGCAATGTATTACACCAACAAGCAGGGGGGGCACCGGATCATGGCCTCTGTGTCAGGAGGCCGTCCAGGCATGTTCCTTTCAGCCACTTAACCTGGCGGGTGCAAACACTACCCTGGCCAACAGGCTGACCAGGATAATGCAACCGCACGAGTGGTCTCTCAATATGGGCATAACCCACAAGATCTTCCGAGCGTGGGGTACCCTCAGTGGATCTTTTTGCCACTCAGATCAACCACAAGGACCCTCAGTTCTGTTCCAGGCTTCAGGCCCACAACAGACTAGTGTCAGATGCCTTCCTCCTCAATTGGGGGACAGGTCTTCTGTATGCTTATCCTCCAATACCTGTAGTGGGAAAAACTTTGTTGAAACTCAAGCAAGACCAAGGAACCATGATTCTGAGCGCGCTGTACTGACCGTGGCAGATATGGTTTCCTCTTCTTCTGGAATTGTCCTCCATGGAGATTGGAGTGTTTTCCAACCCTCATCCCATCCTCCAGTCACTGGCTCTCACAGTTTGGATGTTGAGTGCCTAGAATTTGCTTCCTTGGGTCTTTCAAGAGATGTTACTCTTTTAAATGGAGGAGGTTTGCCATCTGGTGTGAGAGCAAAGCCCTTGATCCCCTTACTTGCCCTACAAGGACCCTGCTTGAATACCTTCTACACTTGTCAGAGTCTGGTCTTAAGACCAACTCCATAAGGGTTCACCTTAGTGTATTTAGTGCTTATCATCAACTTGTAGAAGGTAAGCCTATCTCTGGACTCCTTTAGTTGTTCCCTTCATGAGAGGTTTGCTTTTGCCAAGGCCCCCTGTCAAACCTCCACCAGTGTCATGGGATCTCAATGTCATTCTCACCCAGCTGGTGAAAGCTCCTTTTGAGTCACTGAATTCCTGCCATCTGAAGTACTTGATCTGGAAGGTCATTTTCTTGGTGACTGTTACTTCAGCTCATAGGATAAGTGAGCTTCAGGCCTTAGAAGTGGATGCACCTTATACTAAGTTTCATCACAATAGAGTAGTCCTCTACACACACCCTAAGTTCCTGCCAAAGGTGGTGTCAGAGTTCCAATTGAACCAGTCGATTGTCTTGCCAACATTCTTTCCCCGACTACATGCCCATCCTGGCATTCCACTTGAGGTCAGCCTCCATTCAAGAAATTTTCAAGGCTGCAACGTGGTCTTCAGTCCACACATTTACATCACACTACTGCCTTAAGCAGGATACCCGACGTGACAGTCGGTTCGGGCAGTCAGTGTTGCAGAATCTGAGGTCTAGAATCCAACTCCACCCTCCTAGGCCTCTTTTATTCTGTTCCAGGCTGCACCCTCATTTAGATTGTTTATAGTTTCAGGTTAATCTTTGTTATGCCCTCGCGCATGCAAGGTGGAGTCTGGCTTGCTCTCCATAAAGCTCTCTCTTTTTTACTGTGGCAAAAGCCAGACCAGGCGACGTGGATCAGCATCACCCACTTGTGAGACTATGAAGCCTGCTGTCCTCAGAGAATACCTGCTACAGGTAAGTATCTTCGCTTTTCTGTCGTGCCGGAAATGGTGCATACTGGGGACGGCAGTACCACTGGCTCCTGCGGTAGGCTGGCGGTAGTGCCGGATTGGCGTGCACCAATGCTGCAGTAGCTCTACTGCGGCATTATAAAAGGGCCACTTAGGGGACAAGCTGCCAATTTGTCACTAGTTTCTCCTATGCCAATACAATATAGCCAGTACTGTAGAAGGATTTTGTCATGGGGGGGGGGGGGGGATGAAAAGAGGACAAAACTGCTCTTTTACACTTACCCTTTCATTGCACATGCACAGGACATTCAAGTACCCTCCAAATAATAGTATTGTTGCATATATATATATATTTTTTAAATCTTAGTTTCTGAAATACAGAGCTGGGCATTCTCCTTCGAAAGGGAAACACTCTCATTTGTGATGAGTAATATCCTGAAAGTTCAAGGTTATTCAAATCCGTCAAAAATAACTTTTTCTTCTGTTGAATAAAATAACTTTATTGGATAAAGCTCTTGGATCTTTTTCAGGATACTTTAACTGAAGTGCCTTCAAATTTTAGCATATGTGCCTTTTGTTGCCTCTCTCTCTCTCTCTCTCTCTCTCTCTCTCTCTCTCTCTCTCTCTCGTTCTCTCCTATAATTATTTACTAGGAAGGGCTTATCTGATATGGCCTTTTTTTTCCTTTTTATCTCCTGGCATGTTAGAATTTCAAGCAGTAGCAACATGAAATTAAATTGCCTCAACTATATCCAACTACCATCCCTTCAGTCATTCCAATCAACATATTCTCTGGTTTCACTTAATGTTCCTGATAACAAGGTGGTGTTCAACACATCCCCTGGGGCAGTGTTTCCCAAGTCCAGTCCTGGACTACCCCTTGCCAGTCAGGTTTTCAGGATATCCACAACAGGGCCGCCAAGAGGGGGAACAGAGGGGGCAAAATTCCCCGGGCTCGGGCCTCCAAGGGGAGCCCAGTTCCGGGGTCTCTCTCTCTCTCTGTCTCCTGCTCCTGACGTGAACCAGGTGATCGGGTCCCAACAGGAGCAGGAGAAAGAAAACTCCGGCATCGGGCCCCCCTTGGAGGCTGGAGGAGCAGACACTGCAGGTCTTCCTCCAGCGCTGCTCGTCACTCTGCCCATTGCTGTGCTAAGCGGCTGCTTTTCCTCTCAGGCCGTGCATGCGCTGAGAGAAAAAGCAGCCGCAGGGGCAGGCAATGGGCAGAGTGAAGAGCAGTGCTGGAGGAAGATCTCTTCTGCTGGCGGGGCCTCAGGATCCCCACCAGCCAAGGTATTTATGTTGCAGTTGTGGTGGCGGCAGCAGCCTTGGGGGGCAGCGGCAATCCTTGGGGGTTGCAGCGGTGACGATTGTGGAGGGGGGCGGTGGCCCTTCCACGGGCCCGGCAGCAGCAGCCCTGCCTCAGGCCCGGCTCAGTATCTCGCCGGCCCTTATCCACAATGAATATGCATGAAAGATTTGTTTATGATGGAGGCAGTATATACAAATCAAGTTCATGCATATTCATTGTGGATATCCTGAAAACTTGATTGGCAAGGGGTACTCCAGGACCAGACTTGGAAAACACTGCCCTGGGGTGTAGCTAAGAATTCTTTAATGGCTGGGCCTACTGATAGTTCGTTGATACAATCCCAATAAAAGCGTTCAAGGTCATGAATCATTTTGTACCCTCTCCTGATCCCTGTCTTGTAATTTTAACTTTCAGAATAGGGTTTTCTTACTTTCTGTCACATCTCATGCCTCTCATCCTTTTCACTGTCCTTCTGGCTCCATCTCTCCCGTGTCACTTCCTCTGTGGGCTTGACTATGGGGCTTAAGGTGGTTCTGACTGTGAGGGAATAGTCTTAAGGGAAAGGAGCAGCATTCTATAGACTCTCTCACACCATCCTCTAAACAATCTAACTTTTATTGCTAAACTCAGAGAAAAAGTGATTCCCCAACAATTATCTACATTTTGGAGATCTATCAATGTTTATCATTCTAAACTATCCAGATTTCATTTTGGTCACAGCACAGAAACTATAAGGATACTGCGCATCACCATGATGCCAGGAATGACATTCTGCTTATTCAACTTCAGCATTTGATGTAGTGGATCATACTCTCTTTTTATCTTGTCTTAAAGATACAGGAATCAAAGGGGTTGTGCTCCTACCTTTCAGAGTGTTTATTCCAAGTCTTAGTTTCAGATAACTTGTCCAACTGTTATCCTCTATTCTGTGGGTTGCCTTAGTACTCTAAATTAGCTCCTGATCTTTTTAATCTTTTATTATTGCCTCTTTGGTGTCCCTTATTCAAGAGCTCATCATTTCAACAGTCTGTTGCATAACCCTTCTGACATTACCTCTTAGCAAGGACAATGTAGGCTTGTCCTTAGTTCTGCTAAATCAGAAGCCTTTTTTTCTCCCTCACCAAGCTTCCTGTATCCATTTTTGGCCTTGTATTACATCAACACACATTCCAGTTATGTTATGTTATTTATTTATTTATTTATTTGTCACATTTGTATCCCACATTTTCCCACCTATTTGCAGGCTCAATGTGGCTTACATAGTACCGTAGAGGCGATCGCCAATACTGGTTACAACAAATACAAAGTGAGGTTGTGGTAAAGTAAAGTTCATGTGTGACAGACACATTGGGGAATCGTAAGAAGAAGAGTTAAGTTATGTCCAGTATGTCCAGTGTGAGCTTTGGTTTTGTTGTGTTGCTGGGTTAAGGCATTTAAGTTGGATCATTTGGGTATGCCTTTTTTGAACAAGTTAGTTTTTAGTAATTTCCAGAATTTCAGGTGGTTATATGTTGTTTTCACGGCTTTGATATTCCGTTCCATAGTTGTGTGCTTATATAGGAGAAGCTGTATGCATAGGTTGATTTGTATTTGAGTCCTTTGCAGCTTGGGTGATGGAGATTTAGGTATGTTCGTGTTGATCTTGATGTGTTTCTGGTTGGTAGGTCTATGAGGTCTGTCATGTATCCCGGGGCTTCTCCGTAAATGATTTTGTGAACCATGGTGCAGATGTTGAGTGGAACATTTTCTTCGTTGTAGTTTTCACTTGGCTCTCTAGTGTGAGGTTTCAGTCGATAATGACAAGAATTTTCAGGCTGTCTGAGATAGGGAGGGTGTAGTCTGAGGTGGTTATGTTGGTGGGTTTGTTTGTGTTATATTGGGATGAGAGGATGAGACTGTGTGTTTTCTGCGTTAAGTTTTAGTTGAAATGCATTTGCCAATGAGTTCATGATGTTTAGGCTGAGATTGATTTCTTTGGTGATTTCTGTAAGGTCATGTTTGTATGGGATGTAAATTGTGACATCGTCTGCATATATGAAAGGGTTGAGGCCTTGATTGGATAAGGACTTGGCTAGTGGGGTCATCATTAGGTTGGAAAGGAGTGGTGATAGTGGTGATCTTTGAGGTACTCCACAGTCTGCTTTCCATGGTGATGATATGTTTGAATTTGATTTCACTTGATATGTTCTATTGGTTAGGAAACCCTTGATCCAGCTAAGTACACTTCCACCAATCCCGAAATATTCTAGGATGCTTAGTAGTATGTTGTGATTTACCATGTCAAATGCACTAGACATGTCGAATTGTAGGAGAAGTACGCTTTTGCCTGTTGCAATCTCTTGTTTGAATTTGGCTAAAAGAGTAATTAGAACTGTTTCGGTGCTGTGGTTGGAGCGGAATCCTGATTATGATTCATGCAGTATTGTGAATTTGTTTATGTAATCAGTTAGTTGTTTAGTTGCCATGCTTTCCATCAGTTTGACTATTAGTGGGATTGATGCTACTGGGCGGTAGTTGGTGATATATAAGGACTCTGTTTATAAGGACTCTGTTTAATCTTTAGGAGTCCTTATAGACAGTTCCCTCTCATTTGGTCTCCATACCTCTTGAGTGGTTCAAATTTTTTCGGGGGCCTACAGATCAGATCTCTTAGGTCATTTTTGGATGAGGGCATTACAAACTTAATTCACACCTTTATTTTGCATCATCTGGATAACTGTAACTCTCTCTTCTCCCTTAAATGGTTATAACTTACAAACCACAACAGTAAAATTGCTTTATCATGCCATAAAAGAGACCACGTCACTCCTCTCCTGTTGGCTTCCTATTACCAGCAGAATACATTTTAAAATTATGATGCTAAACACATAGGGCTTTCTAAATTGGTCAGCAACTATATTTGTCAAATCTGTTTATACCATTATGCTCCTTCCTGTTCTCTTTGGATGTCCAATATTTATCTTTTGGTGATCTCTTGACTCTTCCAATGCTAGACTTTGCCATGACACATCATGTTCTACAGTCTTTTGTGCCTGCCCCGTGGAATGTGCTGCCAGTAGATCTTAGATTAGAATCTCCCGTGAAATGGTTTAAGGCTGTCTTGAAAACCTGACTTTTTGCACAGCCTTTTGTTAATCAGCTAGTGATCTAATATTTTGCTCTTCATGTTTTTCTGTTCCCTCACGTGTACAGTTTGACATTTGTCTTTTTTGTTATTTCATACCCTTCCTATGATGTTTATAATGTGTTTGTGGTTATCCTATGTCCACTGTTAGATCTTTATATGTTGCAGTACATTCTCCAGTGGTTTGTACAACATCATAAAGGATTGCACGAGTGATGGTCTATCAAATATTGAATAAATAAATAATAAAAACCCCACTATTCACCCTTGTCCATTGAGAATATAGACCATTTAATCCTACTCTCTGTTTTCTTCTTTTAACCAGTTCTTAATCCACAGTAGCCCATTGCCCCCTATCCCATGACTTTCTAATTTCCTCAGGAGTCTCTCATGAGGTACTCCGTCAAATGCTTTTTGAAATTCCAGATAAATTTATTCACACTATGCGGTTCCTTTGAAATACAAAGGCACTATCACTTCCTTCCAAAGCTCTTTCCAGATCTGAAAGCAAACGCCGCTGTTGTGATGCCTCCTATAATTTTAATTGAATATTCAGATATCATTTTTACCTCATTCCGCATAAAGTTAATACAAGGAACACAATTCTCAGACGCTAGCCAAAATGGTATTAGGATAGTCCAACTGAAAGGGATCACCCCTAGAGCTTATTTGTTGACCTTTATTTCAGATCCATCCAATGGCCTATGGTTTTTCCCAAGGGGGTTTTACTTCCCCCCCCCTTGATAGAAACTAATTCTCTATAGCTATGAATCTTTCTTTCATTCATTCTTTCTTTCTCTGCTTTCTGTCAGTTTTGTGACCTTTGTATGAGGAACAAACTTTTCTTCCTTCTTTATCTAATTAGTATAATTACTTGTAATTACCAGAGGTACTGATGTTAGATTGTTGTAAGTTTGTTATAACTTGAAACTGATCTCTGATGCTGTGCTGGTGGGTGAGTAATTAAACAATTGTAATTCTCTGTAATTCCTGTAAATCATTTCTATGTTATTTTGTGATATTTCATAAGTTTTTAACGAATAGCAAACGAAATTGCGCAGCCTAGTACATGGGTCAAACAGGCTGATTTATTTTTCTTTTTAACTAGCTTGAAGAAGACAAATGAACTATATTGATGAGTATAATTCACTGTATCAAAGCATGCTGTGAAGAATGGAATAGAAAGCCAGGACTAAATTAATTTTATTTTCAGACTTCCCCACTTGCTCCTTTTGTGAATTTCTTGCAGGTGGAAAGCCAATAGTGCAGTAGAATAATCCTAATATTAGTGAAAGTGTTATAGAATGTTAACTATTTTATTTATTTATTGGGATTTATTAACCACCTTTATGAAGAGATTCACCCAAGGCGGTGTAAAGTAGGTACAGTTTAACATAAAACTTACAATTTTGTTAACAGCATAACAATAGTAAAATAACCAAGAATAAACATAAATACAATAAATGAGGTAAACTTGAAAACAGTAAACTGAAACCTAATAATAGAACTACCGTGAAACAGTATAAAAAACATACACATTTAACAGCACTGGAATTCAAATACCAGAGATATAACCAATGGGCAAAGGGGGCAGTTGCCCCTGGCCCCTGCATAGAGGGGGATCAACTGCACAGTTGCCCATTGGTAAGTTTAGCCCAGAGTCCAGTCTCTCAAACTCTCATTTTGTCTCTCTCTCCCCCCACACCCAACAAGTCCTGAAACTCCTGCTCTCTCCCCATCCCCCTTCCACTTTATGGCGGCCCTCTGTACTTCTCTAACTTCACAGACAGTGGCAGCGATTAGGACAGGCTACTGGCGTCGGAGCCTTTATGCTGCCACATCCCATCTACTCTGATTCAACTTCCTGCTTCCGTGTAGGCAGGACGCAGCTGTGAAAGGGTCCCGATGCTGGCAACTTGTGCTAAGAGCTGCTGCTGCTGCCTGCAAAATTGAAGTACAGAGGACTGCCGGGGAGTAGGGGGTAGATAGGGAAGAAGAGAAGGAGATGCAGGATTTACGGGAGAGAAAGACAAAGCAAGAGAGAGGCCAGAATGGAGGAGGAGAGAAAGAGAGGGATAGAGCTGCTAGACCATAAAGGGCTGGAGGGAGAGCAAGAGATGCAGGACTTGCGTCAGCACTGGGGGGGGGGGGGGGGGGGGGGGGGGAGGAGACAATGTGAGAGAGAGAGCCAGAGTGGAAGAGGGAAAGAGAGGGACAGAGCTGCTAGACTGCAAAGTGGGGGGGGGGGGGGAGGTCAGTGTGTGCAAAGGAGAGATGGTGCTGGAAGAAGGGAAGAGAGAGAGAGAGGAAAAGCTAAACACGAGGATAAACAGAGACATAGATTAGGGACCATAAGGACAGGGAAGCAAGGAGGACAATGCTGGAAGGGGGCAGATAGGTACACAAAGGGACAATGCAGAATAAAAAAGGGTGAGAAATAGGGTAATTGAAAGGGCAGATGGTAAACATGAGGGAAGAATAGCAGAGCTGTCAAGAGGTCCCGATTTTTGAGAGGGAGATTTTAGTACTTGCCCCCAGCCCCACCCCACTCTGCCTTGGCCCCACGTATTCTTCATGGCTCCACCCCCTAGCACACCTTAATCCTGCAGACATTGCAGAGAATATTTTATATACACCAGTGACAGTAGGGATGGGGTAAGAGGGAGTGTTTCAGTTCACTGTATCCAGCATCTATTCCCCACAGGGGTATAAATGCAAGGGTGCCTCGCCCCCCCCCCCCCCCAAACACACACACAAACACACTTTTGAGCTTATGCCTACTCCAAAATTGTGGCACTGGTTGAATCGCTGGCAGAAATGCCCAAGCCCCACTAGCTGAAGAGGTCCACTGCATGAGCCCCCTACTGTGCTGTTCGAAAAGTGCAGCAGTGGGCAGCATGCTTCAGCCACTGAAGCCGGACCTCCTGCATATGCTCAGTTCAGGCACTTGAAAATGGAAAATAGGCTAGTCCAATAAAATGGTATAATCTTAATACTTTTTTCCATTAGCTTTCAGAGGCCAAAACCTCCTGCCTCAGGTCAGGTCACTGTTGTTATAGTATTCAGGAAAGAAGTGTTGGTCTCTGAAGACTAGTCAAAAGTGTATTGAAATTAGTCCAATATAAAGGTATCATCTTATTTTCTATTGTGTGTTTTATTTCTATTTATTAACATTTATTAACACAGCTATATTACTTTATCCTAAATTAACAATAAAATTATTTTCTCTACTTTTGTTGTCTGGCCATTTACTTTTTCCAATTGTGTTGCTCCCATTCTCTTATTTCCTTCCTTCGTCTTCTCTTTACTCTTTTTCCAGAGTTTCCTTTCCATTTGTCATTTTTCTCCCTCCTTTTCTTTCAGTTTTCTTCAATTTATTTTTCTGCCTGATGTCCAGATTTAATTCATTCTTACTAGCCAGTCTTTAATTTCCCTCTTTTTACTTCATCTACCTATGGCTTTTAAGCTTTTCCTCACCCTTGTTCTCCCCATGCCCCTTCCTCTT
This sequence comes from Microcaecilia unicolor, assembly GCF_901765095.1. Taxonomy (NCBI): domain Eukaryota; kingdom Metazoa; phylum Chordata; class Amphibia; order Gymnophiona; family Siphonopidae; genus Microcaecilia; species Microcaecilia unicolor. Next base: position 263,410,225 of record NC_044033.1, on the reverse strand, counting down.
ATTCTCCAGTCTTTCACTAACTTTATCCTCTCCCCCTTTCCATCTAGCATCTCCCCTCTTTCTTTCCCTATCCCTCCATCCAGTATCTTCCTTCTTTCTCCCCATTCTTTCAGTGTCTCCTCTTTGCAACCTTCCATCCAGGGTTGCCTTTCTTTCTCTCAGTACCCTTTTATCCAGCGTCTTCCCTCTTTCTCTCCCCATCCTTCCAGTGTCTTCCCTCTCAATCCTCCTATCCAGCGTCTCTCCTCTTTCTGTCCCCATCCTTCCAGCATCTTCCCTCTTTCTCTTTCCATCCTTCCAGCCAGGGTCTCCCCCTTTTTCCCCATCTTTCTACCCAGCATCTTCTCCAGCCCTTTTCCATCCATGCCCCCTCTTTCTCTCTCCATCTTTCCATTCATCGCCTCTCTCTCTACCCCTCTTCCATCCAGGTACCCTCTTTTCTATCTTTTCCTCCCCTCTCTCCATTCAGCATCTCCTGCCTCCACACCCCCTCCCCTCCCCTTCCCTCTTATATGGCATCTTCTGTACAAACCTTTTTTGAACCCTGCTAAGCTAACTGGTTTTACCACATACTCTGGCAACGATTTTAATGATGGCCCGCATGTGGCCACCCCTGTGCTTGCATGTAGTTTGTGTGTAGCAATCTTTATGTGTTCTATTTTTCACTAGATGGTTTATTGGTGTTTTAGGGCCCATTTTAGGGTTGCCAATTAGATCCAGATTCGCCCGACAGGGTTGATCCAGTCCTGGGCTTACCCCAATGCATGCAGGGCCTTGCTTTTCTTAGGGAAGCCAATAGGGAAATCCAGAACCACAAGTCCCTGCATATAACATAGTAAGCCCAGGACTGGATCAACCCTGTCAGGTGAATCTGTATGTAATCTGAGTGATGCAGCAAGCTATGTGCAGAGACAGAACATTATTTGTAACTGCAACATTGCTTTAGAACAGTTTACTTGTAGATGCTTTGGAGAGAGCAGCTACAGAATTGCAACATGATTAAGGAGCTCCTCATCTCCCTGGACTAACAACATTATTTAACCTTTTAATTTGCAAGGAACACTTACATAATCCATTTCTTGGCCTTACATTTGATGGCTACTAGCAAACAATCCAAAATTGAATCGGCATTTGCAATGAGTTCTAGCTCCAAAAGATTGAAGCCGGATCCACCATCGCCGGACAAAACTACAAGAGACAAACCTGATAAAGCTGCCCCATTTGCATCAATCATGGAACAATTAACTTCCATAACTGGTATGCTTTCTGAGAACTCTTCTGATGTAAAATGTATAAAATCGGAGGTGGCAGGTATTAATGCGCGTCTCGAAATGTTTGAAGGAAGAATCGAGCAGTTAAAGCAGCGAGTCAGCCATATGGAAGACCAGGCCCTTGTATTTCAGTGCACTTCTAAATTGGCGCAGGACATTCAACTCATCATGGATGATGCAGGGAATCGGCAACGTCAAAACAATATTCGTTTATTTGTCTCCCAGAAAAATCAGAAGGGGAAAACCCCATTAAATTTCTTGAGGAATTTATTTCTAAGCTTTTGAAGCTCTCATTTCAATATCCTTTTGAAATAGAAAGGGCGCACAGAGTCCCATAGAGGACCTTTGGCTGGAAAATGCCTTGGCCTATTATTATGAAAATTCTGAGATTTCCTCAAGTTCTGGAGTGTGGTAGCCGTGTTAGTCCACTCTTAAGGTTATCAATAGAAATCAAACAAAATAAAACATGGAAAAGAAAATAAGATGATACCTTTTTTATTGGACATAACTTAATACATTTCTTGATTAGCTTTCGAAGGTTGCCCTTCTTCCTCAGATCGGAAATAAGCAAATGTGCTAGCTGACAGTGTATATAAGTGAAAACATTCAAGCATTACTATGACAGTCTGACAGGGTGGGAGGAGGGGGGTGGGTAGGAAGTATGCATGGGGACATCAAAGCATATCATTGATATTCTAACAGGATGGGTGTGGATAGGTGAGGGGAGGGTGATCAACAGAGACATACAGCTCTATGGTTTATAATGGGCTAGGAACCCCAGATTCTTGTTAAGTCCTTTCTGTTGGGTGTTAAAATATTCATTCTGACTTCAAAGGTCTTACATTCTTGTATGGTTTTAAAGGAGGACTTAACAAGGATCCGGGGTTCCTAGCCCATTATAAACCATAGAGCTGTATGTCTCTGTTGATCACCTTCCCCTCACCTATCCACACCCATCCTGTTAGAATATCAATGATATGCTTTGATGTCCCCATGCATACTTCCTACCCACCCCCCTCCTCCCACCCTGTCAGACTGTCATAGTAATGCTTGAATGTTTTCACTTATATACACTGTCAGCTAGCACATTTGCTTATTTCCGATCTGAGGAAGAAGGGCAACCTTCAAAAGCTAATCAAGAAATGTATTAAGTTATGTCCAATAAAAAAGGTATCATCTTGTTTTCTTTTCCATGTTTTATTTTGTTTGATTTCTATTGATAACCTCAAGTTCTGAAAATTCTGCAATCTGCTAAATCTCAGCACATCGTCAAATGGAATGGTCACCAGCTTAATTTTCTCCCTGACTTTACCAAAAATAACTGTGGATATTCGCAAGAAATTTCTCAGTCTCCGACCTCGTCTGAAGGACTTAAATGCTTGTTTTGGTCTGCTAAATCCTGCTCATATGAAAGTGACTCACCTCAATGCCACAAATACATATACCAATCCTGCTGCAATGGAAAAATATATTTCTGAACAGAAGGGATTTATTATACATACCTCTACGTGAGTTGTTATATAAAGAGTTACTGCAATCTTTTCCGAGATTCTGGCCTTGCACTTGACCAGATATATGTACACTGTGCTTACTGCTGCATATATATATATATATATAATTCTTTTATTCTATAGCATTGCTATTAACCTATTTGGTAACTTTTGTTCGTTGCTATTGAATATGCATCGTTGTTTTGTCAAATTTTATAAAGGTTATACTTAATACAGTCTCTCATTTTCGGGAGGGGTGAGGAGATTTTATTTCTTTTTCATCTCCATTCACACTCTCTCCTCCGCAGGACTCCTAAGGGAGGTTCAGACTGTTATGATGTTTTTTTCTTTTCTTTTTTTATGCCATAACTGTTCTGTTTTCACTTTCGTTATTGTCACAATCTATACACTGCAAACGTTCACCATATTTTTCTGGTGCCATATTGCTATCATATATTTTCTTGTACCATATCTCTAAATAATCATGTGAAATGTGTCTCTCTTAATGTAAAAGGTATTTTAAATCCTATTAAAAGGAAAAAAAAATTGTCTTATTTACAAGGGAACTTAAGGATTGGGGTTTAAAGCAGGAATTGTAGGTTAGTGATAGGCAAAATAAAAATATAAAAAAGCAAATTTTATCAACTAATCTCCATAGTCTTTTCCCCTTAGTTTTAAAAACTTTGTACCAAAGCATTAACAGATATTTTTTTATTATATTTGTACCCTGTGCTTTCCCACTCATGGCAGGTTCAATGCGGCATACATGGGGCAATGGAGGGTTGGGCAATGGAGGGTTAAGTGACTTGCCCAGAGTCACAAGGAGCTGCCTGTGCCTGAAATGGGAATTCTACTCAGTTCCCCAGGACCAAAGTCCACCACCCTAACCACTAGGCCACTCCTCCACTCTCTAGCAGGCACTGCAGGATCTAGTTTAGTTAGTGTTTAACTTTAAAAAAGGAGACTATGATAAAATGAGAAGAACGGTGAAAAAAAAACTAAGAAGAGCGGCTGCGAGGTTCAAAACTTTACATCAGGCGTGGATGCTGTTCAGAAACACCATCCTGGAAGCCCAGGCCAAATATATTCCGCATATTAAAAAAGGAGGACGGAAGACCAAACGACAGCCGACATGGTTAAAAAGTGAGGTGAAGCAAACTATTAAAGCTAAAAGAAAATCCTTCAGAAAATGGAAGAAGGAACTGACTGAAAGTAATAAGAAACAGCATAAGGAATGTCAAGTCGAATGCAAAGCGCTGATAAAGAAGGCTAAGAGGGACTTTGAAAAAAAGATTGCGTTGGAGGCAAAAACACATAGTAAAAATTTTTTTAGGTATATTAAAAGCAGGAAGCCGGCAAAAGAATCGGTTGGACCGCTAAATGACCGAGGAGTAAAAGGGGCAATTAGGGAAGACAAAGCCGTAGCGGAGAGATTAAATGAATTCTTTGCTTCGGTCTTCATCGAGGAAGATTTGGGTGGGATACCAGTGCCAGAAATAGTATTCGAAGCTGACGAGTCGGAGAAACTTAATGAATTCTCTGTAAACCTGGAGGATGTAATGGGGCAGTTCTACAAACTGAAGAGTAGCAAATCTCCTGGACCGGATGGTATTCATCCCAGAGTACTGATAGAACTGAAAAATTAACTTGCGGAGCTATTGTTAGTAATATAAGTTTTATCCTTAAAATAGAGCGTGGTACAGGAAGATTGGAGGGTGGCCAATGTAACGCCGATTTTTAAAAAATGTTCTAGAAGAGATCCAGGAAATTATAGACCAGTGAGTCTGACGTCGGTGCTGGGCAAAATGGTAGAGACTATTACAAAGAACAAAATTACAGAGCATATTCAAAAGCATGGATTAATGAGACAAAGTCAACATGGATTTAGTAAAGGGAAATCTTGCCTCACCAATCTACTACATTTCTTTGAAGGGGTGAACAAACATATGGATAAAGGTGAGCTGGTTGTTATTGGGTATCTGGATTTTCAGAAGGCGTTTGACAAAGAACCTCATGAAAGACTCCAGAGGAAATTGGAGAGTCATGGGATAGGAGGTAGTGTTCTATTGTGGATTAAAACTGGTTAAAAGATAGCAAACAGAGAGTAGGGTTAAATGGTCAGTATTCTCAATGGAGAAAGGTAGTTAGTGGGGTTCCCCAGGGGTCTGTGCTGGGACCGCTGTTTTTTAACATATTTATAAATGACCTAGAGATGGGAGTAACTAGTGAGGTAATTAAATTTGCTGATGATACAAAGTTGTTCAAAGTCGATAAATCACGGGAGGATTGTGAAAAATTACAAGAGGACCTTACAAGGCTGGGAGACTGGGCGGCTAAATGGCAGATGACGTTTAATGTGAGCAAGTGCAAAGTGATGCATGTGGGAAAGAGGAACCCGAATTATAGCTACGTCATGCAAGGTTCCACGTTAGGAGTCACAGACCAAGAAAGGGATCTAGGAGTCGTAGTTGATGATACTTTGAAAACTTTTGTTCAGTGTGCTGCGGCAGCTAAGAAAGCAAATAGAATGTTAGGTATTATTAGGAAAGGAATGGAAAACAAAAATGAGGATGTTGTAATGCCTTTGTATCGCTTCATGGTGCGACCACACCACGAATATTGTGTTCAATTCTGGTCACCGCATCTCAAAAAAGATATAGTGGAATTAGAAAAGGTACAGAGAAGGGCAACGAAAATGATAAAGGGGATGGAACCACTTCCCTATGAGGAAAGGCTAAAGCGGCTAGGGCTCTTCAGCTTGGAGAAAAGGCGGCTGAGGGGAGATATGATAGAGGTCTATTAAATAATGAGTGGAGTTGAATGGGTAGGTGTGAAGCGTCTGTTTATGCTTTCCAAAAATACTAGGACTAGGAGGCGTGCGATGAAGCTACAATGTAGTAAATTTAAAATGAATCAGAGAAAACTTTTCTTCACTCAACGTGTAATTAAACTCTGGAATTCATTGCCAGAGAATGTGGTAAAGGCGGTTAGCTTAGCGGAGTTTAAAAAAGGTTTGGACGGCTTCCTAAAGAAAAAGTCCATAGACCATTATTAAACTTGGTGAAAATTCACTATTTCTGGGATAAGCAGTATAGAATGTTTCGTACTTTTTTGGGATCTTGCCAGGTATTTGTGACCTGGATTGGACAGGATTCTGGGCCTGATGGACCTTTGGTCTTTCCCAGTATGGCAATACTTATGTACTTATGTATAATCTCTCTCCCCCCATCAATTGCTTTCTTACAAGAGACACATTTATCTTCTATAGAATCTGTAAAATTAAAATCTAAATGGTTTACTACTTGTTATTTTTCTCCTGGAAACTAAAGGAAAAATGGTATTGGTATTTTATTGGCCAAAAACCTTCAGTATTCCCTTTTAAATCGCCATACAGATTCTGAAGGAAGATGGGTTATTGTTGTATTGCAAATACATAATGTATCCTATGCTTTTATCAAATGTTTATGGTCCTAATCTTGACTGTCCTCAATTTTTCAAGGATTTATCTCATCAGATTTCACTTCTCAGTGTAGATCATGTTATAGTAGGTGGTGACATGAAAATTCCCATTAATAATAGGAGCCAGCTCTGTGGGTGCTGTGGGTGCTTGAGAACCCCCAATATTAAGAACATTCCTTGTATGTGTTCAGGGAGAGGTTATTTCCAGGGCTTAGCACCTCCAATAATTTTGAAAAATTGGCTCCTATGCCATTGATCATGTTCTTGATAGGAAATCTACAGTTAAATATAAAATTACCAATTCTTATAAAAGCACTTCATGATCTACTGTATTAACTCATTATGGTCTAGCTGATGCTTGGAGACTGCTTCATCCAGACACGTTGGATTACACCTTTTTCTCCAATCCTCACAAATCATATTCTAGATGGTTTCTTTCTAAATCCCATATTGACAATTTATTCACTTCATCGATTGAACAAATTCATATTTCAGATCATGCTGCTGTCACAATTTCTATGGCCATTTATTCTGAATTGCAGGAGGCCAAATTATGGCGTTTCAACTCATCCTTATTGCAAGAGGAAGCATTTCTTTAAAAAATGACTGAAAGTACTGTATCATTCTTTGAGCTGAATAATACTCCAGATGTTTCTCCCTTAACTATAGGGGGCTCATATAAGGCATATATTCGGGAAATCATTATTGCTCACTCAGCGTATATTCATAAACAACCAGTGCGTTTTTTCTAGCAAAAAAGGTGCCGGTACTCAAATGCCAGGCCACCCTTCAGGAGTGGGGTGATCACTGAGGGACCCACCCCACAATAGCCAGGGCCCCTGCAACCAGTCACGGAATCTATGACAAGGCAGAATTGGTGTGTAGAGCCTGAGCTCTTTCATTAAAATTTGGGGACCATGGGTCAATTTTAGTGGACCATGGACAAGGTGCTGGTACTCAGTACCCCCAAGTACCCCCTCAAAAAAGCCCTGTAAACAATGTAAACAAGATCTAGTCCAACTTGAAAAAGAAATTTGTACGCTTGAACACAAATATATGTTAACTGGTATGGCTGAAGACCTCACTAATCTTCAGAAACTTAAATTCAACTATAACAAAATACTAAGCTTAAAGGCTGGCATTCAACTTTCTGCTCAATCTGCAGTGTATTATTCTGGCATGAACAGAATTGGTAGAATCCTTGCCAACTATTTAAAGGGAGCAAAGAAAAAAACTATGATTCATGCTATTAACTACCAAGGTACTGTATTGACTAAGCAAAAAGATATTCTCAAGCATTTTTTGGACTTTTATAAAGATATCTACTCTTCTCGCCATAATGCATCTCCTGATCAAATGATCTCTTTTTTACAATCTCTGCAGTGTCCAAGTGTGGATTCACAATTCCTTTCACATTTGGATGCTGACATTTCCTTACCTGAGATCAAAAAAGGCATTTCTTCACTGAAACCCAGAAAATCTCCTGGAAGTGATGGTTTCACCATAGAATACTACCAAAAATTTGTTTCTATACTAATGCCTAGATTATTACACTTGTATAACTATTGTCTAACTAGAAAAAAATGTTCTTCTTCTATGTCAGAAGCAATTATTATCCTTTTTAGAAAAACCTGGTAGAGATCCTCTTTTGGCTGGCAACTATCGCCCTATATCTCTGTTAAATTATGACTGTAAAATTTTTGCAAACGTTTTGGCAGATAGATTAGATAGAATATGGCATTGATGGTATGATTTACATTGTTACTTCTCGTTTTGTATGACTTTCTTTCAAGTGAACCTTTGTATTATTCTTTTTAGCTATCTGAGGTTGCACTGATTTTCACAGTGACATTGCAATGTATGGAATATCTATATATCATATATATGATTGTTTGTTGTTGGGTTATATGTTTACCAGATTAAACTATTTGAAAATCTAATAAACATATTTGATCAAAAAGAACAGTTTACTTGTAGAGATCAAGCCAATATTCAAAACAATTATACATTTGCTGGCAGCTGTCAAATGCATAATTTCCCTCTTCTCATGCAGAGACCCTAGGGTTCTGCTATATTGGATCGCAGAGTGACCTCTAGTGGCTCTATAGGATTACTGACGATTGATTTTTTTTTCCCACTGTGCAGTTTCCAGAAAGAAGGACTTCTACCTGATCAGAATTTATAAGCAGGGGAGGAGATCAGTTTTGGAGGGAACTTTCCAGGGGTATAAAACGTTGTGTATAGTTCAGATCTTTGTCTTTGGATCCTGTCTCCCAATCATTGACCTTGAAATACAAATGCTCTTCGGAGGAGAAATAATACTCAATATATTTTTATTTTATTTATTTTATTGCATTTGTAACCCACATTTTCCCACCTATTTGCAGGCTCAATGTGGCTTACAGAGTTTTGTTATGACATAGTCATTCCAGGCTATCAGTTACAATTAGTAAAGTACAAAGATTAGGGAAGGGAGAAAGAAGGTGTGAGGCAGGTTAGTGTAGAAGGTGGACTTTAATGACTGGGTGGGTTGGTGAGGTAGTTTTGTAGGTTATGGGTTCTCTTTGTAGGCTTTGTTGAAGAGATGTGTCTTCAGAGATTTGCGAAAGTTAGTTATTTCATCCATGGTTTTCAGGGCTGTAGGTAGTGCATTCCACAACTTCGTGCTCATGTAAGAGAAGGTGGTGGCGTGTATCAGCTTGTATTTTAGTCCTTTACAGCCGGGGAAGTGCAGATTGAGGAATTTGCGGGCTGATCTTATGGTGTTTCTGGGAGGTAGGTCCATGAGGTTTAGCATGTAGATTGGGGCGTCTGCGTGAATGATTTTATGTACAATCGTGCAGATCTTGAATGCGATGCGTTCCTTTAGTGGTAGCCAGTGAAGTTTCTCTCTTAGGGGTTTTGCACTTTCACATTTAGTTTTTCCAAATATGAGTCTGGCTGCAGTATTCTGGGCTGTTTGGAGTTTTTTGATAGTCTGTTCTTTGCATAAAGTGCGTTGCAGTAGTCCAGGTGACTTATTACCATTGACTGTACCAGGGTATGGAAGATGTATCTCGGGAAGAAAGGTTTTACTCTTTTGAGTTTCCACATGGAGAGGCGCTGCATGAAATAAATGTGTTTATAGAGACCTTCAGTATTTTGTAAAGCAGAAATACTTTACAGACCTGTTTTCAAATGGTTCTTATTGCACCATCACATATACGGTCACTTATGGCATCAGACAAAATCACAGCATGTTATGTGCGCTTTTTTTGTGGCGGCTGCAATGTAAGCCACATTACATCATAGATCTCACTCTTTTTTAATAATATAACGTGCAAGTGCTCATAAAAGTCATAATTTGGGTTTTCCCAACTCAAAATGAAACTAGTGCCCAGAACAATCCAAATCTATTGTTACACCACAATTAGCTTTAATTAAATCCAACACAGCTTTCTTAAGGCTCGAATATTGAGACTGATGAGGGTCCTCATTTCGTAACCTGCTTCAGAGACCTGTCTCAGTTCAAAATCAGCCAGCAACTATTCAATGTAAGGGAAACTCTCCCCAACCGTTGACCTACATGTGAGGGGAGAGCCCATCCAGTCTAAAGACAACTAGCTATAGTAGAAGTACATAAGAAAGTTTTGGCTACCCTAGCCATAGCAACTTCAGCTGCTTAAGCTCTGTTGTGTGTTACTGGTATAGTGGAAACCTGTATGTAACATGTACACCACTTTGGTCCAGCTCTTGATTGTTGTAATCTGTCCTTGAACTGTATAGGTATAGGCGGAATACAAGAACTGAAGTGGTATATCACGAATCTAATAAACATAAACCCACTGTACCTACTCTTGGGGCAAAGGACAAAAGGAGAATTTGGACACTCAAGCAGGGGCGGACTGGCCATTCGGGCAACCGGGATCCTGAGTTTTCAAAGTAGCACTTTATTTATTTATTTCAGTACATTTATACCCCGCCTTTTGCCACAGTGTTGCAGCCCCAAAGCGGCTTACAATGAACTTATTAAAAATAAATAAAAACAAATACAGTGCAGTTACATTTTTCTGGTTGGGTATGAGAGAGGCCCCAGGAGACATGTTGCTGTAAGCGGTTCTTATTTCTTCAGCCTCTGGAACTATATTTCAGGATCCTATACAGGTGATACGTGGTCCTCAGTACCCTGCTGAAAATATACAACTACGACAGTGCAAAGAAGCAAATCACAAAAGCAAAGTCATTTTAAAACACTTTTTTCATGTGAGGTCCAGAACTAAAATGAGCCCGACATTGGCCGTGTTTTGCCCATGCAAGGGCTGCATTAGGTGGAAGATCATAATGTAGCTGTACTACCATATAATAGTGCCAGTGCACAGGTGTCATCCCTGATTTATAAATTTGGGGATGGTCTGATTTCTGGAGGTTACTTTATCCAACTGCCAGGGAATACTCCTTTTTCTCCGCTCCACACCGTACTTATTCAAGAATTGATTATCTTCTGGTGGAGTGGAACTATTTATTTGGTGTGCTTGTACATTTGGGGTTCCCTAATTCCTTTCTGCATATGGTTAATCTGTTCTATTCCCGGCCATCTGCACGGATAATGGCTAATGGTGAGTTCTCTGCCTCCTTTGAGTTGCTTAGAGGTACGAGGCAGGGCTGCCCCATTTCTCCCCTGCTGTTCAACTTGGCACTGGAGCCCCTGTTAGTAGCTATCCGAGACTCTACTGATGTTACTGGAGTGGTGATGGGAAATGAGGAATTTAAGCTCTCCGTATATGCGGATGATATCATGCTGTATCTCACTAATCCATTGGCATCATTGACTGTCCTTATTCAGCTAGTTTCTCATTTCTCCATCTTCTCTTTTTACAAAATTAATTGAGACAAAACTGAACTGATGCCTCTTAATGATGTTTGCACCCCTTTTACCCTTCCTAGTTACCCCCTTAAGTTGGTGGTCTCCTCCATCAAGTATCTGGGTGTCCTTTTTGATAGAGACCTTCATACTACTGTGCAACTTAACTCGGCTAGAATTGTCACCATGGTTGCGAATTCCCTTTCGTCTTGGTCTCCACTTCATCTCACTTGGTGGGGTCGACTTGACTCTATCAAGATGATGGTGGTCCCCAAAATCACGTATGCCCTTAGCATGATTCCTATCCTGTTTCCAGCTGCTTTTTATAAGAGGGTGGAAAGGTTAATTTCCAATTTTTTGTGGAACTCGAGGGCACCACGCATTTCCCTAGGAAAGCTTAAATTGTCTAAATTACAGGGGGAAGTAAAATTTCCAGACCTTTTGTTGTATCATAAAGCGTTTATTATTCACCAGGGTCTGGAATGGGTAGCCCCCTTTGATGTAAGTCTTCCACCCAGATGGTTGCTGCTGGACCGGTCTGTCCTCGCCCCTCTCACCCACACTTCTTTAGCTGGTGCGAACCTCCCCAAGCGCATTGCTTACAACCCTATTATCAACATCACTCATAAATTATTGTCTTCATTTGATAAAATGTTAAGCGTTCCCTGGTCCTCTACATTATGCATGCCTATTAGGCATAACCCTAAATTTACAATTGGTAAAAAGCAGGTTTCCTGGTCTCACTGGCAGCGGATCGGTATATGGAATCTTGGCCATTTTGTTGACTTCAATACTCGTACTTGGAAAACGTTCGCAGCTATGCAGGTTGATTTCCCCTTATTAGACTCAATTTTATCAGTGGTTGCAACTAAGCTCCATGCTGAAAAACAGCCAATTGCAACTCGCCAGGATGACTCCTTCTCCGGAGCTTCTTGAAGTAGCCAAAAAACTCCAATCTGCAAAACATGTTGCCTCGCATGTCTATACTTTCCTTTTAATTAAATGACCCACTACATGTCTGGGTCTGCGTAGGTGTTGGGAACAGGATATTCAGCAGCCCATTTCTGATCACAGTTGGCAACAGCTTTGGCGTTCTCTGTTTAAGTGTTCATGGGCTGCTGCCCTCACACAGTCTCTTTATTTTTTTATGCACAAGTCCTTATGGACATCCCTCCCGTCACATACCATTACCCCTTCCATTTCCAATCTCTGTTGGTCTTGCCATACTCAGCGGGGCACTCTCAAACACCTTATTTTTGACTGTGTGTGTCTTGCACCATTTTGGACTGATGTGTGGCTTACTTTAACAGATGTCTTTCACTTCGCTGGTCCTATGTTGTACAAGTATGTGTTGCTCAGAGACCAGTGTTTTCGTTCTCTGTTAAGCTACAATGACTGCTTACTTGTGAATATTTTGCTTGGTTTAGCTTTGAAAGTTGTCTTTGGGCACTGGAAGTCTCTGAGTCAAGCCACACATCAGGACTGGTGGAATTTAGTATTTCAGACTTATAAATATGAAACGTTCCTAGCTAGATATGAAACGTTCCTAGCTAAAAAGTCATGTCGATATATTCATCATAAGGAGAAGTGGTCTTTGTTACTGACCTACTTTAGAGATGCATGTTGAGAAGCTTTTCATTCTGTCCCCCTTTTTTTTTTTAACCCTTCCCCTCCTTCACACCTTTTGAAATTTGTTTACTGTTGTATTGACTTGTTCACTGTAATACTGTTTTAAAACAATAAAAATACTAAGAATAAATGTATTTTATGTTACAAAAGAACCTAATGTGTTAAGAACATCACTTTATCCATACTCCAAATTGGGTTTAAATAAACAACTAGTAACTTGTACTTACCATCTGTCTGGTTACTGGGTCCTAAAATCCTTTTAGTTTTCTTTCCCCTCCATGGTCTAGGACTTCGGAGACGAGGTTAGTTTAATTGTCTCCGAGCTCAGAGTTGAACTGCAGGCTTCAGGTATTCGGCCACCGGTAATAGTAGAGCTTGCAGGGCCTTCTGAGATGAGGAAGCTATATTTATCTTACCACAATATCACTTTGCATTTGTTTACACCGGAGTCTTCAAACACTTCTCCGGTACTATGTAAGCCACATTGAGCCTACAAATAGGTGGGAAAATGTGGGATACAAATGTAACAAATAAAGAAACAGCATCTACGCTCCTGTAGCACTGCAGAGTAATCTTGAAAGATGTGTACCAGAACTCCTTCATGTTTTAGATTGTAAGCTCCTTGAGCAGGGACTGTCCTTCCATGTTTAAATTGTACAGCGCTGCATAACCCTAGTAGCGCTTTAGAAATGTCAATTAGTAGTTGTTGTAAGGAATCATGTTTTTGGTGAACGCTTTGTAAGATTTCAACATTGTGAATATGATTGTGAACTTTCACCACCACCACCTGAAGGTGGCTGTTGCCATCTTGTATGCGGCCCACCCTGTGGGCCCCTTCCAAACACAGTGGGCCAACACTATCAGATAAGGCAAATTCAGAGCTCAGTCAGCGCTCTAATAGATTTCCTAAGATGCGATGTGGCAGTGTTTCAGGTAAATCCAGTATCCAGAGATTATCCCTCTGGGATCTACTTTCCAAGTCGTCTAACTGGGCAGCCTGTCCCATGACTTGCTTTTCTAGTGCCAGCAGCCGCTTTGCCGCATTCCCCACATCCTCCGCAGCTGACACCCTCTCCTCTAATTTCCTCATGTGGCGAGTAGTATCTGTGAGGAGAGATTCCAAATTGATTAATTGGTCTGATAATTTCCCCAATCGCGGCTTCATTGCTTTACATACTGAATCCGTTATTTGTTGTGAGCAGGGTGAATGAAGAAGATGGGGAAGGCTCTGCGAGTCTCATCTTATCTTCACTGCCGTGTATCTTCTCCCGTTCAAGTTTTGCAGCTTTGCAAGGCATGAGTCCCAACTTTGGAACTAGAAATTTGTCTATAAAATAAGGCTACTCCTTTCTACAAGCATCCAGTCCAAAAATTGTAATTGGGAGGGCAAAAGAATTGCATCGAGGCGCAGAAACCCCAGAGAGAACCAGGCACATGTCTGCTCCTCTCCGTATTAAAAAAAAATATTTGTATTGAATTAAAAAAAAAAAAAAACCAAACATTTCGAAGCAGAAGAAAGAAAAACATGTACAATAATACAATACATAATAAAATAGGCAAAGCTGAGTTTTAAAAGCAATGCTATATGGCTAAGTAATAGAAGAGAGAAAATGGTCTAAAGTTTTCCATTTCTTAAGACCAGTTGGAGGACCAAGCAAGGAATAAGTAATAGACTGTTCATATTTTTCATATAATAAAATCCAGTTCCACCAAAGATAAATATTCACTTGAGAGTTATCTTTCCAATGCGATATTATTAATTTTAATGAGACGGATACTAAAAAATCAAACAATAATTTATAATTTTCTGAAAGAAAAATGGAATACAAATGGACTTCCAGATTATATATTTTGGTAAAAAAGATTCTTGGAACCTAAAAATCCTTTTTAACTTATCCCAAACATCTGACTAGAATATGACTAGATTAGGGCATTCTAATAAGAGATGCATAAGAGTTCCAGTGTTTTTTTTGCATGACCAACATAGATCACAATTTGAGGACCCAGACAGCTTACTCTTTCTAAGTGTCCAAAGGGTCCTATGCATGGGCGTAGTTTGGAGGGGGCGAAATGCCCCCCCCAAATGTAGGGCCAGCGCGGCGCAACGCAGCAGGCAGCTTTCAACTCGTATGGTCCCTCCTCCCCCCCCCCGCATTTAACCCTTTTACTTTCAGTCACAGCGACAGCAGTGAAGAAGACAACACAGCGGGCTCGCCTCCAGTTTCTCCATTCCCTCGCACAGTGTCCCGCCCTCGCAGAAACAGGAAATTCATCATCGCAGAAGGCGGGACACTGTGTCAGGGAACGAAGAAGCTGGAGGGGGGGCAGGAAGGAACGGAGAAGAGGGCTGTCGGGGAGCTGAGGGAGAGCAGGGAGAATCGCTGGACACGGATGAGAGGGGAGGGCAGGGGGAGAGAAGAGATTGCTGGACATGGTGAGGAGGGCAGGGGGAGAGAAGAGATTGCTGGACAGGAGAGGAGGGGAGGGCAGGGGAGAGAGGAGAATTGCTGGACATGAATGGATGGAGGGGGCAGGGGAGAGAGCAAATTTGCTGGATATGGATGGAGGAGAGGGCAGGGGAGAATGGAGAGTTGCTGGACATGGATGCATGGAGGGGAGGGAAGTCAGGAAGAAGATGCACATGGATGGAGGGGAGGGAAGAGAGGAGAAATGCTGGACATGGGTGGAGTAGAGGGCAGGGAAAAGAGGAAAAATGTTGGACAAGGATGGAGGGAAGGAAAGACAAAGGAAGGAGATGCACACGGATGGAGGGGAAGGGAGTGAGGAGAAATGCTGGACATGGATGGAGGGGTGGGAAGACAGAGGAAGTAGATGCACATGGATGGTGGGGAGGGGAGTGAGGAGAAATGCTGGATATGGATGGAGGGAAAATTGCTGAATGTAAGGGCTGGATCGGAACACTTTGAGGGCAGATGCTGAAACTGGAGAAAGGTTAGGGACAGGACTACAGATGGTAGACAGGACGCATAAGGACACAGGAGGATGCAAATGAATATGCTAATATGCCCCACCCCATCCTTTGCCTCCCCCCAAATGAAACAGTCAAACTATGCCCATGGTCCTATTGTACATAAAGAAAAGAGATTTATTAATGCAGCTGATAAGGAGGCCCTTGGGCCAGTCAACCAAACATGAGACCATTCAATTTTTTGGATTTAATTACTCTACACAATTGATACCACTGTAATAATTTAAAATTAGGAATATTAAACTCAGCTTGTAACTGAGCAAAAGTTTTAAGACAACCATCATATATTGACTCAAAAACAGATATTGCAATTTTGCCAAAAATTATTTTTTTAATTTAACAGCATTTTTCTTATTTAAAAGCTTCCCATATTTCATTATATATATATATATATATATATATATATATATATATATATATATATATATATAATGAAATAAAACTGAAAATCACTCAGGGACCTTTTTAGTAAGGTGCGTCCAAAAGTAGCCTGCGCTGGTGTAGGCACGTGTTTTGGACACGCACTGGTCCATTTCCTGAGCACACCTGGAAAAAAGGGGATTTTTTAATGTGCAGGAAAATGGACATGCGGTAAAATGAAAACCAGCGCACATCCATTTTTTGGCCTCAAACCTTAATGCCACCCAATTACTTAGCAGTAGGGACCCACGCGCTAGCCTGGCGGTAAGCGTGCAGTGCATGCCAACTGCTGATTACTGCTGGATGAGGGCCCCGCGATATTTTCTACTGCGTGTTTTGGGAGCACGCCAAAAATGGAATTACCGCCCAGAGTATGCGGTAGCTGGGCGGTAGTGCCAATTTGACACATGTTGGACGTGTGTACGCACCTTTGTAAAAGGGCCCCTAAAACAGCATAAAAAATTATTGTAACTGGTAAAAACATCAGTAATAAACTCTCCTGCATTTTGTGCTAATTTTTCTATACTGTTCTATACAATACAGTGATTCATGGCCAAATTTCAGTGAGTATATCGTATTTCCTGATGGGTTCATCTTAACTGTTGTTGTAATCTGCATTGGGAAGCCTGGAGTTATTTAGACGGAATATACTGAAATTAAATAGAAGTAAAATTAACCTCTCATGGAAACATAGAAACATGCTGGCAGATAAGGGGCAAATGACCCATCCTCAGAAACCACTAACTCCTCCTTTTCCTAAGAGATCTGTCTGTCCCATGCCTTCTTAAATTCAGACACAGTCTTCGTCTCTACAACCTCCATCAGGAGGCCATTCCATGCATCCACCACCCTTTCTGTGAAAGATATTTTCTCAGATTTGTCCTAAGCCAATTTC
Source organism: Microcaecilia unicolor (assembly GCF_901765095.1). NCBI lineage: Eukaryota > Metazoa > Chordata > Amphibia > Gymnophiona > Siphonopidae > Microcaecilia > Microcaecilia unicolor. The sequence goes on along the minus strand of NC_044033.1, from coordinate 263,393,232 downwards.
CTCTTAACTTCATCTTATACCCTTTCATTCCACAGGTTTCCTTCATTTGAAAAAGGCTCACCTCCTGTACATTAACACCACTATCATATCCCCTCTCTCCCGCCTCTCTTCCAGGTTGAGGTACATGAGCCTGTTCCTATATGTTTTATGTCCGAGACCGCTGACCAATTTTGTAGCCGCCCTCTGGACCGACTCCATCTTGTTTATATCATTCCATAAGTGCAGTCTCCAGAATTGCACAAAGTATTCTAAATGCAGCCTCGCCAGAGACTTGTACAAGGGCACTTTCACCTCTTTTTTCCTGCTGGTCATCCCTCTCCTTATGCACCCGAGCATCCTTCTGGCTTTGAGTGTCACCTTTTCTACCTGTTTGGCCACCTTAAGATCATCAGACACAATCACCCCCAAGTCCTGCTCTTCTTTCGTACACAGAAGTTCTTCACTCCCTATACTGTACTGCTCCCTCAGGGTTTTGTGACCTAAGTGCAAGACCCTGTATTTCTTAGCATTAAATCTTAGTTGCCAATTTTTGGACCATTCTTAAAGCTTTGTCAGATCCTTTATCATACTATCCACACCCTTCAGAGTGACCACCCTATTACAGAGTTTGGTATCATCTGCAAAGAGACAAAGCTTACCAGACAGCAGTGGCGATCCTAGCTGGCATGACACCCGGGGCGGAGCGCTGATGCGCCCCCCCCCGGGTGCAGCGCGCGCCCCCGGGTGCATGCTGCTGGGGGGTGCCGCGGCGCGCGCCTGTCAGCTGAGTTCGCTGACTTTGCTAACTTCGCTGCAGCTCCCTCTGCCCCAGCTGGAACAGGAAGTAACCTGTTCTGGGGCAGAGGGAGCTGCAGCGAAGTTAACAAGTCAGCAAACTCAGCTGACAGGCGCGCGCCGCGGCACCCCCCCCAGCGGCGTGCACCCAGGGTGGACCGCCCCCACCGCCCCCCCTTGGTATGCCACTGCCAGACAGCCCTTCGGTAATATTACTCACAAAGATGTTAAAAAGAGCCGGTCCAAGTGGATAGTCTTCACAATGAACTCCTTTTATTATTGACCAGATAGAGATAAGAGTTTTCAGTTTTGGCTATAGCCCATTTAGCTATGTTTAAACAAAGGAGATCTGTATGAAACAACATATTTATTTTTATTTTGACTTGTAAAACCATTTGTCTCTGAAACATGTTCAAACAGAAAAATTAATTTGTGTATCTAAAATGTAAACTTCTACAAAACAGATGAAGATGTGATTCCATGTGCCTCAATGAAAGGAGAGTTTAATTTTACTTCCATTTCATTTCAATATATTCTATCTTTGTAACACCAGGCTTCCCAAGGCAGATAACAACAACAGTTAAGATGAACCCATTAGGAAACAGGATGTCCTCATTGAAATTTGGCTATATGTATTGTATAGAACAGTGCAGAAAAATGAGCAGAAACTAGAGTTTATAAGTGCTGTTTCTACCAGGCCAGCTACAGTAATTTGTAAGCTGTTTTAGTGATATTCAATTTTTATTACATGATATTTATACCTAGATATGGGAAGCTTTCAAATAAATGTTTAAAAGCTATGGACCACGCATAGGCAGTCCGTTATTTCCAATAATCTTTTGCTATTGTTTTCAATAACATTTGCTATTGTTTTAGGTGAACCAGTGTGGCGGCAAGCCACCCCGCCTCCTGTTTTATCTAACTTCCTTGACCATAACAATAACCCTTCCTTAGAGACAATTTTCCCTTCAGCACGCCCAATCACTGTTTCCATTGTATCACAAACAGGGGCATAATCGAAAGAGAAGGGTGCCCATCTTTCGACATAAATCGGGAGATGGGCGTCCTTCTCTCAGCATCGCCCAAACCAGCATAATTGAAAGCCGATTTTGGGCATCCTCAACTGCTTCCAGTTGTGGCGTGTCGGCAGCGTAGCGAAGGTGGGACGGGGGCGTGGTTAAGAGTTGGGCGTCCTCGGCCGATAATGGAAAAAAGAAGGGCGTCCCTGACGAGCATTTGGCCGACTTTACTTGGTCTGGATGTCTGGATGGGGCATGGCTGAGGGCAGATCTATGAGTGACAGCCCAGCCTAGGAACAGTACAGGACTTCAGTGTTTCACTGGCACGGAGTGAGCTTCAGAACGTTGGAGGTGGGAATTATTTATATAGATTACTATTCTACCTATGAAAAGTTATCCCGTTGTTATACTTCCTCTGTGTACATCCATATGCTGCACAAGCCGGCATGTTTGAAAATATAAGTGGGATCAAATAAAAATGCTACCAGCAATAAAGAACGACAACGTAGATGCAGCAGCTCATAGGTTTGTTTGGTTTGTAATATGTGTACTTGAATGACGGCTGCGCGGAGGAGGGAAAACTGAGATTAACCAAAGTGGCTTCAACTTTATGACATCATCCCGATGTTTTCTTCAACCTCCTTGGGGGAGAGCGCGTTGAGCTGGAGGTGGGGCGGAGAGTTCCGTTGGCCCCGCCCCCTCGAGGTGCCAACAGTATATTAGGGAGGGACTAATGTTAGCCGCTCTCTCCTCCTTTTCCACAATAAGCTAGCTGAGTGGCAATGTGGCTTTAGGGACGGAGAGTTTAGTTGGCCCGGGCCCCTGATCCCTCCTCTTTCTTCTCGATGCATAAGCAACGTAAGGAGCTGAGGGTTCACTGGCTGTAAGCGTTATAACTGAGAACTCAGTTGACTCCTGGGCGGTGAGAGTTAAGTCAAGGAGGTTGCTGGGTTCAAGTGGTCTCTCTTCCTTCTCGAGAGGCTGGCTGGTTGTTTGTTACAAGGAGGTTTACCGTTAGGTTAAACTTCTTCGGTTTGATAGAGTTGGGGGCGGGGCTGAGAATTCAATTGGCTCCGCCTCCTCATGGTCCTGCCCTCCCCCTGTACTGGGGCTGGTCACGTGTTGTGTTGTGTTGTGTTCTTTCGGGTGTCTAGTTGGTTGGTATGTATTCTTGTTGTGTGTCCATGTGCGTTTTGGTGTGACTGTACCGGTGGTAGCTGCTAATTTGAGATCTTGATTTCTCATGGTATCATGTGGAATGGTGCCCTCTCGTTCCTGGTTCTTCATCCATTGAGGTATGGGGTAGAGAGGGTGTTTGGCTACGAGGTCATCGTTAAGGTGGGTCCTTCACATGCCTCCTGATGTCTATAAACAGCGGATTGTGCCTTTGTCATTTTGGTTTCCTTTTAGGCCCGTATTAAAATAACGAATCAGGACGGAGCCCGGATCTCGCCGATATCATGTGTTTTGTATTCTGGCCTCTTTCTGGCAAGCGTCTGAGTCTCCCTTTTTGCATTTGGTGCTCCTCTCCCAGTCCCAGCAATAAAATAAATAAAATCTAACCCCCCCCCCCCAATAAAAGGTTTGTTTTGTGGGGGAGGGGAAAGAGGTGGTGTGCAAAGGCTAGAAACCTTTAAGATTATATATACTTATGTTTTAAAAATCCATGCAGAGTGTTGCTGTTAATGATGTTTCTTATGGCATACAAGCTAGCCCAAAGGGAAGCTGCCTCCAAGAAGCTCTAAATGCTGATTTTATTGTGGAAGAAGAAAATAGGTTTTAGGTATCTTGTACTGGCTGGATAAAAGAAAGCTTGGCACAACCATGCTTGGAATACTTGTGATGCTTCTGGTTTGTGACATGTACATATACCCCTGGATTCTGTATATAGCACCCAAAGTTGTGTGCACAACTAAGTTAATGAGCTCTAATTGGGTGCTAACAGACAATTGATGATTGATTCTCATTAAAATTTGCTCGTGCATATTGATGCATGCAAGTCGATGAGGCACAGCAGGTGTATCTCAAAAGGGGGCATGGGCATGTCAGAGTGATCTGAAAAGTTGGTCACAGAATTAGAAAATATTGCCAAAACATTGCTAACTTGGGTGCTGGCATTTACACCAGGTTTCAGCATAAGTCCACACACACATGCATGTTGCAGGTGGACCTTTTCAGGTAAATATATACTTTGAAAACAGGGCTAAAATTCCTTGGGTTCCAGTCTGGTTACTTGCCTAAAATTCGGCACCTGTGACTAGTCTGGAATAAGGAGAACCACTGTAACAGAGAGGTGCTGATGGAGGTGAAAGGAAGGAAGTGCAAGACAAAAGTAAGAAAGTGGAAAAGAATCCAGGGGCTCTTATTCTAAGCTGCATTATGTTCTCCCGCAACTTAAAATAGTGTACTGTTGGATGCGCTCAGGCATCATACGGTAACTACCAAATGTGCACGTGCTAACTCCCTGCTTAAATTTTTTTTTTTTTTTTTTTTTTGAGGAGGTGTTGGGGTGGAGAATGGAGTGGAGGAGTGGCCTAGTGGTTAGGGTGGTGGACTTTGGTCCTGGGGAACTGAGGAACTGAGTTCAATTCCCACTTCAGGCTCAGGCAGCTCCTTGTGACTCTGGGCAAGTCACTTAACCCTCCATTGCCCCATGTAAGCCGCATTGAGCCTGCCATGAGTGGGAAAGCGCGGGGTACAAATGTAACAAAAAAAAAAAGGGCTTTCCTGCTTTTAAACAGCACAGGAATACCATTTGAGCCCTTACCACCTACAAAAGGGTGATAGTAATTGTGTGGTAATTTTTAATAGCTGCATGCTAATGGCAACATTCACACATGACCATTAATACAAAAATAGAAAATCACCCATTTTAGGGCTGCAGTAAAAGTGACCATAGAGCATGGGAAAGACCCAAGTAAGGGCACACTAAAACTGCTCTTTATTGCAGCTTAGTAAAAGGACTTCTCAGAGAAGGAGAGCAAAGAGTGGAAAGTAGGGGGGGGGGGGGGGGAGGAAAATCAACCATGGATAGTAAAATATGTGCTTTCCTGTTTAAAAAAAATATCTGTGCCCCTCAATTTCTTGACTGGTGCTTTAATTTTCTAAATGTTTTCCACACCAGTTGAAATAGATATCCAGAGAGGATAGTTGTTCCTGCAGAAAGTTAGGCCCGAAATGTGGAGTGGAGGAGTAACCTACTGGTTAGTGCAGCGGACTTTTATCCTGGGGAACTGGGTTCAGTTCACTGCAGCTTCTCGTGACTCTGTGCAAATCACTTAACCTTTTTAGCACTCGATAAAAATGCTAACACGCCTTTGTAAAAGGTGTCCTTAATGCAGGTACACTGGTATTAGGTGCATCCCTACTAATTATGCTTGACTGTAATATGGGGAAGGGAACTTGTGTCTGAGGAAACTAGGGGGAATGCTAAGTGTAGCCTTTGCACAATTATGACAATAATTTTTATAAAGAACTTAGGGGTCCTGTTACTAAGCTGCTGCAAAAAGTGGCCTGTGGTAATGTAGGCGAGTGTTTTTGGCGCACTGCGGGACAGTTTTTACTGCATCTGGGGGGGGGGGGGGGGGGAAATGGCATTTTTCAATGGGCCGGGAAAAGGGCCTATGGTAAAATTGAAACCAGCATGCTCCTATTTATGGCCTGAGCCCATAAACGCTACCCGTTGATCTAGCAGTAAGGGCTCATGTGCGATGATTGGTCAGTGCGCGCCAACTGCCGATTTAATGCTGAAAATGCCGTGCATAGTAGAAAATTTAAAAGAAAATTTGTCTCTGTGGTATGGGAGCATGCCAAATCTGAAATTACTGCTGTTAATTGAAACGCTGGCCACTGGTGATCACGGTCGGTTCGAACAGATTGTTTGAAGGAAGGGAAGAGACCTGGCAGCCAGAGCTAAGTTCTGTGTATTGAATTTTGGTTGCACTCATTCAGCGGGCTGTTTTTAAATGAAAGGAGTTTTTTGCCAATGATGAAGTCCTGCTCCTGCAAGTTGTAATGTACATCTAGGAGCTTCTCCAGGCTTTTCCTTCTTGAATACTCCCCATGTTTGCTTGCTGTTTATAAGCAGGGCCGCCGAGAGGGGGGGACAGGGGGGACAAAAGTCCCGGGGCCCGGGCCTCCAGGGGGGCCCGGTGCCGCCGCAGCCTGGCCCACCCTCTGTCGCCGCCTGGCCCGCCCTCCATCACTCCTAGAACTAACCTTAGCCTCTTTTCACTTCGCAGCAAGCAGCAGCAGGTCAGGCCACTCCTTCCTTCCATGTCCCGCCCTCGCCTGACGTAACGTCCGCGAGGGCAGGGCACGGAAGGAAGGAGGAGAGGTCTGCCCTGCCGCTGCTTGCTACGAAGTGAAAGAAGGCTTAAGGTTAGTTCCGAGGGCCCGGCCCGATAGTGGGTGGAGGGGGGCCCGGCGACCTTGGGTGGGTGGCGGGGGGGGGGGCCCGGCGACCTCGGGTGGGCGGGGCCCGGGGGCAGCCTTGTCCCGGGCCCGGCTCTGGCTCTCGGCGGCCCTGTTTATAAGAGAACCCCTGTGTTTTGTATTTTGCAAAGTTTTCAGCAGGCCAGTTTAGGACTCAACCCTTAAGATGTCATCCTCAGAAAGATATGCTAAAAAAAACATGTTAAACACCTAACATTGTGGCATGTATGACAATCGAGTCTCTACAGACTTTTTGTCCCTTTAATGTTGAAACGTCCTGCACTAATTTATCAGTAACACAATAACTAACTACATCTTATGAAGTTAGCACATGCATTAATATGATCCACATATTTAGATTAGTAGCTGTGCACAGTTTTTGTTTTGTTTGGATGAAATAACCCTGTTACTCATGCTTGTTGATCAGTAATGCAGGTATGAGCATTAACACTCTTTAATTAGTGTATAGGCTCCTTACTGCTTTTTGCTTCTGATTGTTTGCTTGTTTCTGCAGAAATCAAAAGCCCTAAGCAGCGGCTTGCTTTGATAAATGAAACTGAACAGATTTAAAACACATTTTCAAAGCAGTATTCAAGAGAATCTGGAGTTTATCTGAGCCCAGGTTATTTGTGATTTATGTGGTCTTGTATCCGGGAAAGAGCTGAAAAAGCTTCTTTTTTTTTTTAAGCCTCTAGGGAGGCACTCTGTGGATAATTAGTTTGTTTGCAAATGGAAGAGCACGCTAAGGACTAGTGAGCTAAATGAGATTGTTTGTTTATTAGGTTCTTCATATATCATCTTTAGTGTTCTTTCAGAAAGAGCATAAGGATGTGGGAACTGTGGCTGGCTTTATTTTTTTTTAAGACCTGCAGAATTAAAAATGGGCACCATTATTCCCAGGAATCCATCTCCATGAGACACTTCCCTGTATACAGATTTATAAAGATGATATATAAATGGATACATTGAATTACATTTGGAGGCATGACAAAAGTTGGGGGCTGAATATCTTTGACTGGGGTGACCATAGAGTTGGATTGAGGGAGAATGCTAGATGTACTGACAGTAATTAGATTTTAGCAAAGCCTTTGACATGGTTTCGCATTGTGTTGTGGTTATGTGTGCCATTCGTTAATAAACATATTAAAAAAAAAAGTGCCCTCGGGGTTAGGAAGGCGACAGAAGGTAGTGGTAAATGGAGCTCATTCTGAGGAAGGAGATGTGCTGCAAGATTTGGTTCTTGGGCTGGTTCTTTTTTTTTTTCCCCTTCCAATTTTTATTTTAGGATATTTGTACAAATACAAAAATAAGTCTAAAGGTTACTGTTGGGGTCTGCTTACGATTGTCACACATTAGACAATCGTATCCGTGAGAGCTTACACCAACTGGCTATTGCTGGAACACTTATGTCCTTGGGTTTTTCCTACACTAACAAAACAAATAATACTCAGAAGTGAAATAAACAGGTTATTCTGGAAACAAGTAAATAATGGCTCAAGCAGAGGCTTATAGGAAGTCTGAAATACAGAGAGACCCCTTTGTCTCCAACCTATTCACTGCCCGAAACTATCTTAGCACATCCCACTAACCAATCATATACCTTCTATCCCATCCACATCTGACTTCTATCAATTGTTAGTTCATACCCTAATTCTTATGCCTCCCCACCTGAGCCACCCACCTACTAGAAACCTCTCTCCCACCATACCGTCTGTCACAAATTCCATGCCTCCCTCCTCATGCTGTTTCAGCAGTTTTATTGTATCACATATCCAAACTGTAACTAAGTTATTTTTTGCTATACTAGCTAACCTGTGGCTGGCTAGCAGACTGTTCCCAACTTCCCATTTTCACTATCTAGATATAATATAGTTTCAAACTGTATAAAACACAGGAAATCTTGACCCAAAGATTAATAGAAATCTAAATATCTGATAAAGTTATCTTAATGACACTGGACCATTCTGTATTCATATCCTTATCTACTAAAAGCTTGTAACAAATTTCACAATCAATACATTCTTAAGCTGTCTTGTATAGTATCTGGCCCTAGATATGACCTTAACACTGGTCAGCAAAAATACAAAAAAAAACCCCCAGGTTTATTTTTCCATGCTTGTGATGCACCTCCTTCCCCAGGATCTTCCATAACCATCTCCACAAGCACACACATCTGTGTTTCAGTGAAGGGTCCACTTTTCCCATCACTTGCCCAGCAAATCTTTGCTAAATGCATAAACATGTTTTTAGGTCCAGTCTAGTCAGGAAGAGTGTGGGTCACATGGCTGTCCTTGCACAATTTCCCAAGGCCACCATTCAGCCTGATCTAGTTAGCAAGGATTGAAAACAGCTCACAGAATAATTAGGGGGGAGGGGATGAAATAAATCTTACAGGTAACCCTTTTTTTCATTATTCAGAGGGATGCTCTGAACATACAAACAGGAGTCCGAGCCCCTCCTCCCAAGTTCCCTCTATTACAAATACCATTGTAAAGGCAAAAGGCCATAAGTAACAGAAAAAAGTAGAAGTATAATTGAATTAACATGCATATAAAACATTATCAAGGAGAATGTTGATGCAATGGAAGAAGGGATAAAAAAGGGTTAGAAGAGATGAGAACAATAAGTATATTAATGAGAAAATAAGCAGAAGAAGACACTTGACAATAATTATCTAGAATTGACCATGTCTTATGAAACGACAATATTTGTCCCTTCTGCATGGCATAGTAAACAGGGGGGACAGTAAATTCTACCATTCAATTAAAAGAACGTTTAAGTTGTTTTTCCAGTTATAATTAAATGGATTGCAAGTGAAATCATTAGATTAAACAGTTTTGTATTTTGATGTGTAATGTCTAAACCAGGAGTGGAGGATTTCAAAATGTTGAACGATAATGTATTGGAAGGGGAAAATATTGTCTTATGTAGATTGTAGTAATGCAGCTGAAAAGGGATAACCTTACGGTTTTTGTCCAAAATAGATCCCATTCCTTTTTAGAAAAGAAGTCCAGTTCTTTTTCCCAATCAGAGGCGAGTGTTGAACAAGTGTTCAGTTTAGACAATTGTAAAAGCTTTTAGAGGCTGTTTTAGGGGGCCATAAGAGCTTGGCATAAACTGGAAAAATTTGAGGTAGACTTTAATCGAGCATCCAGTGATGGGTAAAGTTGACAAATAGTATGAGTAAGTTGATCCCAAAAGGCTTTGTGGGTAGAGGGAATGTTGTGAAGTTGACAATATTCCTGAATAAGATAAGCAATTGACAACAATTGGTTGGGAGTCCATATTGTAGCAAAAAAAAGTTTATGAAGTTCAGGATAGGATTTACATGGGAAACTGGAAATTATACCATATAGATGCATCTGTTGCTGACCACTTAAAATTTAACATACCACGCACCACTAGATTAATGGAACAAGAGGTGTTTTTCAATATAATAAGGTCATCAGAAAATCAAAACTTGTCCATAGTAGGAAGTAAATGTAGAGGTGTGGGGGTTACTTTACCTTGTTCAAGAATTACTCACCTAGGTAAATCTGAAGTGGAAGAGGATGAGTACCAATATTTGGCCTGAGAAATTTGAAAAGTTAGATGGTATTGCTTAAAATTGGGAAGATTCAGGCCACCTGAATTACAGGGGAGTTGTAACTTTTTGAGGGTGATACAGGGTGTGGAGGATTTCCATATAAATTTTGAAATTATTGAATTGTTTTTTTGTAAAAAGAGTCTTTGAATAAGATAGGGATCGTACTGGAAAAGTAATTTTTGGTGCTAACACCATCTTTAAAGCTTCAATCCTGTCTCGCCATGAGAGAAAAAGTGAGGTCCAGGAGTGTATGTGTCTTTAGCTATTTGTAAAATCACAGATTCATTAAGTTGTGTATCCTGTGGGGAAGTACTATGGTTTATACCTAAATATTTTAGTTTTTGCAGTTCACAAGTAAAGGGAAATTGGGTGTCTTGAGATTTTAAAACAGAGAGGGGCATGACTTTTGCATCCTGATGTGTTTGTGAATGAGTTAATACAGTCAAGTAAGGGGCCCTTTTACTAAGCTGCGGTAAAAGGGGGCCTGTATTAGCGTGTGTTTTGGGCACACATTGAGGCCCCCTTTTACCGCAGTGGATAAAAGGCTATCTTTTTTTGGTTGAAAAGAAATGGCCATGAGGTAAGTGAACCACTTGCCACGCTGCCATTTTGGGAGGGGAGCTCTTAATGCCACCCATTGAGGTGGCGGTAAGGGCTCCCACGCTAACCCAAAGGTGCACGCTGCCTGATTAGTACTGGGTAAGCACCAGCGCTACAAAAATAGAACGTATATAGTTTAAGACGTGGGGATATCAACTAAACATATTCTATATAGAGCGCCTAAGTCTAGGCACTGCTTACAGAATACACTTAAGTGGAAATTTTTACTGCAAGGATTAATTTTAGGTGCTTTTATATAGAATCTGGTCCAATATGTGGATTTTTCTATGGATATGGAGGAGATGGCCTCCTTAGTATTGTATTACAATTCTATTTGGCTCCAAGGAGTTTTTGGTAGGTTTTGTTTTCTTGGAAGTGCAAATATTTATTTACTAAAGATTTAATTTCTTGTTCAAGATTTTTTATAGTGGCCTTATAAGCATCCCACCAAATATTTATAGGATAGTCTTGTATGCTTTTATTATTGTATCAATAAATAAATCTTGCTAATGAGAAACCTCTAATCTTTAAATCCAGCAAAAAGTCCCATTTCTATCATGTTGAATGGAGGAAAAGACTTCAGATGCTCGGCTTACTGTTGTGTATTTTCAACTGTAACTGCTGTGCGAACTTCCTCATCAGTCATAAAAATCTCAGTTGAATAAATATTGTTAATTCTTTATTGATTGTTTTCTTTTTCTTATTTTTCTCTTGTCTTAATAAACTAATATTACAGACTAGTAAAACATGCCCGTTTCTTGCGGCAACGAAACGGGCGCTAGCACGGTTTCTGTCCGGACCTAACCCCCTTCGTACTCACCCCGTCGGCTTTCGTCCACCGTTGTTGCGGACCTCGGCACGCCACCGTCAATTTGCTGACATTGCTGCGCCCGGACCTCCCCCCTCCCTACTCACCCCGTCGGCTTTCGTCCGCCATTGTTGCAGACCTCGGCACGTCGCCACCGTCAATCTGCTGACATTGCTCCGCCCTCGATGTCATCATGTTTGATGCGAGGGCGGGGCCCCAACACAGTGTTTTTGGTGGCTTCACCACCATGAAGGCTTCGAACCGGAAGGAAGTGCCCAGAGGACCTGACAGTGACGTCAGTGTCCTCAGAACGTTGAGGGTGAGTTTTATTATATAGGATATCATCCATATCAGGAACACTAAGAGGGGCATAATTGAAAGGGACGTCCAAGTTTTGCTCAGGATGTCCTCACAAAATGTCTCGGTGGGGAAACCCGTATTATTGAAACAAAATGGACATCCATCTTTCGTTTCGATAATACGGTCGGGGACGCCCAAATCTTGACGTTTAGGTCATCCTTAGAGATGGTCGTCCCTAGACATGGTCGTTTCTGATTCTCGGCGATAATGGAAACCAAGGACGCCCATCTCAGAAACGAGCAAATTCAAGCCCTTTGGTTGTGGGAGGAGCCAGCATTCATAGTACACTGGTCCCCCTGACATGCCAGGACACCAACTGCACACCCTAGGGGGCACTGTGGTGGACTTCATAAATTGCTCCCAGGTACATAGCGGCCTTACCTTTTGTGCTGAGCCCCCCAATACCCACTACCCACAACTGTACACAACTACCATAGCCCTTAGGGGTGAAGGGGGGCACTTAGATGTGGGTACAGTGGATTTTGGAGGGCTCACATTTACCACCACAAGTGTAACAGGTAGGGGGGATGGGCCTGGTCTGCCTGCCTGAAGTGCACTGCACCCACTAAAACTGCTCAAGGGACCTGCATACTGCTGTGATGGCCCTGAGTATGATATTTGAGGCTGGCACAAAATATTTTTAAAGATGTTTTTTGAGGGTGGGAGGCAGTTAGTGAGGTTAGTGACCACTGGGGAAGTAAGGGGAGGTGATCCCTGATTCTCTCCGGTGGTCATCTGGTCAGTTCGGGCACCTTTATGTGCCTTGGTTGTAAGAAAAACAGGACCAGGTAAAGTCGTCCAAGTGCTCGTCAGGGACGCCCTTTTCTTTTCCCCATTATGGGTCGAGGACGCCCATGTGTTAGGCACGCCCAAGTCCTGCCTTCGCTACGCCTCTGACACAACCCCCATGAACTTTGGTCGTCCCTGCGACGGAAACCAGTTGGGGACATCCAAAATCGGCTTTTGATTATACCGATTTGGTCGACCCTGTGAGAAGGATGCCCATCTTCCAATTTGTGTCAAAAGATGGGTGTCCTTCTCTTTTGAAAATGAGTCTGTAAGGCTCAAGGACACTTACTTTAATTTTAGTGTGGCTCTCATCGTTTTGCTCCCCGAGGATTAAGAATGAATGTGGGTCCACAGGTCTTTAAAATGGACGATGAATTCATTAACAAATGGAATCATATTTTAAACCGATGTTCCTTGGACTTAATGCTTCTTATTATAGACAAAATTAAAAAGGAAATAAATAAAAAAAAATAAAGATCAAAGAAGAAATCTTACAATTGCAAATAACAGTGGGACAAGATCTATTTGAGAAACAACAGCGGGAGATTAAAGACAATATAGAAAAATTTAAAGATCAATTGCAAAAACAAAAGTTGAAGAAATTTTCAAGGGATGAGAATGATTGATTGTAAAACAAATAGAGTGCACCGTTGAGTGTATTCAACAGAAAGGGAAGATAGAGAACAGTCGAAAAAGAAAACTGAAGGTACTTCCAATAAATCTCCCTCTTCATCATCATCAGGATCGGGAAGGAATATAATTCCAGGCAGGATTTTTTTAGGATGAGGACCAGAGGCATAGAAGAATAGGAGGATGAAATTGAGGGGTCACAAAACACCCGCCCTTGAACGAGATCACAGGACAAGTGGAAGATATGATCTTCAGTTTGTCATCTAAAGAATTAACACTGACAGTATCAGTATTATTAAAGAAACTGTCTTTTGTACCCCAGAGTAAACGTCATTTTTTCCAATTTCTTATAGATGTGGTACGATTTATATGCTCATTGTCTTTAAAACTTTATTTCCATGATAAAGAACAAGGTTTTGATAGATCAATAAAAAAGAATAGGTCAACTTGGACTCCATCAGGGCACCCGTTATTAGCAACCTTTAAAAAATTGGTGTTGCAAGATGTATCATAAGACCACTAACAATCACAGTATTTTCAATCAATCTAAAGAAGAGCCAGAATTTAAACAATATACGTCAAGATCAATCAGTAATAATGAGGGCTGACAAAGGGGGAGTGCTATGTAGTAATTCTAGATAGAACATATTATGAAGATAAAATAGGGCAACAATTGAGTGATGTATCAACTACCTTTGCAGGAAGATCCCACACCCTTGTTAGCTGAATTTATTTATTTAGATTTTGCTCACACCTTTTTCAGTAGTAGCTCAAGGTGAGTTACATTCAGGTACTCTGGATATTTCTCTGTCCCAGGAGGGCTCACAATCTAAGTTTGTACCTGAGGCAATGGAGGGTTAAGTGACTTGCCCAAGATCACAAGGAGCAGCAGCGGGATTTGAACCGGCCACCTCTGTATTGATAGCAAGACCAGTGCTCCAACCACTTGGCCACTCCTCCACTCCAATTAAGAATGTGACAATAGAAGATTTAAATCAGGGCTTTCTAACAAAAAAAGAGTTTGCCTTTTTAAATAAGGAGCATCCAGTGGTGCCATTTATACTGTCTCCAAAATTCACAAAAATGCTAGATTTCTGCCTGGGAGATTGATAGTTTCCAACAGTTCAGTTTTTGAGCCTTTATCACAATATGTGGATTGGTTTTTACAGCAACTGGAAAAACCAAGTAGCTTGTATATTAAGGATACAACACAACTTCGATATAGAAGCAATACCTATGCATGATTTCCCCCTTTATAATAGTGAGTTTTGATGTAGTAGCCTTATATACTTCATTACCTCAACAGGATTGTTTGAAGGTTTTAGAGCACTGTTTGGATTTAAGACCAAGTCCCTACTTTGTTAAAGCAATATTCACCAAAGTCATCAAAAACAAAGAACTTTTTCATGTTTAATGAAAAATATTTCTTCAGAAATGGGGAGTAGCAATGGGAGCAATGTTAGCTCCATCAACAGCATGTCTTTATATGGCACAATTTGAGAATAAATGGATTAATAAAAATCAGTGGGTACAATACATTTATGCTTGGTACAGATATATCAGTGGTGTATTTGTACTGTGGAAAGGACATGAACAGCAACTTTATAATTTTCACATTTGGTTAAATCAATGTGATAAAGATATACAATTTACTTACAATGTTCCAAAGAACAAATATACACTAAAGGAATTGCATTATCAAAGTAATCATCCAATAACGGTCAGAGTTTACTGTTTTCTTAATATCAAGATTTCGGAGAAGTTGTAGTCATAAGGACAGTTTTAAAAATCAATCGAAGCTCTTTACATCTAAGTTCCGGATAAAAGGTTATCCTGATAAGATTTTGAAACAAGTGTATACGAGAGCAAAGTACAATTATAGGGAACTCTTTTAAATACTACCAGAGAAACAGAAGACCCCACAAATACACAAACCTGTGTTTTGAAATATACACAAGGTGCATCACAAGCAATGAAGAGAATTAAAGAATGCTGGAGAATAATTCAAACACATCCAGTTTTCAAGGATCATCAATTGAGAATAGCATATTTGGGGGGGGGGGGGGCATTTACAGAAATTTTACAAAATAATGTTTCCAGTGCAATGCAAAATGAAGAAATAAAGGGGAACTTGTTCATTTTGATAAATGAACCCGATTGATAATAGGTGATATGTAATCAAAGGACACACAGATTGTAATAGCAATCATGTAGTTTATATTTTGATATGCCCCTGTCCAAAGATATATGTGGGGAATACAATTAGATCTTTGAAACAACGGTTAAGTGAACATAATGCGTCTAAATGGCAGATGACGTTCAATGTGAGCAAGTGCAAAGTGATGCATGTGGGTATTATTAGGAAAGGGATGGAAAACAAAAATGAGGATATTATAATGCCATTGTATCGGTCCATGGTGCGACTGCACCTAGAGTATTGTGTTCAATTCTGGTCGCCGCACCTCAAAAAAGATATAGAGGAAGTAGAAAAGGTGCAGAGAAGGGCGACAAAGATAATTAAGGGGATGGGACAACTTTCCTATGAGGAAAGGCTAAAGTGGCTGGGGCTCTTCAGCTTGGAGAAAAAGCGGCTGAGGGGTGATATGATAGAGGTATATAAAATAATGAGTGGAGTGGAAAAGATAGATATGGAGCGTCTGTTTACACCTTCCAAAAGTACTAGGACAAGGGGGCATGCAATGAAACTGGAGTGCAGTAAGTTTAAAACGAGAGAAATATTTTCTTTGCTCAGCATGTAATTCGACTCTGGAATTTGTTGCCGGAGAATGTGGTTAAGGCAGTTAAGTGGTTAAGTGCTTATTTCTGATGGACATCCATAACATGTATTTCTGTCATCCTGAAACAGCACCGGGTACAGTAACTTCACAAACAGCCATGTACAGTTATGGCTACATGAGCCGCTAAGAAATATGTCGCATCTCTGTTTTGGATTATGAGAGGAATTCCTTAGATGGAAAATATTCATAAAAGGGTAAGTTTATTTTAATAATTTCAAGAGACTAAATTTGTATATGGGTGGGAGTCTATGAACAAAAAAAAAGAATCTGAAGGTTTTGGTAATTGGTGGCTTGAATTGAGGATCATGGGAAGTGATTCCCCCCCCCCCCCCCCCCCCCCCCGTTTCATCCAGGGAAAACAAGCCTTCCATTTTATATGAAATTTCCTAGGGATCACAGTGACATCAAATTACAAAGCAACCTAGGGCAGTGAAATTGCTTTCATTGGTCCTGGTGATGGTGTTTAATGGGTTCCCTGTAGTCCTTTCACAGAGCCAAGCAGGCAGCATAAGCCTCATGCCTTGCTCCTTGTCCATTCTCTTATGCTTTACCTTCATCTTGTTCTGTATAATGCACTTCTTTCAGCATGCTGCCAGGCAAGTGTTTAAGTGATATCATTTGGCCAGCTGTAGACTAGAGAATTTTTATGCACAGAGTTTCTGAAAACGATCGCATTTGAAAGTCTACATGCCTGCGTTCTTTCCCTCTCTCCACACAAATCCCGATTTGTAAAATTATCTCTTGTGACATTACTGTCAACAGATGACCCCCCCCCCCCCCGAGACTTAAGCTACATCAGGTGTCAGTGGGGCTCTCTCTTCCTGCTGTAGGCTTTCACTACTCTCTTAGAGCTATGTAATTAAGTGATGCTCAAATCTAGACCTGAAGGACCCCAAACATGTTCTTCATGGTAACCACAGAGCATGTTAACTTTTTTTTTTAGACCAAGTACTTTTTTTAAATGGTTTGAGAAGTAGCCTAGTGGTTAGTGCAGTGGTCTTTGATCCTAAGGAACTGAGTTCGATTCCCACTGCAGCTCCTTGTGGCTCTGGGCAAGTCACTTAACTCTCCATTGCCCCTGGTACAAATAAGTACCTGAATATACTATGTAAACCACTTTGAATGTAGTTGCAAAAACCACAGAAAGGCGGTATATCCAGTCCCATTTCCCTTTCCCAGTTTTGTGCAGTGCTTTGATGTTTTTGATGAAAGGTGGTCAATCATATTAAAAACCCTTAAATCTTAGCAGACTTAAAAAAATGTTTGGACAATTTCCTAAAAGAAAAGTTCATAAGACATTGTTAAGATGGACTTGGGAGAAAATCTACTTCTTATTTCTAGGATAAGCAGAATAAAATCTGTTTTACTCCTTTGCCAGGTACTTGTGACCTGGATTGGCCACTGTTAGAAACAGGATATTGGGCTTGTTGGACTGTCCCAGCATGGCGATGCCTGTGTTCTTATGAATATTTACTCTATGTAGCTTAAAAACAGCGTTAGTTTGGGGACTTTGAGGACCAAGGGTTTGAGAGCTAGTAACAGAACTTAAATCAGGAGACATTTAGGTGGTAATTCTATATCTGTCAGCCTGTATTTAGGTACCTACTGTATAAAGGATTGCAGGCATCTACTTTGCTTTATAGAATGCTGGCGTAATGGAAAAATACATACCTATAATTTTAAGAACAATAAATCACTTAGGGCCCTGTTTACTAAGCCACGCTGTAAAAGCGCAAAAATTTTAGCGTGCTAAATATTGGCACACAGTAACACTGGAAACACTGCTGCTCCTTGTGATCTTGGGCAAGTCACTTAACCCTCCATTGCCTTAGGTACAAACCTAGATTGTGAGCCCTCCTGGGAACAAGAAATATCCAGAGTACCTGAACGTAACTCACCTTGAGCTACTACTGAAAAAGGTGTGAGCAAAATCCAAATAAATAAATGGGTTTCTCTATCGCTGGTGCACCTACAGTGTGGCTTGGTAAACAGGGTCCTCAGAAAAGGGCACCAAAAGCTTCACAGTTTAGAATGAATGAATAAATCTCAAAATCCAAACCATATAAGTTTTTTAGGAACTCATTGTGGGTATAATCTGATTCATACTCCTTTATAGATTCAATGAATTAATTTCTTTTAAAAGGACTATCAGAAGTGGTAGATACAGATGTTAATATGCCGGTGCACCAGTATGCTCCAAACCGCTATACTCTTCATTGGTCTAGTCTTATTTTCAAATAAATAGTCTTAAAACTCTCATATCTCATTCTAAACTTGCCTTTTATATTATCGAAAACAATCATTGTATCGCAATAAATGCAAATTCTTATGTGCAAACTAAGCAGTTATCTTTTTAAAGATGAATGGACCAATGAAAATAAGAAATGACCAATGAAGAGTACAGTGGTTTATAATTTAAGGACAAGCACTTCATGCCAGCCATAGTGCTGGTATAAATTCTTGCGCCTAAATCCTAGAGATCTGCACGCAACTTACAGTATTCTGAAAGTTGCATGCGTCTGAGTCTTGCTCACACACCACCTATACATACGCCCATCTGTTGAAATGCACTACGTAAGATATGTGCATATTTAAGGAATAGAGTTTAGGACAGTGGTTCCTAAACCCGGTCCTTGAGACACCCCAGCCAGCCAGTCAGGTTTTCAGGATATCCACAATGAATATTCATGAGAGAGATCCTGAAAATCTGACTGGTTGGGGTGCCTCCAGGACTGGGTTTGAGAACCACTGGCTGAGGCAGAATTACAGCATTTATGACAATCAGCATGTAAATGTTAGCTCCCCTTTTATAGAGCTACCCCATTAGTGCTGTGTAAAGCTTCTGATCCTCTCTTCAGAGGCTGAATGTACATCTATGGAATACCATAACCCCCAGTAGACAGAATCTAAACTGAGAACTGGCACACTGTAGTGCAGATTTCCACCATGTCTCAAGAGTAGAGCAGAAGGTTTTTTTTCTGTTCAAAATTACTAATATGCCGCCTTTTCCCCTTTCGTCTTTCTTTTGACACAGTACATCTGGAAGTTCATTTTTTGACACAGAACCATGCCATCATGACAAGATTTCGAAGGAGAGCATGTATCGTATTGCTGTTGCTTGTTTTATTTGTTTGCTCCCTCATGATGGGTTTGAAGACATTAATGCCTAACACAGCTGCATTTGGAAATCCCTTTGGACTTGGACTCTTACCAGAGTTTCACCAACGGAATGCTGTGCTAGAAAGCAAACGTGATCCCCAGAGCAGTGCTGGGGACGAAGGAGCAATAACGCAAAAGAATTTTCACAACATTATTCGCAGTGGTTCAAAGGCAACTATGGCAACTCAAGTTAAGCTGGAAGACTTGCCACCTCCTAATTACGATTTCCACGTGTTTTATTACACTTGGTATGGTAATCCACGGTTTGATGGCAAATACATTCACTGGAACCACCCCCTGCTACAACACTGGGATGCAAAAATTGCTAACAGTTTTCCAAAGGGGAGACACGCTCCTCCAGATGATATCGGATCCAGCTTTTATCCTGAATTGGGGGCCTACAGTTCCAGGGACCCTTCTACTATAGAGACCCACATGAAGCAGATGCGCTCAGCTTCCATTGGTAAAATGTTTTCTAGTTCTTCTTCTGTCAGATAACCTTTTCTTATTTCTAGAACATTAGTCAATTGTGGGATATTCTAGAAGCATAGTTAACCTCCTTACTCGGGGTTACGGGTTTTTTCTTTTTCAGCTTGTTCCACTTGTAGTCTCCCTTCACAGTGGAATCGGAACAAATGGAGCGCCGCTGTGTTAGGCAGTATCAGTTTGCTTCAGTGTCATGGGTTTTATGCACCAAACGAATGGCCACACAACAATAAATTTAGAACATTCTAATTCTGCATTGAGGAGCCGATGCAGAAAGCTACCAAGTGTCAAAGTGCATGGTTACTGCAGGATGTATCCACATGTTTCCAGCTGCATTATGCAGAAAGGGGTTGAGCGTGGGAGGTAACTTGCACGGTACACGTAAGTACACACTGCATTAAAGTACATGCTAATGAGGCCATCAAGTATTCCTCCACACTGCATAGAAGGAAATGGTGACTTTTAATATGTGTACAATGCGAGAAATTTTTCATCCAATCTGGGACAGTATAGAAGGGTTGGTTCAGAAGACCTAGTGCCAGCTTTAGGAGTTTAAATAATTTTTTTGTCATTATTGTTGTGGTTGTCCTGGTCTTGCATTGTTCTAGTAAGTGGAACTGACGTTTCAGCCAACATGTTGTGGCTTTCTTCAGGGTATGCAAGGAGGTCTGCAGTTTATATGTATATTTGGCTGGGGTTTGAGGTGAATGGCTGCCTCAGGAAGGAAGGAGATTTCAGCAAACTGCAGTTCCTTGTCATCAAGCAGATGAAGCTATTACGTATGGGTTATGTCCATCAACCAGCAGGGGAGATAGAGAGCACTCAAACTTTCACAGTGCCCTCTTGGCCAGCTAGCTCCACTGCCTCTCCAGTATTCTCTATCTCCCCTAGCAGGGTGGCTGCAGCTTGTTCGAGCTCCAGAAAAATCTGCTGGGAGGTGGTTCCTGGCTTGCCAGTTGTTAACCGGGGTGTTGGAGGCTATAGCAGCCTCACTTTAAAGGCACATAGGTTAGCTCTTTCCCTGCCTTACCCATACCTCTGTGGATGTGGACATATTGCCTTGCTTTCCCTGTCCTTACCCACCAACAGTGAATGCAGGCATATAGGTTCGCCCTTTCCCTGCCTTTCCCACTCATCTGAGCCTCCGGAGTCTTCAATACCTCAGCTTTCCTCACAGCTTAAAAAAAAAAAAAAAAAAAGTCGCGTCGCGTTTTTAAACGCAGAGACGCTGGAACAGAGGTTTTTGACTTGATTTTCAGCAGGATCGTAGTTGTACACTAGATCCTTTGAGGTAAGAGTGTTTTCCAACTCCTCCGGGGTGGGCCCGCGATCGGGGCGATTTTGGCGCGAAACCGCCATCTTGGATTTTACCGCCGTTTTTCGGCGATGGCTGCGGACAGTGTAAAGCGCTGTTCCACTTGTGGCAAGCGCAAATCAGCAGCAGGGCTCTGTAAATCGTGCTTGAAGAAAAGGCTAAACGAATATTTAATATAAAAGGTTTACTCATTTGTTTAGTGTACAAACTGATTACCATCAATAGGGGTAGTCAGGAAGCATTTCTGTACTCAAAGCATATCTACACACAAGCAATATACAGCAAGCTTAAGGCAAATCAAAATGCTATACACAGACAAAGAGAAATTCAAAATGCTTACTTATTTCTTTGTTCCCTCTCCTTATAATCTTCTCCTGATATCACGTGCTTGCAGGCTGTATGCAGGCAGGCTGTAACATACCATAAATCCTTAATGTATAGCAGAACATATGCTGCATCTGGTTCCCATTATCCACAGACTTTCTGGAGCCTGCCTTTGGCTAATGTGGGCCCCATCATGTCCCAGGAGGTTTTAGTGTTGAAACAGCTAGCTCTGCATGTTTTTTGAAGCATTCCACTTCAATTTTTTATGCTTTTATTCAACATTTTTATGCTTTTATTCAACATCCTCCCTTTTGAGGACTGATTGTTTCAGGCCTCAAACATCTGTTTTAGCTCCAGTCTGTTTCCTTTCCTCCCTTCTAAATCTCCTCCCCCTTGTTATTTATGATATGCTGTGCCTGCAAGCTCTGTCTTTTCATCATCTTTATCATACATCTTTCAATCTGTTGACATATTAAAGTTCTATTCATTCTGGATTTCAGTTACCATTATCATTTTAAAAGCATCCTGGCACATCTTTGCAAACATGCTAATACATGTTGCATTAAACAGATTCAATTGTACTAGGGTACAAAATTTATATCTCTTGAGGTATATAATTTATAGGACAGTGAGCTTCATCAAAGGGAAGTACACTGTCATTCATTCTTACTTTTCATTAGCTGATGTGGCATTAAAAATTACACAAATTAAAAGCATAACATTCATTGAATCAGTTGTTACAACATTTTGCGTGTAAGTGCACTTTATCAGGGGAATGTGTTCAGTTGTCATACTATTAATCAAACACCAACATGATGTCTGTGGGTACTTGTCCATAAGCAAGGCTTGCTTATAAATAGTCTCATTTGTCCAATGAAGGTTTTCATCATCTCTTACACAGATATTATTGGGATCACAGTCATGGTGCCCACTCAATTTTATCATTGTAGTCCCATACATCATAGCTGGCAAGGACAAGGATGTGGGCACATATGATACAATCAGTCAAATTCAACATCTTGGCCACTGTAACAAGTCTATTCTCATATGTGTTCATTGTCCATTAACAAACAACAACAGTCCAATACCATCATGTTTAGGGACATGATGTTTGTTTATTCTTTGTCCATTTCAATATTATTAATTCGTCGAATATCTGCTAAATGTATCCAAGAAGTATGACCTTCCAGACGGGCAGCGGTCTGAGTAAGGGCCGTGATAGCAAAAGGTCCTACATACACAGGATCCTTCCATGTTTTATGTGTAAAGTTCTTTCGCAGTACTAGATCACCTACTTTAAAAGCACAAACATCATTAGTAGTCCCTGCCTGTGATACTACATTTGTTCGGATCATATCACTTGTCAGGTTCAACATAGGTTGTAGCTTTTGCCAGTACTGAGCTGTGCTATCAGTACTTGCTGTCTGCATCGGGAAGAAATGACGTCCTGTCTGAATTTGGAATGGGGTCAATTTAGTACGCCCATTAGGTTGGGCCCTTATTGTCATTAATGCTAATGGCAATACATCAAGCCATGTATACAACTTTCCCACCACTTCTTTATTGAGAGATTTTAATAAGACTCTCAATTTTGTTTTTAAAATGCCATTGTAGCGCTCCACCAAACCATTGGAGGTGGGGCGATACACTGATACTTTTCTGTGTGTTAAACCCATAATCGTTTCCATTTCTTTCAAAACACTGTTATTAAAATGTGTCCCGTTATCAGAAATTATTCTAGACGGACATCCATGCCTTGGCATAATATGAGTTATCAGGCATTGTACCACCTCATGTGCTGTCTCCCTTTTACATGGAAATGCTTCTATCCACCTTGAGAAAGCATCCACCCAAACTAACAAATACCTTTTTCCCTGCACTGGAACAATCATATCGGTAAAATCAATATACCATTCTTTTGCTGGGCCTTCTGGTATTGGAAGTGTCCCAGGTGATATTTTAGGACCTCGTTTAGGTATGTTAATATTGCATACCATGCAATTTTGCACAACCTGTTGAATCAGGTTATCAATTTTTAAAGTCCAAAATCTTTGCTCAAATTGTTGCCTCATTGTTTCCTTATTCCAATGCATGGTTGCATGCCACTCAGCCAATACCTTAATCGCCTGGCTCATTGGCATACAAGGTAATCCTTCTTCTGCATTAAACCATTCACTTCCCAATTTCATACATCCTCTCTTCAACCATTTTTCACTTTCTTGTCCCTCTGGCTGCCACATTTCAATCTTATCTACATTCGTAAGTGGCCCTTCCTGTGTCTGTCTAGTATTATACAAAATCTTTTCACTTTGCTTAACCACCTCCGTTGCTGCTGCATCAGCCATTGCATTACCTAGTGCTTCAAAGGTTGGCTTTTCAGTGTGGGCCGGGGTCCACACAACTGCAGTTTTTCTACCTTCACGTTCCCTTCTTGCCAAAATTTCAAACAGCAATTTCCAATATGTGTAATGTTGTAGATTTTTACCTGCACTGGTTATTATCCCCCTACGCTGCCATTTTAATATATGATACTGTAGTGAACTTGCAACGTAACCACTATCAGTATATATAGTGACATTTTGAGTCATATCAGTGTGTTGTAAGGCCGTAATAACGGCTAAAAGTTCAGCATGCTGTGCAGTATGATTAGGAGGGGTTTTATATTGTACTTGCATTATCTTTCTTAGATTCTCATCTACCTGCACGCAGGCAAAGCCTGCAACAGTCCTTTCACAAGCTCCATCTGTAAACCATATTAACCCATCAGATAAGGGTTCAAAAGTAAGACAGTGAAATGTAGGGATTTCTATAGTATCAATCTCAATCTCTTGATCAACAGGAAAAAGCAGATCTATCTTATTTCTCTGTTCTTTAGTTAATGGTATTATTCTTATATCTTGTCCTAAAAGTACTGCTTGATATTTTCCAAATCTAGTAGCTGTCAATGCTGTTTGGCTAGGGCTCAACAGCGTTTTAATCGTGTGGTTGGTATGTATTACAATAGGAACAAAAGGCATTTGTGCTCTCCATTTGCCTATTGCTGCCACAATAGCTGTCAGTAACTTTGGTATTTCTTTCATTCCCTTTTCCACATGATTAAAAGAGCCTGACAAAAAAGCTACTGGTGCATTTACTTCATTGTTTTGATTAATCATAGCTGCCCAACTATTTCCCATATCTTTTACCCACAAATGCACAGGTGATTGGATATCTATTACTGCTAACGGTCCTGGAGATAACAAATCCCTCACAATCTTAGCCAGCACTATTTTATCCTGTTCTTCCAATACAATTAGTGTATTCTTTGGTGTGGCTGCGGGCAGTTTCAAATGTTTATAAAGTCTCATTACTTTTTGTGTATAATTTGGTATCCATTGTCTGCAGTAATTTAACATTCCCAAAACAGCACGTAACTGGGTAACTGTTTGCGGTACCGGAGTTTCATTTAAAATAGATATAACTTCCGGTATAATGACCTTATGTTCTGCTGAAACATTTTGTCCTAAAAAGGTGACAGTAGACTGAGCTATAACACATTTTTCCCTGTTACATTTATATCCTAACTCTCCTAATAACAAAAATAATTTTGTAGTCCAATCTAGGCATTCTGCTTCAGTCTCAGCAGACAGTAGAATATCATCTACATAGACAAACAATGACACCGTGTCAGGCAATTGACTCCTGAAATCCTTTAAATCCATCATTAGTTGTTTTGAGAATACCGATGGACTATCAGTAAAGCCTTGAGGCATCCTAGTCCACCTATATGCCTCATTCTGTACTATAAATGACGTCAAATCCCTAGACTCTGGATGAAGAGGTATTGAAAAGAATGCATTAGACAAGTCAATAACAGTGTTATATGCATATATATTCTGGGTATGCAAAAGAGTAGCAGGATTTGCACAAATCGGAAATTGATTTTTTGTAACCTCATTTAGCTCTCTTAAATCATGTACTATCCTTACATTGTTTTCCCCTTTCGGGACAGGAAACAATGGGGTATTATACGGGGATACTGAAGGTTCAATAATACCACATTTCAATAATTTACCAATGTGTTCCAGGGTTTTGGATACTAATTTAGGTCGTATGGGGTAAGGGTCTTGCTTCGGCCCCTTTGCCCCTTCTATTAATTCTATCTTATGGGGTTTTGCATTTATGGCTAGTCCATATGGTGAATCACTTGTACTCCAAATATGTTGTGGTAATTCTTCCATAACCCTTACTTTATTTTCATTATTCAACTGTTGGACCATAGTGAGCAAACTTGGTATTTCTTTATTTCCAAAATCTAAACACAATCCTAATTGAGACAATAAGTCTCTACCACACAAATTTACTGGGCAATCAGGTGCCACTAAAAAGGGTACCACAGCCTCCCTTGAACCGTGCGGTTGGCATTCCAAGCGCCCCAGAGTCGGTTCCGTTAGCCTTTTTCTTTGTTCTATCCCCGTAAATCCCATTGTTGTTCTATACTGATTTGAAAGCTTAACTCCCTGTGGTTTTGCACACAACACAGAGGTACTCGCCCCTGTATCTATCAAAAATCTCACAGGAGTTCCATATTTGCCAATTGTCAATGTAATAAAGGGTTCCCTTGTGTCTAACCTGAAAATCATTCCCTCTTCCTGACACTGGTCTGCTTCCAGTCAATAGCATTGGTCTGGAGTATTCTGCCAAGTTGGAAAAGCATTTACAGTACCCTGTCTCTGTACTGCAGCTCCTGGTCCCTGTGACTGCGTCGCCGGCTGCTGTATTGCAGTCTGCGGGGCACTCGCAGGTATCCCTACTACTTGTGGCATTAATCCTTGCTGCGTCTGCATTTGTACTTGGGGCATTCCTGCATTCTGATAACATTCTGAAGCATAGTGACCAAATTGCTGACAAATCATATTGTTCAGATGTTATTAAAGATTTTAAATCACCTCTTTTACCTATTAGCCCTACACACAGAACTAGCTAGGACTGTGACTAATTCAAGCCAGATGATCTCTTAACACTGCAGGAATCTCACTTAAAAAAGAGTCAAACAAAGTTAAATTGCAAAGACATTCCACATAGAGAACTAGAAACAGAATAACACATATTTTAAAATAAACAGAGATCACCTTATAAGACAAAATCAAACTTATTTAAATCTAATCTAAAACAATCTTTTAAAAGGAACAAAGAAAATTTCAGTTCTTCCTGACCTTTCTAAATCAAAACCAGATGACATTCCTCAACCTTCAGGCTGAACCAAAGGCTGCTTTTTTTTTCTACATCTGCATTCTAAGCTTTTCTTCTTCTTTTTATTTTGTTGTAAGTATTCCAGGAGAGATAATAATTTTGGACGATCAAACGATCCATCCTGAGACCAGCTCAAAACAGAATCTTTTGCATCATATTTGATCCATTTCTCATGTATCTTTTCAATCTGTTTTTTTTCTAATGGGAATAATTCTATGACATGCTGCAAAGGGGAGCATTTTTTTGAACTATCTAAATCTAAATACATAGCATATACAGGAGGCTTTTCTTTCTTATCTGCCCCTTTCCCTTTCATTGTATTCTGACTATTACAATTTCTCCTATAAAGCCACAATCTACAAAAATATACTAATGCACTTAAACAAAGAAAATATACAAAACAGAAAACTACAAAGCTAAACAAATATACCAGTAATAAGGCCACAGTGTAAGCTTACTCACGCGTCTTCTTATTTCTCTTTTTAGCAAGCCCAGGAGTTATCACCTGTATGTCCACGTCAGTAGTTTGATCAATCCCACATCAGTGGAGCACAGAAATCAGGCTTTAAACAACGCTTGCTCTCTCTCAGAATCCTGTAAAAAACTTCATTAACAACAACTTAATTTGTCCTTCGTCTCGCCTTCTCTTTTCCGTGTGCGGCCTACTCCTGGCTGGCTCGCCACTTTGAAGAAAAGGCTAAACGAATATTTAATATAAAAAGTTTACTCATTTGTTTAGTGTACAAACTGATTACCATCAATAGGGGTAGTCAGGAAGCATTTCTGTACTCAAAGCATATCTACACACAAGCAATATACAGCAAGCTTAAGGCAAATCAAAATGCTATACACAGACAAAGAGAAATTCAAAATGCTTACTTATTTCTTTGTTCCCTCTCCTTATAATCTTCTCCTGATATCACGTGCTTGCAGGCTGTATGCAGGCAGGCTGTAACATACCATAAATCCTTAATGTATAGCAGAACATATGCTGCATCTGGTTCCCATTATCCACAGACTTTCTGGAGCCTGCCTTTGGCTAATGTGGGCCCCATCATGTCCCAGGAGGTTTTAGTGTTGAAACAGCTAGTTCTGCATGTTTTTTGAAGCATTCCACTTCAATTTTTTATGCTTTTATTCAACATTTTTATGCTTTTATTCAACATGCTGTACTGGCGTAGGAGCTGGCCCGAGCATGGCGAGCGATGTTTCTTCCCGCTCTGAGCTGGCAGCGGGCGCCATTTTGCTTACACAACATGGTGCGGCCTCCGTGGACACGGAGAGACCTGAGCCGGGTGGGGCACCTCGAGATGAGGTTATTTCAGGAGTGGCTAGCACCGGACAGGATTTGGGTGCCCAGGATTTTCTCCCCGGATTTTGTGCTTTTGCTGCATAAAGCATACATGATGAAAAGAGCCCTTCCTCAAGGGTCGCCTGAGGCTCCTCTGATTGGCCCCCCCCCCGATGGATTCTGGCCTGGGACTGCCCAGTGAGGCTTTTTTCCTGGATGCTTGGCCTAAAGATAAGCGCAGAAGGGTTAATTCCCCTTCAGATTGTGGTGCACCTTTTTCCCCCCCGTGGTCGGGGTGTGAGGATTCGGAGAACTCTGACAGACGTTCTTGGTCTGAGGAACCAGAGTCAGGTGCAGATTTACCACAGGATCTGGATGATCCCTCCGCGGTGAGGATTTTCCACCGTGATGAGCTGCCAGCGCTTATTTCAGATACCATGCAGGCCCTCTCGATTGAAGATCCTGACAGTGGCATGGCCTCCTCGGGTAATCCCAGGATGGCTAGTACCAAGAAAGCTGCTCGGGCCTTCCCTTTGCATGACTCCATCCTAGAGCTTGTTTCGGCTCAGTGGGCTGACCCCGAGGGACCTTTGAGAGTTTCCAGGGCTATGGGGCATTTATACCCTCTGCGTGAGGGACATATGGCTCGTTTTCAAATGCCTACAGTGGATGCCCTAGTCACTACGGTGACAAAGAAAACTACCCTCCCTGTTGAAGGAGGTGTTGCCCTGAAGGATGTTCAAGACCGTAGGCTGGAAACAGCATTGAAACGGTCCTTTGAAATTGCAGGTCTCACTGTTCGGGCGTCTGCATGCAGCTGTTATGCTGTTAGAGCCTGCCTAGCTTGGCTGCAACAGGCAGTGGCTCAGCCCGGAGATGGAGCGGAGCCCTTCTTGGATGTGGCTCCGCGGATGGAGGTGGCCTTGTCCTTTCTGGCTGATGCCCTTTATGACCTTGTCAGAGCTTCGGCTAAACAAATGGCAGTAGCAGTGGCGGCTCGCCGTCGTCTGTGGCTATGACACTGGGCAGCGGACATGGCCTCTAAGCAAAGGTTGGTGAAGTTGCCTTTTCAAGGACTTCTCCTATTTGGTGAGGAGTTGGAGAAAATTGTGAAAGGCCTGGGTGATCCAAAACCCCAGCGCTTGCCCGAAGATAGGCGGAGGCCTTCCTCTAAGGGCCAGGCGGTCCACTCCTCGTACAGACCTCGCTTCCGTGAAGCTAGAAGGTACCGCCCGGGGCATTCTGCTGGGTTCACTTCACGTGCCCGTGGTCAGCAGAGGAACTCCTTTCGCTCGGACAAGCGTTCCGCAGCCGGTGGCTCAAGACCAGGAGTTCAGGGGCGACCCTCTCAATGATGGTGCGCCGGCCCTCTCCTCGATGCCTGTCATCGGAGGACGGCTTTCCCTTTTTGTCGAGGAGTGGGCCAAGATTTCCTCAGATCAGTGGGTTCTGGACCTGATCAGAGATGGTTACAGAATAGAATTCAACGCCCCAGTAAGAGACGTGTTTGTGGAGTCCCGATACGGTTCTGCCGTCAAACGGGCGGCGGTGGAGGAGACTTTACAAGGTCTGATTCAGTTAGGGGCAGTGACCCCGGTGCCTCCCGCCGAGCAAGGCTGTGGCCGATACTCCATCTACTTTGTGGTGCCGCGAAAAGGTGGGTCCTTTCGCCCTATTCTGGACTTAAAAGAAGTGAACAAGTCCCTGAGAGTGCGGCATTTCCACATGGAATCCCTGCGCTCCGTCATTGCGGCGGTACAGCCAGGAGAGTTTCTCACGTCTCTAGACCTGAAAGAAGCTTACTTGCACATACCGATTTGGCCCCCGCACCAGAAGTTTCTGAGGTTTGCAGTGTTGGGAAAACATTTCCAGTTCAGGGCCTTGCCTTTTGGCCTCGCCACAGCTCCCCGAACCTTTTCGAAGGTAATGGTGGTAGTAGCTGCTTTTCTCAGGCGAGAAGGTATCAGGGTTCACCCGTACCTAGACGACTGGCTCATCAGAGCAGACTCTGCAACAGAGAGCTTACAAGCTACAGCCAGAGTGGTCTCAGTACTGCAATCTCTAGGCTGGGTCGTCAATATGGCCAAAAGTCACCTGTCCCCTTCACAATCTCTAGAGTTTTTGGGGGCCAGGTTCGACACAGTCTCGGGCTATGTGTTCCTACCCGAGCTAAGGTGGTGCAAGCTTCAGAATCAGGTCCGTCTGCTCCTGAGGATGCCCCGCCCGCGAGCTTGGGACATTGTCCAGCTGCTGGGATCGATGACTGCCACGATGGAAGTGGTACCCTGGGCGAGAGCGCACCTGAGACCTCTACAGTATTCCCTACTCCGGAGATGGTCTCCTATTTCTCAGGTTTACCAATGCAGACTTACTTGGCTCCCTGCGGCCCGACTCAGCATGGAGTGGTGGCTCTCGGACAGCATGCTGCGGCGAGGAATGCCGCTGACGCTCCCCGTTTGGTGCCTGGTGGTAACAGATGCCAGCCTGAAGGGCTGGGGCGCACACTGCAAGGGGAAGCATGCCCAGGGTCTATGGACACCCGAGGAGTCGGAGTGGTCCATCAACCGCCTAGAGTTGAAAGCGGTGTTTCAGGCGCTTCTGGCCTTTCAAGTGACCCTGGAAGGATTGGCTGTCAGAGTGATGTCGGACAACACGACAACGGTGGCCTATATAAATCGACAAGGCGGAACAAGGTGCAGAGCACTAGCCACGCAGGCCGAACTGATTTGCCACTGGGCCGAGCTACATCTTCAGTGTCTGTCGGCAGCTCATATTGCAGGTCAGAGCAATGTGCAGGCCGATTATCTGAGCAGGCATCAGATCGATCCAGCAGAATGGAATCTGGCAGACGAAGTTTTCCTGCAGATCTGTGCCAAATGGGGCAAGCCCGTGATGGATCTAATGGCGACAAGTGCCAATACCAAAGTCCCGTGCTTCTTCAGCAGACGGAGAGATCCTCGCTCGGCGGGGTTGGATGCCTTGGCTCAACCCTGGCCTCCGGGTCTACTTTATGTGTTTCCCTCATGGCCCTTGATAGGGCGCCTGCTCTTGTGGATTCGGCTGCACCCAGGAGAAGTGGTCCTCATCGCCCCGGATTGGCCAAGGAGACCTTGGTATGCAGACCTCCGACAGATGCTCCTGGAGGCTCCTCTGCCATTACCTCTGGTACCGAACCTGTTGACTCAGGGACCGGTAGCCATGGAGGACGCCGGCCGCTTTGGTCTTACGGCATGGCTATTGAGAGGGCGCTATTGAGGGATAAAGGTTTTTCCAATAAAGTTATTTCCACTCTCCTGCAAGCCCGCAAGCGGTCCACTTCCGTGGCTTATGCCAGGATTTGGTGCCTGTTTGAGTCTTGGTGTGCTTCCAGAGCCATTGCTCCAATGCGGGCTCCTGTCTCGCCGATTCTGGACTTTTTGCAGGAAGGTGTACAAAAAGGCTTGGCCTATAATTCCCTGCGGGTGCAGGTGGCAGCATTGGCCTCCCTTCGTGGTAAGGTGGAAGGCGTGTCTTTGGCTGCTCACCCAGATGTAGCACGGTTTCTTAGAGGGGTGCTTCGGCTCCGACCTCCAGTGCGAGCACCCTGTCCAGCTTGGAACCTGGGGCTAGTTTTGAAAACCCTGCAGGCATCTCCTTTTGAGCCGCTTCGGCGAGCATCGGAGAAAGATTTGACACTGAAGGCCGTTTTTCTGGTGGCCATTATCTCGGCGAGACGGGTGTCAGAGCTCCAGGCGCTGTCCTGTAGAGACCCATTTCTGCAATTTTCAGAGTCCGGAGTCACGGTTCGGACCGTGCCTTCCTTTATGCCTAAGGTGGTTTCAGTCTTTCACCTAAACCAGCCTATTTGCTTGCCCTCTTTTTCAGAGGAAGAGTTTCCAGAATCTTTTGGGCAGCTGCACCTTTTGGATGTGCGCAGGACTCTGCTGCAGTATCTGCGAGTTACTAACTCTTTCAGGACTTCTGATCATCTGTTTGTTTTGCTATCCGGTTCTCGCAGAGGGTCTCCAGCGTCTAAAGCCACTATTGCCCGCTGGCTCAAAGAAACTATCTTTTCAGCTTATCTGCTGGCCGGCAGGGTTCCGCCTGTAGCCTTTAAGGCACATTCTACTAGAGCGATTTCTTCCTCTTGGGCTGAAACTGGAGCACTCTCTCTTCAAGAGATATGCAGTGCAGCAACATGGGCTTCTAAGCTCTCCTTTGCCCGACATTACAGGCTGGATGTGGCTGCCAGGAGGGATGCGCGTTTTGGTGCACAAGTGCTAGCGCGTGGTGTGGCTTGTTCCCACCCTATCTAGGGATTGCTTTGTTACATTCCATACGTAATGGCTTCATCTGCTTGATGACAAGGAAGGGAAAGTTAGGTTCTTACCTTGGTAATATTCTTTCCTTTAGTCATAGCAGATGAAGCCATGAGCCCTCCCTGTATGATTGTCTGTATGCTGTGAATCTGTTTTTCAGGTTCTGTTCTAATTTCCTGAAGTTCCTTCCTTGGGAGAAAGTTGGAAAACAATCTTCAGGATTCATGTTCAGTTTAAATTTAGGAGGATGTGTTCATTCCCTCCAGCATGTTTTTATTTGGAGGATGTGTTGATTCTCTCCAGGAGGCGCGTGTGTTCCCCTCCAGTTCTATAAATAGGAGGATGAGTTCATTCCCTCCAGTGTGTTGGGAGGATGTGTGATTCCCTCCAGGAGGCGCGTGTGTTCCCCTCCACTTATACAATAAGGAGGATGAGTTTATTCCCTCCAGGAGGATGTGCATTCCCTCCTTTATGAGTTCATGCCCTTGTGATGGGCCATCGTTCGCTGTGAGGAAAGCTCTTGTGATTCCCATTGCGGTTTGCCATACTGCTTTGGAAGCTTCAAATACTGAAGAGGCAGTGGAGCTAGCTGGCCAAGAGGGCACTGTGAAAGTTTGAGTGCTCTCTATCTCCCCTGCTGGTTGATGGACATAACCCATACGTAATGGCTTCATCTGCTATGACTAAAGGAAAAAAATTACCAAGGTAAGAACCTAATTTTCCCACCTCGCAGCATACTCTGAAGAAAGCCACAGTACGATGGCTGAAACGTGGGTTCCACTTAGAAATGGCAAGACCAGGACAACTGCAACAATCGCAGCAGCAGCCACGGAAGCCTAAGAGAACAAATTTTTCAGTGACCAGCACAAGTGCCTGCAACTTTAAAACCATATATGTTTTTTAGGAACTTATTGTGGATATAACCTGAATCTTACTTCCTTATAGATTCAGTGAATTACATTTTTTTTAAAGAATCATCAGAAGTGGTAAATAAAGGTGCACCAGTATGCTCCAAACCACTATACGCTTTATTGATCATTTCTTATTTTCTTATTTTTAAATAAATATTTTTCAAATCTGTCACATCTCATTCTAAACTTGCCTTTTATATTATCAAAAATAATCACCGTATCACATTAAATGAAGCAGTAAATAAAGGCGGTAATGTGCATGTGTCTGAACAGAACAAAAGTGCGAGCGCACATCTGTGGGAAGCTAATATTTACATTCTGAACAGGTGCAGATGTGTAATGACACTTACATTTTTCCTTCTTCTTTTCCCTTTCATTCTGTTTTATTTTTCCAAATTTTTAAATTTTATTGTTCTGATTTTTTGCATAGCCATATCATTTTATTGTTTCAGTACTACTTTTTTGAAGCCTGAGTCACTACCTACATTGAGGGCCCTGTTTATTAATGCGCTAAAAATGCTAGTGCATCTTAGTAAACAGGGCCCTAGGTGTCATTAATACACATTTTTAACATGAAAAGAAATGAACATGAAGATGCACCAGAAAACGCCAGAAATAAAGTAATTTTTTGCCATAGCTGATTAGATTTATTCATGCAGTTTTACAAATGTATTAACTTTGTTTTGATGCCGTTTAAAACAGATTTTAATCTCTTTGTAATTTTTTTATTTTCATTCTGTAGTTTTTAGGCTATTCTTTTGTAGTCAGTTTATATATTGGTAAATAATTTTTTATGGATTAAATGGACCAGGCCCGCAAATGCACCATTTTAAATACCTATCAGAACTTGTATAGTCCCTTCTTTCTGGGATAGAGATGAGAGCTTGTATGTATGAACGTCTGACCAGGATAAGTCCAAAGTTTCATTTGTTAAGATACGTCTGTGCAGCTTGGCTTTGATATCATATCTGAATTGGTTGGGGCACATTCAGAAGATTTTAGTACTTATATTTCAATGATTTTATTGTGCACTTTATTTTATAGTTCCCCCCCCCCCCCCCCCCCCACTTTGTTTAATGCTTATTTTTACAAAGCCACTAATCAGTTACTTTTGTCATCATATTTAAATATTATTTACTCATGCAGGCAATGCTAATCCTTGTAGCAGACTGGTTATTTATCTTTAACAAAATTCCTAATAAATAAATAAGTTCTTTTATTATATCACTGAGAATAGGAGTTGATAATGTTTTATAAAGTATGGTAGCCTCGTTTTCATGCTGTCAAAATATCACAGATTATTTTGATTCATTTTCCTATTTTTAACCTTAGGGCTTCATTTTTAAGGTGCACAAATGTGGAGCTGAGTTATTTTGATATCCACTTGAGAGCACACACTTTTACTCTATTGGAATAGTTTATAGGTATAGTGCGTTTGACTGGAATAAACTTGAAAAGTTCTTTAATACTTCTATGAAACAATTTCAACACCTTGTTTCTGGTAAGATACTCGGGGGATCTTTTTACTCAGCTACAGTACAAAGTGACCTTTAACATTAACAATAAATTTATATTCCGCCATATACCTTTCGGTTCAATGCGGATCACATTTCCGTGAATAATAAAACATAACCTAACCAAAACAGGGAAGGGGGAAAGGGGAAAAGAGAAATGGAAGGGGGGACCAAAGGTGCGTTAGGACAGGAACCTGTGTTATTTGCCCTTTAAACACATGTTAAAGGGCTCTAATGCTGGTTGGGGTGCCGTAACTCAGCAATAATTGTCACCTCTTGTTACATATTAATGAGATGTGACATGCAAATCCATGTAAAGCAGCTGATTATACTATGGGACTAAGTGCATACCAGAAGCCATGTTATAACCAGTTAAATAGATTAGTTTACTGCCTAGGCCCATGAGGAGGCCAAGCCACAGCCTGATGACTCTGGGCCATCTCTTTAAAGGGGATGGCACTCTTCTCAGTAGCTGTGACCAGAGTACTCCCCCGAACATATGGCCCCCACCACAAGTGTCCCCAACCCCTGGGCCTACCTTAGTCTAAATCTCTAGTTTCCCCAGTCAATCCTGCTCTCCCCAGTACCGCCTTCTAAAATGGTGCTGGTGACCTCTAGTGGTAGTCTTGTGGCCTGTTGCTAGGGGTCATGTTTCTGTACAAAGGCATCTACTGCCCTTATACAGAAACATTACTCCTATTGGTAACTCTGCCCTTATACAGAAGGGTGGTATGGCCCTTATACAGAAACATGATCCCTAGCATTAGTACTGTGAGACTACCATTAGCGAGGGCAGGGGCAATGGTTTATCGCTCCTGCCTGCAGCAGTAGACACTAGTGACTTAGTTCAAGGTAGGCCTAGAGGACAGCCTGTGGGTGGGGGTTGGGGGGGGGCTGAAGGAAGGGTTACTGCCTTGGTGAGGGGTTAGCCACAAGGTGAGGCCATTTGGATTGGCGAGGGTCTGGCTGTGGCAGTAAAAGGATGGTCCTTGATTTGTGAGAGTAGGATCTTTCAGGGATGTGCTCTGGCTATTGTGGAGGGTGTCAGCCCTTTTAACATGTGGCCCAGAAGTATGGAGCTGTGGCTTGACAGCCCAATGCTCCTAGGCCATACAATAATGCTACTTGAGGTGGCCAAAGGTTGAATAAATGCAACCTTGTGTAATCTTTTTGGAGATGGCTTTCACAAATGTGAGAAGGGTCACCAACTCTCAGTTCAGTCTCAAGCTTCTGGCTTCACAACATTTTGACAGAGTATGAGAGAATTATTTACAGTGACCACAAGCTCCAGCAGGTTTATGCTCCTATACAGGAGGACTTTGAGTTGGGCAGGGGTTCTGTATGTGAACTCACAAGATGGCATATAATGGGGATGGATCAGAGCCCAAGGCTCAAAACAGCATGCTCAGGTGTTGGCTACAAAGTTAAAAGCCAAGGCAATGGGCATAACCCAGGAAAAGTGAAAATCCCAATCTTATTGGTCTTTTTAAGGCTTTCTAAGATCATATCTGCCTGTATGTAAATGTCAAGGTTCTGGAAATAGTCTCTTTGGCTGTACCAGAGCTTGCTGGCACCAAATGGGTGAAACAGCAATTGTCCCTTATGGTCCAGTCAAGTACATAGTAGACTCAGGTGATGAGAGACAGACAGTAGAAGAACCTGTTTACTTATCAGGCCTTCTGGGTGGAGTCAAGTATAGCTGCTTCAGCATCTCCACAGCAGGTCCTGTATACATCTGTAAGTACACAGTGTGAGCAGTTGAAGGAAAGCACAATGTCTCTTTCACACAGACAAGCCTGTCACTCTCACTGCAGCATAACATATCCAAGAACCTATGCATATAGCATCTATGTAGATTGCTTCTTCAGAAGACATTACAGGAGTACAGCCTATCCCCTCAACCAAAGCCATGTTGGTATTCAAGAAATCAGAACTTCTAATGTCAAGAAGGAAAGGGTCTTGGATCACTCTGGGGTAGTCATCATAGTGCTAAAGGTTAAAACAGGTATCGTATGGTAGCTAATGACGAGCTCAGAAAGCCCTTTAAGAAGGAATTCCTAATTCTATGAATTGTATGTATTCCTGCTAGCTGACTTGTTTATTTTCCGTTAGTGGAGTGGATATTAGAGCTCCATTTCTGCCTCCTCACAAAAAAAAAAAAAAAAAAAGCTGTGTAAAAGGCATCCTTTATCTTGCCATCTACCAGAAGTCTGTAGATGCTTACCTCACAGTGCCATAGTACTGAAGCTAGTCCAGCCCCCCCCCCCCCACCACCACCATACTGACAAACACAGTGTAAACCAGTTAGAGGGGAAGATGTACTTTGAAAGGAAAGTATAGATGGGTGATAAGTGCAGTACTGCCCTGCAATTTCAGAAATAAGTCCATCCATTTTGGCCGATTTGTGTGAAGATAATTTGATTAATGGGGAAAACATGTTTTCCTTGATTTCTCTGCAGTGAACTTACTGCCTTTTGCCTCTGAAATATTGAAGATCTATGGAGATTACAGATAACATGTAACATAGTTTTACATTGCAGGGCAGTATAACTATAGCTGACCATTCAAGAACTATGCTTGCAAATTTTGAGAGAAAATTAACTTTATGAAAGTCTGTTCTTACAGAAAGTAAAACTGCTTTCTTGTAGTTGTAGGTACACCCTGTGTCTAGGATGAATGGAATCATTGTATCTTGGTCTTTCAGGAGTTGTCGCTCTTTCTTGGTACCCACCTGGTATGGCAGATGAGAACGGAGAGTCGACTGATGACTTGGTGCCCATCATTTTGGACAGAGCCCATAAATACAAATTGAAGGTAGTGTTGTAGAGGTCTCAGAGACATTTATTAGGTGCTTGATTTTAATTATTAGAATGTGCACTGAAAAAACAGGACCTCTTACATAGCTTCAAAATACTTTTTGTAATTGTTTAAACATTTGGTATGACCTTTGAAATATATACTTGACTATAAGTTGAGACATTCAGGTAAAACAAAAACCCCATCAAATACCCAGGGTTGTTTGCAGGTAACACCTGTACAAGCAAAACTAAAAATTTAGCAGTAACTCCCTCCCCCTGCACTCCTGTTGGAGGCACGAGTGGCATCGCAAGCCACCCTCCGCAGACTATGTACCTTCAGTTCTCAACTGTTTTCCTTACAGCATCAGCACCTCGGAAATATACCGCTTGAGGTTTGCTCTGGAGTGTACCCTCTGACCTTTCCTGTCCATGCTGAAACAGGAAGTTGAGTCAGATGGCGACTCTAGAGCAGACCTTAAGTGGTATATCTCTGCAGTCCTGGTGAGAGTTGAAGGTACACAGCTGGGAGTGAGGATTGCGATGCTGCTTGAACTGCAGACACTGTCTACCCAGAGATGGGGTATGACACTTCATAAGCTGTCAAAATCTACAAAATTTAGATGGATGAGTCCATTAGGGAGAGAGAATTAAATGTAAACCGCTTTGATTGTACCACAGGAAGGTGGTATATCAAATCATATTACCCTTACCCCCTCTGTTACCCAACAAATATGCACATCCCCAAATTTAGGTAATGCATGTCTTGCTGTGGTAGCAAAGTCCAGCTTCTTCTGGGCCCATCTCAGAAAGGGGTCCCATACTCTGTCAAAGTTCTCAAGTTGATTCCTCCGCCTTGCCACTAATCAACTAAAAATGTAAATATTTCAGATCCTCAGGATGAGGGAGTCCATTGTGGAGGCAGAAGACTGTCTCCTAAGCCCTATCGTACTATTTCACACTTCGCTGCAGTTCCACAGGTCGTCAACAAGGAACATGTATTCTTCTTAGCCCCTGTGGCATACATTGCGATAGTAAAGCTATGGCACATTTTCTACTTGCATCCCTGATATTTTAGTTAAATTTGTGCCTTTTCTTTTCTTTTTTTTCTTTTTTTTACCTCAGAATAATTGGGCTATCCCACCAGACATGTATGTAAGTACCCACACATCCATACTGTCCAACACTGGTAAGACAGTGAGCGAAACATCATACATAGCCTATTGGGGGGTCATGGACCATTTGTGCAGCATTTCCTATGCATTTTCTACTGTAAGGGGTGGGGTCACTATCAGGCTTATTATCGAAAGAGAAGAACGCCCATCTTTCAACACAAATCGGAAGATGGGCGTCCTTCTCACAGGGTCGCCCAGATTGGCGTAATCGAAAGCCGATTTTGGGCGTCCCCAACTGCTTTCTGTCACAGGGACGACCAAAGTTCACGGGGATGTG
Organism: Microcaecilia unicolor; assembly: GCF_901765095.1. Taxonomy (NCBI): domain Eukaryota; kingdom Metazoa; phylum Chordata; class Amphibia; order Gymnophiona; family Siphonopidae; genus Microcaecilia; species Microcaecilia unicolor. Next base: position 263,354,657 of record NC_044033.1, on the reverse strand, counting down.
TCAGAGGTGGAGCGAAGGTGGAACTTGGGTGTGCCTAACACACGGGCATCCTCGACCCATAATGGAAAATAAAGGGCGTGTCTGACGAGCATTTGGACGACTTTACCTGGTCTGGTTTTTCTTACGATCAAGGCACAAAAAGGTGCCCGAACTGACCAGATGACCACCGGAGGGAATCAGGGATGACCTCCCCTTACTCCCCCAGTGGTCACTAACCCCCTCCCACCCTCAAAAAAGAACTTCAAAAATATTTTATGCCAGCCTCAAATGTCATACTCTGGTCCATCGCAGCAGTATGCAGGTCCCTGGAGCAGTTTTAGTGGGTGCAGTGCACTTCAGGCAGGCAGACCCAGGCCCAGGCCCATCCCCACCTACCTGTTAAACTTGTGATGGTAAATGTGAGCCCTCCAAAACCTACCACAAACCCACTGTACCCACATCTAGGTGCCCCCCTTCACCCGTAAGGGCTATGGTAGTGGTGTACAGTTGTGGGTAGGGGGTTTTGGGAGGCTCAGCACACAAGGTAAGGGAGCTATGTACCTGGGAGCTTTTTCTGAAGTCCACTGCAGTGCCCCCTAGGGTGCCCGGTTGGGGTCCTGGCATGTCAGGGGGACCAGTGCACTATGAATGCTGGTTCCTCGCATGACCAAAGGGTTTGCATTTGGTCGTTTCTGAGATGGGCCTCCTTAGTTTCCATTATTGCCGAAAATCAGAAACGACCAAGTCTAAGGATGACCATCTTTAGGGACGACCTAAATGTCAAGATTTGGGCATCCCCGACTGTATTATCGAAACGAAAGATGGACGCCCATCTTGTTTCGATAATACGGGTTTCTCCGCCCCTTCTCCGGGATGTCCTCAGGAAAACTTGGGCGCCCCTTTCGATTATTCTTTCCTTTGTTTATAGCCTCGACTTATACAGGGGTCACCCCAATTTTGGCCATTTTTAATAGTAGTTGAATCTTTTAGGAAACTCCCTTAGCAAATGCTTTGTGTCATATGCCTTATTTTGTCGCTAAAATTTAATTGCAACATTATCATTTTTGCTAAATGCCATTTTGCTAAAACAGATCTTAATGGTCACTTCCTGAATGATTACATTTTGAAAACAGAGATCATCCAGTTTTTATAGCATCTTGCAGTAACGCCTATAAATAATAATTTTTTAATAATAGTACATTTGTTTTTTGGTTATTTGGAAAAATGTTGGGGGGGGGGGGGGGGGTCCGGTTTTTTTTTCTGGACACTCCAGCCAATTGAAAACTATTTAAGTGGCCGGGAATGGCTCCTGGCCAGTTAAATAGCACTTCGCCAGCTAAGTGCTAATATTCAGTGTGAGACATATTAGCGCTTAGTTCATAGCAGCTAACTGGCTATATCACAATATATAACCAGCTACCTGCAAATATTCAGCACTTGGCTGGCTAAGTTTAGCAGAAAAATCAGGCTGCCTAAATGGCAGGCGTATCTTTGGCTGCTGTAAACCTTACTGGCCAGCACCAGTTGACCTGGCTGATTTTAAGATTAAGCGGGCCAAAAAAAACCTGGATACTCGATGCCGATCACTGGAAATGGCCCTGGCCTTTCCTCCTATCTGCCTAGCTTCTGTCTAGATGCCTGTGGACACTTGGAAGAAAATAGTGAATATAATATGTTTGAGAGAATCTGCAGGAGGGTGAATAGTCAAGTATCGAAGGAATCTGTACTAGGACCGGGGCTATTTAACATATTTATAAATTATCTGGAAATCAGAACGACAAGTGAGGTTATTAAATTTGCAGATGACACGAAACATTCAAAATGCATACGGATTGTGAAAAATTGCAGGAAAACCTTAGGAAACTGGAAGACTGAGCATCCAAATGGCAGATGAAATTTAAGTGGAGGAGTGGCCTAGTGGTTAGGGTGGTGGACTTTGGTCCTGGGGAACTGAGTTTGATTCCCACTTCAGGCACAGGCAGCTCCTTGTGACTCTGGGCAAGTCACTTAACCCTCCATTGCCCCATGTAAGCCGCATTGAGCCTGCCATGAGTGGGAAAGCGCGGGGTACAAATGTAACAAAAATAAAAATAATGTAGACAAATGCAAAGTGATGCACATCGACGGCAGCTAAAAAAAAGCAAACGGGATGTTAGGAATTATTAGGAGAGGGATGCAAGATAAAACCAAAAATATTATAATGCCTCTGTATAGCTCTGTGGTGCAACCTCACCTTGAGTATTGTGTTCAATTCTGGTCGCTGTATCTCAAAAAAGATATAGTGGAATTAGAAAAGGTTCAAAGAAGAGCAACCAAAACGATAAAGGGGATGGAACTGCTCCCATATGAGGAAAGGCTAAAGAGGTTGGGGCTCTTCAGCTTGGAAAAGGGTTGAGGGGGATATGATTGAGGTCTGCAAAATCCTTAGTGGTGTGGAGCGGGTGGAGGTGAATCGTTTTTTCACTCATTCAAAAAGTACAAAGATCAGGGGACACTCAACGAAACTGCATGGGAATACTTTTAGAACAAATAGGGGGAAATATTTATTTTCCTCAAAGAATAGTTAGGCTGGGTAGAAAAAAAGGTTTAGACAAGTTCTTGGAGGAAAGGTCCATAGTCTTTTATTGAGATGGACATGAAGGAAGCCATTGCTTGCCCTGGGATTGGTAGCATGGAATAGTGCTACTAATTGGGTTTCTGCCAGCTACTTGTGACCTGGATTGGCCACTGCTGGAAGCAGGATACTGGGCTGGATGGACCATTGGTCTGACTTACTATGGCTATTGTGTTCTTAATATTCTGATTTTTTAGGGAATTTGAGTAATTTGGGGCTTCCAGTAACCCTGGAAGTCTAATGGATGTACAAGAACAGTCCCCTAGTCTTTCTCCACTCCTGCCCTGTCCTCTAAACTATCAAGGCTACAGTGGTAAGTGCTGGGGGGAGGGGTTTTGTTCCAGTGGAGGGGTTATGTGATTGTGTTGGGGTCAGTTATCAATTGAGGATAGGTGGGTGCTGCAAGCTGATGTTACAGTAGCTGCGCTACTGGTGTTAGTAGCACAGGTACACTTAACAAAATCACTTGAGGTGGCGGCAAGTGTACCCGCACTATTGGTAGCATAGGCGCCGACTCTGTGGGTGCTCGAGCACCCACAATATTTGACCCGCCAGAAGTCCCGCCCGGAACGGAAGTTCCCAGCCAGCCCGACCTGCGCTGCCTGCCCTCTTCTCCCAGTCCTCCGCCTGTCCCTTTCCTTCCTGCGAGATTGGACATGAGGTTTTCTGAAATGTAAGTCAGCAAGTATAATGAAACAATCCTATTACTTTATAGAATGTGTTATGATACATTTTGGAAAGGCATTCTTTATGCATTACAGAAAATTTGTTAAAAGCAGAAATACCATTTGCTTGGAATCTAGAGGTGTTTGCAGGGATATAATCTGGTTCCTGTCCCCATCAATTCTGTTCCATCCCCACTTCATCATGCTCATCATATTGCTACCATCCCTGGTGAATTCTTTTCCATCCCTGTACCATCACCATCATATTGGTACTGTCCCCTGTCACCAGGGAGAGCGCTCCCGGTATAATCAAGAAACAAATGTCCACCAGCAACTTCAATCTTAAGGCTTTTATTCCGTGCAGGTTTCTAGTAGACCTGATACACCAGCATTCACCTTTTATCTTAAGCACATGTAAGCCACCTGAAAGTGTGTGGCAAATAGTCCCCTTTAAGCAGTGCTCTGTGAAACCCAACTATCATGAACACAATCTACCCACTGGGGCTCACTGCTGCAAAGTGTCTGATACCGTTAGGTCTGTGAATATTGTTTGTATCTTATATCTTTGGCCCTGGGAAGTAGAAGCCTCACCAGAGAATCAAATCCAGGTCCTGCATAATAGCACTTGACTCTAGGCTTGCTATTGTTTGACATCTAATAGAATGTTTATTTTACAGGTCGCATTCCATATTGAGCCATACAAAGGTCGAGATGATATCAGTATGTACAACCATGTCAAATATATTATAGACAAGTAAGTTCTGTGTGATCAGTTTAAAATTATTGCATACTCTATGGCTTTATTTGCAATACCTGTGATAGCGAAGCATTAGTTCTACTGTACTTTGCATTTTGGTGGGGGGGAGAGGGGAGGGAGGACATTAATGGACATAATATAGATGTATATCTGTCGGGAAGAATATGGAGCCCTAATATTTCTTACCTTTAGTGAACTGCTGTATACTAGCCTGCTGAAAGAGACAACCTCCGTGTTTGTGCAGTGCAAAAAGAAGAATTTTGAAAACCTGCCTTGGGGATATTTGTTTAAAAACAAACAAAAAGCCAGCTTTGCCTTGAGCTGTTGTTTGCTTTTTTGGTGTTTGATCTAACTCTGAATACGGTCTGCATGTCAGTCACCTGTATTCAGCTTTACCACGTTGGTGAGACTTGGCAGACATAGCCAGTGCACCGACATCAGTTTGTGTGTCATGGAGAAGAATTTTCAGCTACTGTTGGAGTTTATTATGAGGCTCATTTTCAAAGCACATGGACTTTCAAAGTTACATAGGTTACTATGTGCTTTGAAAATAAGGACTCATACCTGCTTATTTAACAAACGCTGAAAATTTTGAACACCTGGCAGACCCTCCATCCCAACTCTACTCAGTATTTCTTTTTTCTTGGTCATATTCCAGAATAGATTACCTGTTCCTCGATAGTGTCTTAATCCCTACTGTGTTAAATTCTGAAGTGGAAGCAATTGTGTGGTCAGATCATGCCCCACTGTCGGCTGCTATAGTTCTGGGCTTGTTAGATAATGAGGAAGAGATGGCTGACCTTACTGCACAAATCAAGGAATACTTAGCCCGCAATTCCCCTCAGGTACTTCCTTGGGGGCCTTCTGGGATGGGTTTAAAGCCATTGTCGGGACATTTCATTAAATGGGCTGCCAGACTTAAAATGTAAGAACAATCAACAGGATGCTGAACTTATATCTTTTTTTTTTTAATCTTGGGGAGAACAACAACTTTTCACTAAATTCTCTCCACAAATTCACTTACAACTCTCTAAATTGCAAGATCAACAGAAAAACGTGTGGGCTGATAAGATTAACTCTGAGTTGCGGATGACAGATTATATTTTGAGGAGGGAAATAGAGCTAGTTGACTGTTAGCACACCAACTCAAGGCAAAGAAACTACAAATTTCAATCAGTTCTGCTAGGGTTGATAAGAGTAATCTGGCCTGGAAACGTAATCGATTGAGGCATTTGCTTTCTTCAGATTTACCAAATGTTATATTCCTCAGAGGTCCATCCAATTGATATAGAGAAATAGGATTACTTAGAGAAAGCCCACTTAACAAAACTTAAGGAGGATCATGTTCAAATACTTGAACAGAAAGTTCAGTCTAAGGAAGTCAGAGACTATTTCCACATTTAAATCTGTTCTCCAAGGGGGTGCACTCCCTCCATCTATGATGGAAGCAAGGGATAACGGTATTGTCTAAGCCAGGTATGGATCCAACATTATGTGGTTCCTATAGACCAATCTCTCTTCTCACCTGAGATGTTAAATTGTTGGCCAGGTTACTTCCTGTTCTGGGGCAGAGGGAGCTGCAGCGAAGTTCGCGAAGTTGGAGCCCACAGGCGCGCGCTGCGGCACCCCCCCCCCCCCCCCAGCGGCGTGCACCCGGGGGGTGTCATTTTGCCGGGAGGGGGGAAGGTGTCATTTCGCAGGCGGGGGGGGGGGGGGGCGCATCGGCGATTCGCCCCGGGTGCCATCCACGCTAGGAACACCACTGATCTACGGCCGCTAATGTTTGTCGTACTTTTAATCTTATCTAGTTGGCTAAGTCTCGAGGAATCCCCTTAACTCGACTAACCGTTGACACTGAAAAAGAATTTGACAGGGTAGAATGGAAGCTTATGCAGCAAGCTCTGATCCAGTTAGGATTTGGGCCCCAATTTTAAAAGATAGATATTGGCTCTGTACTCTAACCTTACCACTGGAATAAGAGTGTATGGGGGCTTGGGGTGGGGGTAGAATACTCTGATAGCTTGAATCTTCGTCAAGGAACACCCTTCTTTTTGCCTTTGTAGTAGAGCCCTTGGCAGCACAAATTTGCTGTCATCAGTATATTTGGGGGGGGGGGGGGTCCAAGGTGGGAGAAGAATTTAAAATGTCTTTATTTGCAGACGTTATCCTCCTCACTGTAAGGTATCCATGCTGTTCTCTTCCCAAAATGTTAGTTGAGTTACAGGAATATGGTAAGCTCTCTGGATTTAAGATGAATGCTCTAGGTGGGCTAGAGGTTACATCCAATATTTGGGGGTGAAGATTATACACTCCTTGTACAAACTTAATTCTGGCAAATTATTACCAGAACTAGTAAAAAAGGCCAGTTTCTGACACAAATGAAACGGGCGCTAGCAAGGTTTTCCTCGGAGTGTGTATGTTTGAGAGAGTGTTTGAAAGTGACTGTGTGAGAGAGAGAGAGTGAATGTGCGAGTGTGTGTGTGTGTGACAGAGAGAGAGTGAGACTGGGTGCGAGTGTGTGTGTGAGCATGAGAGTGTATGCCAGAGTCCCCCCTCCCTCTCCCAGTTCCAGGGTCCCCCCTCCCTCCCGCCCTCTGAATTCCAGGGTCGTCCCTCCCTCCCTCCTTCCGAGTTCCAGGGTTGTTGTCCCCCTCCCTCCCTCCGAGTTCCAGGGTCGTCCCCTCCCTGCCTCCCTCCCTCTGAGTTTCAGGGTCCCCTTCCTCCCCTGCATTCGTCCATATGCAGGCAACGTCCTCTGTGCCCTGCCCCCTCCATCCATCCATGTGCGGCATCTCTCCCCTGCCCCCTCCACCTCCCTCCGAGTTCCAGGGTCCCCCTCCCTCCCTCCCATTTCCAGGGTCCCCCCTCCCTCTGTCTCTCCATCCCTCCCTCCCAGTTCCAGGGTCCCATGGAACTGGGAGGGAGGGGGGACGGAGAATGTTGGAGAAGTGACGTCAGCAGGTGGTTACAATCCCAGTGACACACATTGGAACGTTGGAGGAGTGATGTCAGCAGGTGGTTACGACCCCAGTGAGACACATTGGAATGTTGGAGAAGCAAATTATTATATTAGATTATCCACTCCTCTTGATTATTAGTCTATATTATACCATACATGGCTAGGACGTATCACTATTTGCATAATGATGATACTGCCTCGGCTCCTGTACCTTTGCCAGACCTTCTCTGTAGCAATCCTGAAGGCCAGTCTGCACCAGTTGCAAAGGAAAGTATTTTTGTATATATGGAAAAAGAGGCCTTCTCAGATCTCTAGGTTATATCTTACAATATAGGTGATCCCAGGGTGGGATGGAGGTTTCTGATTTTGTGAAGTATTATAAGGCTATGGTATAAGGGCACTTTTAGATTGGTATGGCCCCTCTCACCGAAGGTCTGGGTCTGTATCGCTACATGTTACCATCTCAGCAATGGTTTAGATTTGGGGTCCCTAGGGAATCAAAACTCAGCCAGAAAGGAGAGGATTTCTCCTTTCTTGCAGCATCTTATGTCTATATAGGCTAAAGTGAAGGTGGGGACCGAATGGTTATTTTTAGCTGCTCCATTGAAAGCCCTTTCACTCTTTGCCCCACAGTGGGACAATAGGGTGCTGGAAGCTTGGGAAAGGAAGGGTATCTCCAGAACAGGGGACTTGTGTGCTGGAGGGACATTACTGTCTTTTGAACAATTGCAGCCTGACTTTTTTTTCTCTCCCCGCTCCTGATCACCATCTGTATTTCTAAGTCGAGCACCTTCTGTGTTCCCAACCTGTACAAGAATGGTTGAGCAGTAAGCTCATTTCTTTGAAGAAACGTTGTGTCTGGGCCTTTTTCAGAAAATAGTGATCTCTTAATTAATATATATGACATGCTCTTTAAGCAGGGACAGATGAAACCTCTATGTGACTAAATGCGAATTTGACATGGGAGGGCCCTATTGTGAAAGGATTATCAAAGTATTCATGATAATACTTTTTTTTTAAGATTTTCATCTCCAGCTAATCTTATTGAGAATGGAGATAAATTACTATATCGATGGTCTACTTACCCGACTCATCTCATTATTTTGATCCAAGTATCACCCAATTGCTGGAGGGAATGTGTACGGGAGGGGCATATATGGTGTGAGTGTCCTAGTATCCGGGCCTTGTGGGCGGATTGGATAAAAACATTTTCTCACATGTTACATACAAGTGTTTCTGGAGACCCAAAATTTATGGCTGTTGCATTGGTACCACTTGATTTATCCAACCCACATTTTGACATTTTAGAATACTACTTTCTTGTTTGGTTCTCTTGAGAAGGAGTGGTATGGTGTTGGATGACTTGTGTCTTACCACAGGTGGAAAGTATTAAACCTAAACTATGGCAAGCCTATTATTTGAGTAAATTGACGGCTCTTAAACAGGGGTGCCTGGCTACATTTGAAAAATGATGGGAACCCTTTGTGGAGTGGTATGCCTCTAGCTGAATGGAACTTAGCCTTAATTCATATTGTGTACACGAGTTCTTTACCTTTCATTTTGTGTATTTATTTATTACAGATTTGCATCACTCTTGTGTACATACTGTAAAGGGATTTATTCATTTTGTAGTTTTCTTGCTTTGTTACTCGTTTGATGATTTGCTTCTCTTGAAAATACCAAAAAGAATTTAAAGTGTGTGTGGGGGGGGGGGGGGGGTGAGGGAGAAAAAACTTGAACTACACAGTTCTTGAGGCAGGAGAGAAAATAATTTATTATTTAATGTCTCTTCTTGATTTAACTGTGTATTCTTATATTTCCCTTTGTGGTGCATTGACAAAGATATGCAGATTGAAGCAACAACACTAATCTATCCTATCATACTAATTCTTCGTAGACTTAACAGCAGCTCATATTCAGTGTGCTGAGGTTATAAATAAATGTTGGTCATTAATGGGCCTGACAGGGGTCCCTTTGAATATTGGGAGATAAATAATATTGTAAACACATTTGCAAGCTAGATGAAATGTATGAACTGAGGTTGGAGACACCTCTGCAATGTGTTCTGGTCCTAGTAGATAGGCGGCTTAAGTTGTTTTTTTCTGCCTGCCAACACATAGGTTCAGCTCATTGTAGCTGTTTTCAATTTGTCTTAGAGTTTTATTTTGCTATAAAACCTTTGGTGACTAACCGCACATGACTTGTGTGGGTGACAACTGTCTTGAGTTGGAGGGCAAGTCTCTCCAACTATAACCCCTCGGCAACAGTAGGATGACCTGCCAAGGTGGCATCATATATCTCCATACTGCTGGGGCCCAATCCCAGTCAGTCCCAACAAACAAGCCTAAAGCCCAAGGCCATTTCCTATTTTTCACAACATCTTTCAATCTAAAATATATATAAAAATTAGTAGTGAGGCTGGTTAAGTGGCAGTGCCCTTGCTTGAAGCTGCCATTTTAACAACTGGGCTTAAGTGACTTGGGAGGGGGAATCTTTATGTAGTTGCAAATGAAGGCTCATGTTGCTGGTCCCCAGAACCATTTCTGATTGAGCTGGAACCCCAAAACAGCAGAAGGAAACTGATGGACCAAAAGTATTTGTAGCGCATCCTAGAGAATACACTCTGAAAGTATATGAAAGTTTTCTTATTATCGCTAAGCTTGGTTGTGTGTCAGATGTTATTGTCATGATAGTTGGAATCCATGAACTGTAACTAAATGCCATTTCTTCTTTTGGCACACAGATATGGAAGCCATCCAGCTTTCTACAGGTATAAGACGAGCACTGGTAAAACTCTTCCAATGTTTTATGTATATGACTCATACATAACAGCCCCTGAAATGTGGGCCAATTTACTAACCACCTCTGGATCCCAAAACATTCGCAATACCCCTTATGATGGAATTTTCATTGGGTTGCTTGTAGAGGAAAAACATAAGCATGAAATTCACAGAAGTGGATTTGATGGGATTTACACTTACTTTGCCACCAACGGCTTCTCTTATGGGTCATCTCATCACAACTGGTCGGGTCTGAAGGATTTCTGCAACAGCAACAACCTCCTGTTTATCCCAAGCGTGGGGCCAGGGTATGTCGACACCAGCATTCGACCTTGGAACAGCCAGAACACGCGGAACCGAGTCAACGGGAAATATTATGAGACTGCCCTAAGCGCAGCACTTCATGTGAGGCCTGACATTATTTCCATTACTTCATTTAACGAGTGGCATGAAGGAACCCAGATTGAAACAGCTGTTCCCAAAAGAGGTAAGGTAGTTTACCAGGATTACTTGCCTCACAAGCCGGACCTGTACCTGGAGCTCACTCGCAAATGGGCTAAAAAACACAGTGAGGAAAAAAAACTGTGGCTAATGTGACCGGACCCAGTGAGGTCCTGCCTAGCTTCGTGGCCTATGATAGCTATACAGTTTTAAGATGCCTTGCTTTCAAAATAGTTTTCCTGTGGAATCTGAGAAGAAGCTTTTGAAACACAATGTCAGTCAATCTAAAAACCACTCGTCATAGCCAAGAGTTCAATCTTCTCTTCATGACGTTTTTTGCCAGGGACAGATTTAGTGTTGTAAATTTTATTTTCTATTAAGTATAGGCTTGTAAGATTGTTCCAACCATTTTGGTCCCTTTAGAGTTGTAATATTTATGTAAATACCACCTAACTAGGTGTATAATAGTGAAATAATACATATGGCTATTTTGTGTGCTGTTAGGGGCACAGAGTAAAGTAGGTTGTCACAGCATTGTGTCAGCCATGATGTGTAAGGTGAAACATTCTCTGGACACACTTGCCTTGTGCTGCTCAACCTTATCCCTGTGCATGCAGTAAAGTGTGTGGGATTTGTTTTTCTAAACTTCATATTAAGCACAGCACCTATTTTCTGGATGGCCTTTAGTTTTGTAATGCTGTCAGTTGACACTGTTTGCTGTATGACTTTGGTAGCAGAAAAGCCAAATGCAGAGCTGAGAGTGTAAGCCGCTAGGGTGGTCTGTACTTTAGCACAGTTTATAATCAAAACATGAATATCTAAACCCTGATAAGACAGAGAAAAAGGGTTATAGTTTGATTATTTATTCAACGGTGTGTGAACCCTTCATTCAGTAACTGCTGGCACTTCCTTGAGCAGCAATAACTTCAGCTTTCCTGTACCTGTTGCTCAGTCTGTTGCATCACCCCTTTGGAATGTTGGCCTATTCTTCCATCCAGAACTTGTTTCAGCATTTGAGGGCTTTCTTGCAGGAACATGGTCCTTGCCCCATTTCAGTAGAGTTTACCAGTAGTACTTTGACTTGACCAGTAGGGATGTATATTCATTTGAAACAAAATCAGAAATATAAGTGACATTTCCTGTCATATTTTATTATGTTTAACCTAAAACAATATAAATCCCCCCCCCCCCCCCCAAAAAAAAAATCGGGTATTTCCTATGTCATAGTGCCATATCACGCATTAGTAAAAACACTGCCCCTGAAAGTGAAAAATGTTTAAATCCTAAGTAAAATGAAAAATCCTGTAAAACGGGAGGCTAAACAAAGTGAAGTATTTTTAGCCTGAACCACCCTTATTGACCAGTCCAAAACACCAAGGGACCCTTTTACAAAGCTGCGGGAAAGTGGCCTTAGCGCACCTTTACTTGGGTCTTTTCCCGCACGCTAAAGCCACTTTTTGCCGCCGTGAGAAAATAGTTGATCTTTTTCATTTTCTGATTTAATGGGCATGTGCTAATGTTGCCATGAACGTGCTGCCATTAGCAAAAATTAGCGCATGAGCCCTTACTGTCACCTGTTTTGTAGCCATTAAGAAGGCAATTCTATAACATTTAAGCACCATATATGCATGGACAGTGAGCCCATTCTATAAGAACATATAATGCAAATAAGTGTTTTTATAGAATAGTAGCGTAAACCAGCATTGGCTTATGTGACTGCGCAAACTTAGCCTGATCGTGTCTGGCGTAAATGAGCGTGTCTAAATTCGGCATGTATGCATGGATAGTAGTAAATGCCAGCCCTGCCTGTCACACACCCATGCCCCTCTCCTATGAATGCCCCCTTGCATTTATGCGTTAAGCCCTTTTAGCACGTAATTACAGAATAGCGGTTAGATATGCTCCTGCCATTCACATGCAGTAGTGTACTCTTACCCATGTGAATGGTAGTATCCTATAAAAGTAAGAAGAATGGCACAATATAGGACATCTGTTTTAGATTGTAAGACTCTGCATGATGTCCTCATGGAGGAAAGCCATTATACTTTCGCTGTTGTGCTTGGCTTTTGGAATGAGGTTTGTATTATGGAAAGCAGTGGAGGGGGGGGGGGGGGGGTTCCTTTTGCCAAAATGTATCAGTCCACTGAACATTACTCTAGAAGTCTTATGGGTCATCCAGATGTTCTTTGGTGAACCCAAGAGGCATCCGTGCACTTCGTAGAGTGCAGTTGTTTCTTCCCAGCTATCCTTCCATGAACACTATTCCTCCTCCAGTCTCGACATGGTGGTTGACATCCCCCACATCAACCATAGAGAGATAGAGGCTTGCAGATCTTTAGATGAGGCTTGGATTCTTTATGACGACAGTGATAATTTTCCAGTTTTCTCTCGGTTTGATCTTGGAATGACTAGTGTAGAATCCCTGTAATCTTCAGTATTTTCCATTTGTAGACTATCTGACAGTGGATGGATGGAGCCCAAGTGTTTAGAAATAGCCTAACCGATGACCATCAGCTACAAATGTCTTGATTGTGGTGTGATGACCGTTATGGTGCAGACCAAACTCAAAACCTTTTGTACTTTTATATAGGACAGGATGCCCACTCTCAATCGTGCAGCATGGTTTACTTTTATCCAATTATTTAAGCAATAATATTGCAATTAATTGTGCTAAGGAGATTAGGAATTCACTCGCTATTTCACATGCTGGTCTTATTGTTGTTCCTATGTTGTATATTTTGCGTGTAGAAACTATGATAGAGGGAATCCAAAGCACAACAAAGAGCACATGAACAAGTTCAATTTTAGCAACTCTTCAAAGGAGAATGCCAATGCTTAGGTCACTAAGACACGCCAAATTGAAAACTCTCTAATAGTACACACTGTTCTCTCAAGAAGCAGAGAAACGCTCAGAAGCCACCTGGGTTGATGTCCTAATCTTGAAGGCCCTTTGTACTTTTGTGTCTGGTATATTTTGGTGTCAAACAGAGAATTGTTTATATCCTTTTTATTGCATACCAAAAGACCAATTTCATTTAAGAACTGGTAAGAACTTATAAATTATTGTAAGTGGGGTTGATAAACATGTACAGCACTGTACTTTCATCATATGGAATATGTCTGTTTATATCACTAGATTGTCAATGTTGCACTAATAAACATGCTGAAACAAAAGAAAAATGGGAAAACAATTAAAAAACAATTTTAAAAATTTTAAAGAGCTCCTTTGATTTTGAATCAGTGTAGAAATTAGACCATCAACATTGCCAAAGCATAGTGCTCTGTAACTTTCATGCCAGTCTCTGTTCAGTCAAAAATCAATTTTATGTTCTGTTAGTGCAAAAAGAAAATGGAGTTCAAGATTTAATGTGTTTTTTCTTTGAGAAGGAATCGTTGTAGACATTTAATACATTTTAGTAGATCTGCCTAAAAAAGGATGTAGGACATGACCGTACAATACTTAAGGTTCTTTCTTTGTCCAAGGACAGCAAAAGTGAGGATAGTGATGAGCTGTTTACTCAAACTTCCATTACCCTTTGAATCTGCTTTTTTTCACTAGATAAAGAGATTTTCATCAATAAACCTTAGCAAACTTGGACTAGTCATGCGTCAGGCAACTTGTAAACTAGGGCTTCCCCAGCTTGTCCTACAGCTACCTGAATGAGATAAATTTGTATACAGGGGCGACCCAGTGTTTGTGAATTTTTCATGCATGCTCGTTGTGGATATACTGAAAACCCAATGGACGCTAGAGTTCCCATTGCGGCTTGGGGGACCTAAGAGATATGCATCCACTTTATATAATGGCATCTATCACTGGAGAACATTTCAGAGAAGAGAGTAATAGAACAAATAGTAGGTCCATTTGGATTGTTCCAAGTATTCCACCTGTTCTATTAATATGCCCAAGTTATTTTCCAAGTCTAAATAATTATAAATAGTCACTTTTCATGAAAAGTGCATTGATTTTAAGTAATGTGAAAGGGGGTAAGTGAAGATCAGGAGTTGTAAGTATTCAGACAGCTCCGTACAGGTACAATCCCATGTCTATGCTGAAGAGCAGTAGTAGTTTGGATTGGAGACTTAGGAACAATGTCAGGAAATACTTTTTTCACAGAAAGAGTGGTGGATGTCTGCAATGCCCTCCTGCAGGAGGTTGTGATTGTGAAAACAAAAACAGTGACGGAATTTAAGAATGCATGGGATAAACACAGAGGATCACTATACAGAAAAAGAATGGAATCCAGTTCAGATCATTTAAGTGTAGCTTGATTGCACACACACACACACAGCTAATCCGAGGATTCATTTTGCGCCCAAGATACACAAAAACATAGTATCCATGTGTAATTCTGTTAATTGGGTCAGTTCATTGACTATTTTTTGTAGCCCCCATGCTCAACAAGTAAAATCATATTTGCAGGATATAACATATTTTTCTGTGGGAATTGGAAAATATACAGTTAACACCTGTATAGTTTTCTGAAGGGGCAGCATTAACAACACTAGCTAACACTCTTAAACACCAGAGCAGGCAACACAAAGGTAGCTTGCTCAGTGTCAGGACTGTTCTCTTTTAAAGGGCTGGTGCTATTAGTAACAATCCACCACACTCCTTCCATTCCTGTATTTGCTAGTGTCACCCCTAGCACTAGTACTTCAAAAACTACTGCTAAGTTGATTTTGATACCATTTTGAAGATCTCTGCAGGGCAGGAGCGACCAGGTAGCAACTCCAGCTCCTACCACTAATCACCAGGGAAACCCCCTGATAGATGCCAAGGGGATTGGAAAGTAGGGGTCCATGTTAGGGGGCTGTTTGGGTCTTTGATTGGAAGAACTTTGACCAGAGAGGGCTGTTTGAGTGGCAGGGGAAGACTTTGATCAGGGGCGGGGAGTTGGTTGGAAGGTACTTTGAATGGGGGGTGGGAAGTGGGCGGTGCAAGTGCCATAGCACTGGTCCCTAAGAAGTTCCCTGGGAGCATTGGTGGCCCATTGCTCCCAGAGTGGAATGATAATGGGGCTGATGTAGAAAGCTACTGTGGGCTGCAGCAGACGATTAACAGCTCCTTAATGGCTTCTATATGCAAAAAAGGTTTCTGTGCTGGTTTACTCCTATGGTACAGAGTGTACACTATATTAAAATGTGTATATATATATATTTTTTTTAACTTATTAGTAATCCCACAGCACTGATATCTACCATGGGGGCACAATGTCAGAAACCTGGTTGGCATCGGCCCTATCTCCCTCCGCTCCAACCTGATCCCTTCCCTCACCACAAACTAAAACTGCCTGGTGTTTAGAAGCACCCTTCCACCCTCTGACTGGACCCCTCCTCCCTGACTTACAGATACTTCTTTGGTGTTTTGTGGCACCCCTGGCATGACTGCCTCCCCCAACTTAAAAAAGAAGCCTTGGTGTCTAGTAGCACCCCTCTTCCCTCCCTTCCAAAAGCCCTAGTATCTAGTGGCAGCCGACCTGACCCAACCCGACTTTCAAAAACTCCCTGGTGTCTAGTAACCCCAACTTCTCCCTTAGGTCCCCCAGACCCCTGTACCTGAAAGAGGCAGGAGCAATACCTGCCTCAGCCCCAGAATGTACCGAGTGAGGTCAGTCTGGGGCTGACCCCATAATGGAGACTACCACATAAGAGAAAAAAATCATTTTTAAAGATGGAGGCACCGAGGAAAGCGTGAATGGGCATTGCTCTTGCCTCTTGCAGGTATGGGAATTTGGGAGTGCACTAGATGCCAGGGAGCTTTTTGAAAGTTGGATCAGGTTGATCGGGGTGCCATTAGACACCAGGGCTTTTGGAGGTGGGGGGGGGGGGGGGTGGCACTAGATCCCAGGGCTTTTTTTTTATAAAGTTGGGAGGGGGTTAGTCATGTTGGGGAGGGGTGCCACTAGACACCAGGGAAGTGTCTGTTGAAGTTGGGGGGGGGGGGTGGGAGGGCAGAGATCAGGGCCAATGCAGACTGCTGGTAACTTTTTTTTTTGGGGGGGGGTCATCCTTCCTGTCAGTATCTGAGCCAATCACTGTTGCATTTTTAACAAGGCAGTTTTACGCAAGACACAGTATTTGGGGGTTGGTAATTTTGTGATAGAACTGGCACACTGAGCCCACTCTCTGCCCCTCAGACATGCACTCTCAAGAAAAATGTAAAATATTTTTAGCGCGCATTTAACTCGACTTACCGCAGGACACTTGAGTGCATGCCACAGAATGCCATTTAAGCTGAGTTGGGCAGTGTTACCGCCTAATGCAGTTTATTAAAAGGGCCCCTTAGATTTGTTTAATTTATACATGGAAATTCAGCAGTACTACCTAAATGGATATTGTTCCTGAATAAATATAACACTTGAAACTGTCAGATTTAGATGTTTCAAATTATATAGAGTGTATGCAGCTGTGTATTTTTCTGTCATACTCCAAATCATGGACTGAACAATGCTGATTATATAAGGCTGTTTGCCGTCCTACCTGTCAGGACGATTCGAAGGTATTCTATGTAGTATCCATCCAAGAGTGTGGAGAGCACCCTGACATGAAAAGAGCCAGTCCAGCCAGTGTGACAGACCTTACACGGCCCTCTTGTTACAGCTACTCTTCAGCTCCTGTATAACAGTAAAAATATTTTTATTGCTTTTAGGCAGGATCACCTTCTGTGTGGGGAGTTGGGGGGCAACTTTATTTATTTGGTGCTTTGTTTCCCTTACCATGCTTTTTAAATGGAAATCCAGTTTTAGTGTTTTTTTTCCATTGGGTTCCCACTACTACCCGACCCTCCTGGCATGCTGTGAAAAGGTAAAATCAGACCCACAATAGCTTCAGGGAATGAAAGTATTTATTTATTTTCATATGAACATTATAGACACAGGAAGAATCTTTTGTCAACAATTGTTTTGCTAGATGAAATAGTATAATAATCTTTAGACTTTTTTAATACACAGGTCTCTCAGGTGGAAGCAAACTGCAAGGTTGTTGTACTGATATATTACAGCTACTTACATTGTTTAAGAACAGCAAATGGCAAAAAATAAGTTATTTAAATATTGATTTCATGTACAGAAAGTGCAACATCGTTAGTTGTTACATAATTTGCTTAATTTGTTCTCTCCTGGAATGTCAACGAAGGATATAAGCATGTTGAAACTACCCATGAATTAATGTTTCAATATATGGTTGTACCGAGGTGCAGTGGTGAGATGAGACACTCAATTTAACATTTTGGATCTAAACGTTTTGAATGATATTTTTGAATCTGCGCCCAGGGCACCGCATTTGGAAATTAGCTATGGTGTAGGTTTTTAAGCAATTTTCTGTGACTGAGCAGGCGCTGGAGGTTCAAATCCACATCATATCCACAACAGCACAATCCAGAGTGAGAGGGTGACATTCTGATGCCACTCCGGGCAAAATAGGGCCGCTGTTGAGAGAAAGTTTCAAGACTCTTTGTCTTGCGCTGTTATGGATATGCTGTGGATTTGAATTACAAATATTTGGAATATATTCTACCGTATACTTTGAGACTGTTGAAGGATTTCAGGGTCTTACTGGTCCCTCCTTGCAAGTAATCCTGTTTTCCAGTCCTTGACCAAAAATGTATTTAATAATGAAAAATCTGTAAAAAAAAGATATTTTTGAATATTGTTATAGTGGAGTTCTTTTATTCCTCTTTAAACTTTGGTAGGACTGGTACAGCATACTAATTCACAACTGAGTCATATACAGTGTGTGTGTGTGTGTATATATATATATATATATACACACACACTGTAATTTTTTTTTAATACAGCACATATGGACTAAAATTAAGGCTTATGGCAGTGGCTCCCAAACCTGGTCCTGGAGGCCCCCCTAGCCAGTCAGGTTTTCAGAATATCCACAATGAATATTCATGAGAGAGATTTGCATGCAGTGGAGGCATTGCATGCAAATCTCTCTCATAAATATTCATTGTGGCCATCCTGAAAACCTCACTGGCTGGGGGAGCCTCCAGGACCAGGTTTGGGAACTACAGGTTTATGGCACAGATACCTTTAACAGTGACACAATCCAGCAGTCATTTCTCATAGACATCTCATCACCTTTCAGGTTGCTGTGCGCAGATTTCCAAGGGAATCGCTAACATCTTTAGGATCAAGACAATATAATGTGGATATTGTGATCCCAAATGGGAGGATGGGTGACTACCTAAAGGCAGTGGCGTTCCTAGACTGGCTGACACCCGGGGCGGATCGCCGATGCGCCCCCCCCCCCCCGGGTGCCGTTTTACCTGCTGGGGGGATGCCACGCGCCTGTCGGCTCCGAGTCCGCTCGTTCCCTGCTGCTCCCTCCGCCCCGGAACAGGAAGTAACCTGTTCCGCGCAGAGGGAGCAGCAGGGAGGGAACGAGCGGACTCGGCCAACAGGCATGCGGCACCCCCCCCCCCCCCAGCGGCGTGCACCCGGGGCGGACCACCCCCACCGCCTCCCCTTGGTATGCCATTGCCTAAAGGCAGTTTTCTCTAGAGGGAAACCATGCTTGAGGATGATTATTCTCTCTTCATGAGGATAGTTAATATTCTACTAACAAAGGAATGCATACTGGCTTTTAGTTGTAGCTTTCACCTTGTACAGAGGAACCCATAATGTGACGAAGGTACTGTGTTGACTGAAAGAGGAACCCTTGCCCTCGCTGAATGTCTGACGGGGCTTTTTTCTGCAGGTAAATATGCAGTTTTTTGGGTTGTTTTTTTTTTTTTAAATCTCCACATTAGCTGCTTTTAGATGACAGGAGGAGAGGGGCTGGGTTAGGGAACAGTGCTGTGCTGGGACAGGAGGGGCTGGACAGAACAGGACACACTGGGCTGTTTTCTGCAAGGTACTGACTAACAGAGCTGAGACATTAGCCCTGAATATTGTGAGCAGGGACAATACAGAACACCAAACTCTTGCAACTGTCCACACTGTTAATTATGCTGTACATCATAATTAACAGTGTGGACAGTTGCAAGAGTTTACATAATAGTGCTAATTCAAATGAAAATAAACACCTATCATTTGAATTAGCACTATTATGTAATTTATTTTCTCTCCTTTTAACCAATTTATAGGGTATTTTGGCAACACACAAATAATTTGTCATGCCAACAAAGCTCCTGAATCTAAAAAGAAGCACCGGGTAGGTATGAAGAGCAAAGAGCACCTGGGGTGGAAGTGGAGAAAAGCAAGTGTAATGCCTCTCCGCTGTCTTTCCTATGCCATGAAGGAGGCAGAGGAAGCACCAGCAAGTGAAAGCTGCTTTCTTGTACCTCCTCAGGAGGGTTGTGCTGTAACTAAGCTTTGCAGCCAGTTGCAGTGGTTAGGGTACTCACTCTAAGGGTGCAGAGCACTGCCACTGAGTGGTCGTACTCATTGTCCTCCTTCCCCCTCCCAAAGGCTGGCTCTACTTCTGAGTACCAGCACCTTTCTGGAAAGAAAGCACTGGGTTCTGATCCTTTTTCCATTGCAGAGGCGACATACTTAGGCCCATGGACAGTTGGCACTATGCTGGCCTGAGAGTGGCATGAAGGAAACATCCCTCCAGCCTTGAGGTTACAAAGCTTTCCTACTGCCTTTGTTGCCCTCTTGGTGGTTAAAAGACAGAGCAAAAATGGCAACACTTCCCCTCCACACACAAACCAGAAGCATAGCCAGGTTTTAATATCAGGGGGAGCAGACCTTTTATAAATAGGTGCCAGTGCCACGCTGTAGGCCTAGTTCGTATAGGTGCCATTCCATTCAAAACCCGTTTGGGGGAGCGGCTGGCTTCTCCCCTTGCACCCCACCTAGGCCTCTGACACAAATCCTCTTATGGTGGTTATGGTATTTCATTACAACAATGTGCTCGGTAATCTTTTGAAAATGTTAGTCTTCCTGTAAGTGTTAAAAGCATACAACAGTCCATTAATCTGCACAGACCCTATCAGTTACCTCAAATAATGAAGTTTACATGTACTTAAAAAAGTGAGTTCCCAAAATGACACAAGGAAAGGAGTATGCATGAAAAGGATATTAAAAGCAGTCTCTCAAGAATGACCTGGAAGGCTTGTTAACTGTGCTGGTCTCTGTACTGGAGGAGAATACACTGAAAACTAAAAGCAGCTACACCATTCCAAAAACAAGTGTCAGTTTTTAACATAAAAAGGTTCCTATTTATTAATGCATTTTCTAATTAAATGCTAAATTATAGCGTGTCGAAAGATTAGTTACTTAATTGTTTTAGGAGCAAGCAAGGTGACAGACTGCCACCCGGCGGTCAGCTGGGACATGTTCCTTGCCATCCTGGTCTTACTGTCGCTCTGCGCATGTTTTAAAGTTTTAATAAGCAATTAAACAGCAGTAAATGTCTCAATGAACCTACAGCCCCCTGATTTTTACTTGGCTACAGTACAGCTTTAAAAGCAGCAGTTGCAGAAAGGAGAGTAAAGGATATTTACAATCAAAACCCACCCGCAAAGCAGAACATACAGGCCCTGCTGCCTTTACTCTTTCAACCCATTCAGCTAGTCTGTGCCGTCTGTATCGCTACAGGGCTAGTGCAACAGATCCAAAGTGCTATGGAATAAGCCTTATATCACTCTTAAATTGCATTGAAATCTAATTGCAAATCTTTGTTAAAATTTGTTCAGGCTCTTCCTAACAGCAAACATTGATGGATTCTTAGATGCTTGGAAACATACCATGTGAGCAAAGAAGGATAACAAAACCTTTTGCTACCTTGATCTCCCTGTGCCACTATCATACCCTGTCTTGTGTATGATGAGCTGTTTGGCCCAACACCCTTGCCCTTGCAACATTTTCACAGCTGTGGATTATTGCCAGCTGTGCCAAAACAGCAAGACTGGTCTTCAGATTCAGCATAAATAATGCAGCGTGTGCTCGTAAACTCGACTGTGGAATCATTCTGTAATTGATGTTGTTGCCTCAATTAGAGCTGAGTGAAGAAGAAAGGCTTTGGGCGATAGTCGTGATAATTTCACTAGCCGTGACCTCCAGAGCCAATGTCGGGGACCAGCAAGCCTCTGTTTTAGTGTTTCAGATTAATTTCCGGGCCAACAGCAGTTCTACGACTTCCCTTCAGCCTCCAGAATAACGGGTGCTCTGCTCCAGCCCTTCCCTTCACGCACTCTACAGGGAAGAGGATGGGAGGGGGTGAAGCCTGGAGTAGCCACTTACTCTCTATCCAACCCCTCTTTTCCAAGTATTCCTGCTCCTGCCTCCACATTTCCACTTCCCTTTCTGAGTACAAATTAAGTCCTGGTTTCAGCACTCTGTAAACAAGCTCCTACTGACACTATCTGTACAAGATTACCAAATCAGCACCTGTGCCTGCTGTGGGGATGGGTGCAGGAATCTTGATTCCCCCCCCCCCCCTCCCCTTTCATGCCCATTCAACAGGCAGCCTAGTCTTTGGCAATATATGTGCGTCTTTCTGTCTAGACCATGCTTAATGTGCCAAAAAACACATAAAAGAAAAAAGAAGTAGGCAATTAAAGTAGGTGGATGCGTCTGTCTTGTGCTTAGCAGGTGTGGTATCAGCTGAGGCTAGTGGGAGACATACCAGGGTCCAGGGAAGCAAATAAGGAGTGGGTCATTGCAAGGCCGGTTACTCTGAAGCTCTGTCTTACAGGAGGATGATCAGAAGCAAACGCCAGCACCATACTAGCACCAGCGTTTGCTACCGCCCCATGATCAGAGCCCTCGAGCTAATGCAACCAGCATGCAAATGCATGCTAAACAGGGCTAAACATATTCATCCCCAATGATCAGCGACCAGCGCGCCAAAGATTGAGTCGCTGGCCACAACAAACCCTACACCAGCTCCGAGCTGGCGTTAGGGTTTGCAGATCATTGGGGAGGAATGGTGAGCCCTGTCCAGCATGCTGGCAGGCCCCAATTCCCCCCAACAAGACAAACTTGCCAGCAACAGGAGGCTGGAGGTCTGGTGGACCTCCGGTCCCCCCCCCCCCCCCCCAGGTTCAGGGAGGGCTGGAGATCTGGTGACTTCCGTCAACATGTACACCCAGTCCCTGGTGGCCCAGTGGGTGACCAACCCCCCCCCCCCCAGCGACAGGGGGGCTGGAGGTCTGCTGGATCGCCGATCCCCCCCCCCCTAGGTTCAGGGAGAGCTGGAGATCTGGGCAGGGATGGGGGCAGCCATTTTGCGGCATCAAAGGAAGAGGAGGGAGGCAGGCTACCTCCCTCCTCCGACCCACAAGGTAGGGGGGTAGGGAGAGGGGGGTGGGTAGGCAGGGAGAGGGGGGGCGGATTGATCACTGGACCTCCAGCCCCCCTGTTGCTGGGGGGGGGGTTGGTCACCCACTGGGCCACCAGGGACTGGGTGCACATGTTGAGAGGAGTTGGGGGGGGGGGCGGAGACCCACCGGATCTCCAGCCCTTCCTGAACCTGGGGGGGGGGGGGGACCGGAGGTCCGCCGGAACTCCAGCCCCCGTTGCTCGGGGCAGGGGTAGTTGGGGCCTAGTGGTCCCATGGACCTCCAGCCCCAGTGTTTGACAGGTTTGGGCTTTTGACAGCCCAGACCTGTCAAGTGTGGGAGGATTGTGCTCAGCGCATGCTCAGGCACAATTCTCCTGCACTTCTACCCCATGATCAGAGATAATTGCGTGCTTAAATTTGCATGCAATTATCTCTGATCATCGGTGCGGTAAAGCCCCGTGCTGTTCCAGTGCTATTTTAGAGCGCTGTTTGGAATAGCGCGGGGCTTTTGATCATCTGCTTGTTAGTGACACAGACATAATCTGAACAGGGCTAACTTATCTATTAGAAAAGATGAGGTGGCCACCTACGGTGGCTTCTTTTGAGAGGTGGCAAAGAGCAGCTGCACTCAATGCAACAAAGCATGACCTTACACAAAATCAAAGAACCATCAGTGTGTTCTTTTAGCTGCAGGGAGCAGGCCGCTTTCAAATGATTTATGGAAATTACCTTCATTACACATATACACACAAAGCAAAGTTTTCAATATTTAAACGTATGATGTCCAAATTATATTGTTGTGGGAGGGGTTGAATTATCAAAACCTCAGGAGGGCGGAGCTAGGAGCCTAAAAAATTAATTGAAGGGAGTGCATAAGGCTTAAAGGTTCATGGGAGCACCTTGATATCCTTCCACTAGCCCTGTCACCAAGTAGGATCCTTGTGACGCTTGAGCCCAGGCTGTTTCTCTTACCCAAAACTGGCCTGGTGCTGGTTCAGTGGCAGAGGAGGTCCAGAACTCTGTACGAGAAACAAAATTCTGAGCAGCTGAAATGTCATTTTTTTTAAATGTTGTTCATGTTTGTCACCGTTGTTTTTGGAATTTTAAACCAGCTAGCCCTTGCCCAATGTTAACTGGTGTAAAGGCTTAAAATGTGTTCTCTCAGGGGGAAGTTGTCAGCATGGGCTGCATAGAATGGAACTTTGTGCTAAAATAGCACACATTAATGGTAAAAAAAAATTGTATTAATGGTAGCCCATGTTGATAACTACACTGAATGACTGCAATCAGTGTGCCATAATTCAACAAATCGTTGCAAGGCTGCTCCTTCTTGCGATAATGGGTAGTTTTCTTCCAGGATTTTTTTCTTTCTTTTTGGTTTTCCATTATCACTGATCTGTATTTATAATGACAATGCATACATGTGCAATTCTGCTTTTTAGGTGTTGCAAACTAGATTTCTGAGTATCCATAATACACAAATCAATCTGCGCTGGCTGTTGGGTTAGTTGTAGACCAACTGTATGCAGAGTCGAGAATAGATTATTCTTTTGGAGTATCCTGAAAACAGCAAAATGTATGTGGCCTCCAAGGACCAGCGTTGCCCACTCCTGGTATGCGGCAGTATAAACAGTGGGAGAAAAAAACAGAAGCTGATTTTAAAATGAAGAAAAACAAATTTACAAAAGTAAAAGAAAACAAAGATACATCTTTTGTAAAATTCAAGAACAAACCACATGCAAACCACAGTGAACTGGAAGTTGGCATGACATCCAGAGTAGAGACCTGCACGGGAACAGGGTTTGTAGGAATCCCGCGGATCCCGTAGGGACAGAAGCAGTTCCTGCGGGGTTCCCGTGGGGATGGAAGCAGTGCCTGCGGGGTTCCCATGGGGATGGAAGCAGTGCCTGCGGGGGATCCCGTGGGGACGGAAGCAGTTCCTGCGGGGTTCCCATGGGGATGGAAGCAGTGCCTGCGGGGTTCCCATGGGGACGGAAGCAGTGCCTGCGGGGGATCCCGTGGGGATGGAAGCAGTTCCTGCGGGGTTCCCTTGGGGATGGAAGCAGTGCCTGTGGGGTTCCCATGGAAGAGTATACTGCACTTGTGCCAGCCTCTCGCCTACTGAATACCAAGTTCTTTGAGTGCTGTCTTCTCCTCCTCCTCCTTGCTTTAACAGAACAGATGTGGAAAGTCTCCATTAAGGAGGTGGTAGAGATACAAATGGAGTTGAAATTCATAAAGGCATGGGGTGAACACAGAGGATCTCTAATTAGAAAATGGAAGTTATAAAAAACCTAAACTTAAATGGCTGCATGTGTCACGTGGCACTTAGATGGTGACTCTGGCTGTGATGAACTAGGGCCAATACCGGGAGACCTGTACGGTCTGTGTCTCATATATGGCAATCTGGTTTAGGATGGGCTGGAAAGGGTTTAGACAGCAACTTTAGTGGCTGGAACATGAGGACAGTGCTGGACAGACTTTTATGGTCTGTGTCCCGCAAATGAGACGATGAATAGTCTGGAGTGGGCTTTGAGGGCAACTCCAGCAGTTGGAACATAAGGATAGGGCCAGGCGGACTTCTATGGTTTATATCCAAGAAACACCACAGAAAGACCATAATCAAGCATATGATGTCACATTCATTGTTGATTTAATCATGAATTGATAATGATTGTGACTATTGGGCAGAGTGAATGGACCAATCCGGTTTTTATCTGCTGTCATTTACTATGTTACTATTAATCCTCTCTGCTCCCGGGCTGATGAGCAGACCTCAGCTCTGACATAGGCACGAGCATAAGATGTCACCTGACCTACTGGCTTGTGCATGTGGTGATCTCTTAGCCCACAGTGCCAGTGAATCAGAGAAGTCTTACATGTGCGCGCACCAGAGTGTTCCAGCTTCCGTTCCTTCCTTGCCTGCAGTGCTGTGGCTCAAACCCAGAGACTGAGAGAGCCAACAGGAATTTTTTTAATGTACCATTAAATTCTTGTGGGACTGGGTGAGGACAGGTTAAATTCTTGCGGGGACGGGTTAGATTCCCCACGGGTGTGGGTGGGGATGGGTTAGATTCCCTACGGGGACGAGTGGGGACGGCTTGGATTTCTGTCCCCGTGCAACTCTCTAATCCAGAGCTCATGGTTCAGTCGTGTGCTGGAAAGCTTGAATGAACAGTGAGCAGAACTTGTTACACCAAGAAACCTGTGATGGCACCTGTGTGAGGAATGTTCTAGGTTGGTTATAAGTGTTCAGCAGTACAATCCAAGACTTACAGGTATGACAGATGGGACACTAGGAGATAACATATCACAAAAGCTTAGTTTAAGGCAAAATTGCTGATTGCTACAATGCATCAATTGTTTTTTTTTTTTTTATTAGATCTTACTCTTCAAAATGAGATTGCAAGCATAGTTTGGTTAGTAGTCCTGCAATCACAGATGTGGTTCGTGCTATAACCTTAATTTCCAGTCTGGGTTTTTTGTTT
Source organism: Microcaecilia unicolor (assembly GCF_901765095.1). Taxonomy (NCBI): domain Eukaryota; kingdom Metazoa; phylum Chordata; class Amphibia; order Gymnophiona; family Siphonopidae; genus Microcaecilia; species Microcaecilia unicolor. Next base: position 263,328,731 of record NC_044033.1, on the reverse strand, counting down.
TTTTTTTGGCCTAGCCCTTTGTGGCCTCAAATTTTACACCGAGCAACAGAGATGATGTGTAAGTCACTTGTACTAGATTTTTAATCCTCCCAAGAAGCAGGTCTGCAAAACCATTGCTCTCTCCTTCACACTCTGGCTTTTGGGATTTTTAAAAACTATACTATTACTTTTGTGAGAGAGAGATCTGCATGGAATCCATGATCCCTGTTTGTTGGCTTGCCTTGTGTTTTTTCTCCTGCAAGTATAAGACGTGGAGAACTCCCGAGTTCCTTATTCTCTGTGTGTGTGCGCTTGCTTCATACTGGAATCTCTGGTGTATAATCTTTGCAGAAGGACAAAAGAATTCTGCATACGGAAGCAGGATGCAAGAAGCGTCCATTGTCTGGCAGCCTAAACTGCTTCCGGGTTTAGGGTCTTAACAAGTCTTGCTGCAGCCAGCAACATGTTTTGATGTCTTTCCTCTTGGATTCCAGCGTCCTGCAGGTGCGTTTGTGACAAGGAAGGCACTTGGCTTAGCGTGTTGATTCCAGCCTTGGCGAGGGGGCTGATGTACATGGGCAGTCCAATCGAAACCAGCCAGTCAGAGACAGAGGTGATGCAGCCGGGGGACATGGGCTTTCTGCACATTTCAGTGAGTCCTCCGCTTGGAATCTAGATATACAAGCAGATTTTCAATGTCAGTAGCTACATACTAAACAACCCCCACTGTCACCCCCAGGAAATGAATGCAACGTCTAATATTTATTTATTTTTTTGAGAGGGTGTGTTGGGGCAGAGAGTGGATGTTCCTGCACTAAAGAGTACATCCAGATTAACACAGGAATTTCACTGCAACTACAGCGTTGTTGTTGTTGGGTTTTTTTTTTGAGAGAGAGACTGTACCCAGAATCTAGCTTTGTATGGGGCCATTTACAAAGGCACGCTGAAAAATGACCTGCGGTAGTGTAGATGCGTGTTTTGGGTGCGCGCAGAATCATTTTTCAGTGCACATGTAAAAAATGCCTTTTTAAAAGTTTTGCCAAAAATGGACGTGCGTCAAAATGAAAATTGCCGCACAGCCATTTTCAGTCTGAGATCTTACCGCCAGTCATTGACCTAGCGGTAAAGTGTCACGCAGTAACCGGGCAGTAATGACCTATGTGAGTCAAATGTCATTTGGTGCACGTCTGAAAATATTTCAAATGCGCGTATCGGATGCATGCCCCAAAAAAAATTACTGCAAGAGCAACGCGGTAGTCGGGCGGTCACTCTATTTGGGCGCACATAGATGCTTACGCGGCTTAATGAAAGGGCCCCTATGTTTACAACCACACCAGCCTGGTTTATTTTGAAGTTTTTTATCAGCTTGTGACCTATTGCCCCTGATGCAGCCATTTTTATACTGGTGAAACATGGCCATGTTGGGCATTTAATGTTGAATACCTGGGAGCTTTTAATCTACTACTAAAGACTGTATTTTTACAAAGTCTGCCTCATTGTTTTATTTTCTATATTGGATTTGGCAGACAGCCTTGTTGTTTTCCAACTCCTGCACTAAAGAGTACATCCACATTAACACAGGAATATCGTGTGAGCCCTTACCACCTACAAAATGGGTGGCAGTAAGAGCTCACATAGTAATTATTTTTTTAATGGTTGCATGCTAATGGCCACATTAGCACATAGCCATTAATGCAAAATCAGCCATTTTATGGCTGCAGTAAAAATGGCCTTAGGTGGAAAACCCACATAGGGTGCACTAAAACCACTTTTTATTGCAGTTTAGTAAAAGGACCCCATAATTGTGTAAATAAATTAGGTAACTTCTACTTTGGTCAGGTGGTATTTCTACACAAATGAAGAGGTGTGGTAGCCGTGTTAGTCCACTCTTAAAGGTTATCAATAGAAATCAAACAAAATAAAACATGGAAAAGAAAATAAGATGATCCCTTTTTTATTGGACTTAACTTAATACATTTCTTGATTAGCTTTCGAAGGTTGCCCTTCTTTCCGATCTGACGAAGAAGGGCAACCTTCGAAAGCTAATCAAGAAATGTATTAAGTTATCTCTCTATATAAAACGCACCTCCAACGTTCTATGAAGCCTCTTTTAGCCAAAAGTGAAGGGGGTGAGATCGCATTGTGTCTGCCCCGCCCACGCGTCAAACGTGATGACGTCGAGGGCGGAGCAATGACACTCAACCAATGGCATCGCTCGGCAGCGAAGCGTCAGGGAAGGAGGCGGCGCTCTCGACGTCTAGCCTTCCCTTCGCTGTGTTCCGCCTTCTTCTGACGTCAAGGATGACGTCAAAAGAAGGCGGAACACAGCGAAGGGAAACCTAGACGTCGGGAGCGCCGCCTCCTTCCCTGACGCTTCGTTGCCGGAACCGCCATGGAGGTACATTTTAAAAGAAGAAAAAAAAAAACGGATGCATGGATGCGAAGGGGGAGAGAAGAAGAGGGCGGGCCAGGCTGGGACATGGGAGAGAGAGGAGCATGGATGCGAGGGGGGGGGTCATGGAAGGGAGAGAGGGGACTTGCTGGAAAAGGATGAATGGAGGCGGCAGGGGACAGAGGAGCATGGATTGCAGGGCAGGCCTCAGGCAGAGAGGGGAAATGCTGGATAGGGATGAATGGAGGGGGCAGGTGACAGAGTAACATGGATGGCCATGGATTGGGACGGCAGGGCTCAGGGAAAGGGGAATTGCTGGATAGGGATGAATGGAGGGGACAGATGGGCATGGATGGATATGGATTGCAGGACAGGCCTCAGGCAGAGAGGGGAAATGCTGGAAAGGGATGAATGGAGGGGACAGAGTAACATGGATGGCCATGGATTGGGAGGGCAGGGCTCAGGGAAAGGGGAATTGCTGGATAGGGATGAATGAAGGGGACAGATGGGCATGGATGGATATGGATTGCAGGACAGGCCTCAGGCAGAGAGGGGAAATGCTGGAAAGGGATGAATGGAGGGGCAGGGGACAGAGGAGCATGGATTGCAGGGCAGGCCTCAGGCAGAGAGGGGAAATGCTGGATAGGGATGAATGGAGGGGGCAGGTGACAGAGTAACATGGATGGCCATGGATTGGGACGGCAGGGCTCAGGGAAAGGGGAATTGCTGGATAGGGATGAATGGAGGGGACAGATGGGCATGGATGGATATGGATTGCAGGGCAGGCCTCAGGCACAGAGGGGAAATGCTGGAAAGGGATGAATGGAGGGGGCAGGGGACAGAGTAACATGGATGGCCATGGATTGGGAGGGCAGGGCTCAGGGAAAGGGGAATTGCTGGATAGGGATGAATGAAGGGGACAGATGGCCATGGATGGATATGGATTGCAGGACAGGCCTCAGGCAGAGAGGGGAAATGCTGGAAAGGGATGAATGCAGGGGGCAGGGGACAGAGGAGCATGGATTGCAGGGCAGGCCTCAGGCAGAGAGGGCAAATGCTGGATAGGGATGAATGGAGGGGGCAGGTGACAGAGTAACATGGATGGCCATGGATTGGGACGGCAGGGCTCAGGGAAAGGGGAATTGCTGGATAGGGATGAATGGAGGGGACAGATGGGCATGGATGGATATGGATTGCAGGGCAGGCCTCAGGCAAAGAGGGGAAATGCTGGAAAGGGATGAATGGAGGGGGCAGGGGACAGAGGAGCATGGATGGCCACACACACACACTCTCTATCACACTGTGTCTCACATACACACTTGCACACACTCTCATTCTCACACTCACACCCAGACTCACTCTCTCTCACACACTCACACTTTCACTCTGACTCTCAAACAGTCACTCTCACATACACTCTCCCAAACATACACACTCCGAGGAAAACCTTGCTAGCGCCCGTTTCATTTGTCTCTGAAACGGGCCTTTTTTACTAGTGTCCAATAAAAAAGGTATCATCTTATTTTCTTTTCCATGTTTTATTTTGTTTGATTTCTATTGATACACAAATGAACAATGGGGTGCCAAACTTCCCATCCAACTTTTTTAGTATCATGTGACTGACAATGACAAGCAGTGGGCACTTAGAGGAGATGTGTGAGAGAGGGATGTGGGCGGCCTTGTCCATCCTCTGTCCCATCGTTTCAGTTTCTGCTCTGGGGATTCACTGAACACTGAGCATAAGTCTTAGATCAATCCAGGGGTCTAACAGCTGTGGTATTTGTTATGGCTTGTTTATTTGATTTGTTTTGATTTATTGGTTTTGTGTGTATGTATTAATTACCCTGTATACTGATGCTTCTCTTTTTATAATCTGCTCTGAGCTGGCTGGTTGAGTGGAATACAAAAGATATGAATTATATTAAATAAATTTATACCTTGGCCTATGATGGTAGAGACAGACATATATACACCACTGTACAGGTTGGGACTACTTTTAAGCCACATTTTTAGTAATCCAAAAGGAAGTTGGTTCACTTACAACAATGATTGCATAACTCATTTTTGAACAAAACTTAGTGTAAAGACATGGGCTAATAAAGAACATATTTAATTGCTTGACATACTTTGAAAGCTTAAATTTTTTCCTTTTATCCCATTGGGTTGGGTGGGATTTTGTGAGATTTGTAAGAATCATATTTTCAACTGGATGGTAGGAATGGGAAACCTCAAAATAGTGTTGTTTGTAGCATTGTTGGGTTGGTTTTGGTTTGTCTTCATGTTCATTTTGGCGGCAATGTCAGTAAGAGTGCGTCCTCTGCAAATAGTGTGAATTATCGGCAAATGAAAAAAAAAACCCAAATCTATGTTTTTTATGCTTATTTTAATTGGTTAATGTCATGCAATGGCATGGGATATGTTGTTGACATTTCCTAGGTCATAGAAAGTGACGTAGAGAAAGCAACCATGTGTAGCAAGAGACTCACCGCCATGCGGTGCTGCTTCCGCAGCTGTTTCACCCGTATTTGGTCCAGATTTCCAGCCGTTTCCTTTTCAGGCTGATCCAGGTCTTCAGCATATCTCTGAACTAAAGCTTCAGGAATCCCACAGCGCCCGTGCTGCGCAAGTCCGACAAACCAGAAAAAGGAAGGAGGAAAGATCAATCATTTATTTTACATACTGAAACACAAATCCAATGGCATAAAATAGGAGAGAGGCTATGTGCTCATATTCTTTATCCTGGAAATTTGCTGACTGCCCCCTCCTCCCCCCCCCAATTCTGTGGCTATGTGAAAACTCACTGTAAAACTAAGCCTAATTTTCTAAAATGAAAACGATATATTCACATTCATTCTTTCACTCGGTTTCAAGAAAGGAGCACCAGGCACAGACCTCCCAACCTTAGTGAAAGAAAGGGAAAGGAGGCTTAAAGGAACTGTTCTGACTTGATTTTTAAAGCTTTCATTGGGTAAATAGTTTCACATCAATCTGTGCACAGAACATCAAACACCACTATAGAGTGGAAGACAAATATTGGCATCATGGCTTTTACAGTGCCCTGTAAAAATATTCATACCCTTGCACATCTTTTATATTCTGCTGTCTAAAAAAATGCAATTCAAATTAAGTAAGAGTTTGTTTCACTGCTCTACATAACATATTCTACACTTGCAGGCTGATAAAACAATCAGAGAAATATTCTTTAATTAAGACCAAAGGGGGAAAAACTGTAGAGCATGACTCATATTTTTTTTTCCAAACCCTCTATTTACATGTGCACATACACATCTGTTTGTATCTGTGTTACTTCTGCGCACGTGTCTCAGAGCTGGAGAGGCTAGGGCTGGGACTTTTTGAATGGAGAATAATATAAACCAAGTGTGATCATTTGATGCCACTGTCATTTCATTTATTTAAATTCGATATACTGTAGAATTGGGACAGGCAGGTCAAAGCAGTTCCCAATATTAATAAAATACAGATTTAAAGAATAGAACTGCAATTAAAATAGGAAAGGCACAATCAACCATAGAACACCAACATTTTCCAAATTTTCAAACAGGAGTAACATTGCAACCTCAAATTCCCTGAGCCAACTCCCTAAACACCCTCTGAAACAGATACTTAAAAAAAAAAAACTTCTAAATTTAACAAAAGGATAATTCTAATTACAAATGTGGAGGTAGTGTACTACAAGCAATAAAATTCGGAACTTTGGAGTGACTCCAGCCAGGCCTGGGATGATCAAATGTTAATCATTCAAAGAATGAAGAGTTCACATAGGCACTTAGGGTATTGTTGAATGTGTAAAATAAGATGGTAATCCAATATGTAAAGTCCCCACAAGTAAGAATTAAAATCTTAAAAAATATCCTATACCTTATTGGAAGCTAGTGCTTTTCCTTGAGAAGAGAGAGTGTGATCATATTTGTCAGCATGACAAAAAAATTGAATAGCAGTTGAACTGAGTAATGCCTGCATAAATAATGTTCCAAAAATCCAGCTGAAAAGTTAGAAATGAGTAGTAGTATACCTCAGTGGGATTTGTCAAAGCTAATTTGCATATATATGATAGGTGGCCACGTCCATGTTGGTCATGTCATCCAATCCGAAGTGAGGATATGCACAAGCTCCACTTTTATCTTTTGCAAACCCTGCCCCATCACCACATAATTTGGGTAGCCCTGCCCCACACCCCTTTTTATATAACCCCACCCATTTCAGTGTTATCACAGGAAGTGATATTATAGCCTCATCCCTTTTCCAAGATGGCAGCATGCACTGGACATATGTCATTTCCAGTTTCATACTACTTATTGCCATCTTGGATAGGGTCAGGTGATGGGAAGCGATGTCAAAAGCCCATGACACTGCCCTCTACTGAATTGGAGGAATGTGTGCAGCTTAATCCTTTTTTTTTTTCTCACAGGAAAGAAAATAATTATTTTTAGCCTTCAGACCATTTCTTTTTTATTTTTTCTTTCAAAAGGATACCTTGATGTTTAATCCACAGCTCTATTGATTTTCAGCCAGATCGAGTTTGTTTTAGCCCTGTCCTTAAACCATTTCTTTATTTTTCATTGTTTATTCCCTCCTCCCCACTTGCTATTTCAGACCTCTGTTATTTCACAACAGGTGGCATCAGGCAGAAGTCCGTTCACCTTTCTCTTATCAGAAAAAATCAGCAGATACAAAGCTGTTTTAAGATACCTTTCACAAGAAACCATAAGCACTGCAAAAGAAATGCTCCACCCCGGAAATTACATTTTAGGCTTTTAAAACAAAAGCTAATGGTTTTACAATCGATTCCCCTCTCCTCTCAACATAGAGATCAACAAACATGCTGTTTTACACTGTGCTGTGCAACATCATCTCTACCCCCTCAATCACTCCCCCCTACAGACAGCTGTTTATAGAGAGCAGAGCCTCCTAGTGTGCACAGCTACTCCTCCCTTATCCTCTCATTCAGCCCCATAACCCCTCCCTCATCATCCCTGGTAGGCAAGGTCTGGTGAATGAAGACATAAAAGAACAAAAGTGTATTAACATAACTGGGAAAAGTTACAGATTAGCAAACATTTTTTTTCTTTTTTAAACAAAAGTAGTTCCTCTTCCTCAGCAATGCTTTATTTTGCTCTAACAGTGTTAACCTAAGAAGCATACAAAAGGGAAGTGGGGGAAGAGCACATCCTGATCCTGGATCAGCAAATTCAGGACCCGCTGCCCTCCCTGTAAAGACAGTGAAGTGAAGGGCTCCGGCAGATCCAGAAAGGTCTGGCCTTCAATGCCAGTAAAGGAAAGAAAAAAAAATAGTCTGTTTTATTTCTCTCTCTTGCCTTTAAAGTGGAGTAACAGAGCCAGTTCACTGCACTGATCCCTCCCCCCCCCCCTCTCATCAGCAGATAGCCCTGCACAAGAGATTGCAGTGGTAGGGAATTCCCCCCCCCCCTCGCACTCCCCTTCCTGTCATTCCACAGCCCCCCCTCTCACAGCCAGCCCCTGCCCTGCAGCCCCCCTCCATTCTGACTGGCTGCAGTCAGACAGAAGTAGGTCAAAATGTATGGGTAGCTTCCGGGCATTTTGGAAAAAAGTTACAGATCAGCAAAGTTTTTTCCTTTTTAAACGAAAATAGTTCTAGAACAATGCTCTATTTTGCTCTAATAGTATTAACCTAACAAACATACAATTTTTTAAAAGTTAAATAGAGCACATGCAAAGAAGTTTTTTGTTTTTTTAGGATACAGGGAATGCTGTGCTCTAACAGTGTTAATCTTTCAACCTCCCTGGCTCCCCCACCCTTCACTGCCGAAGACTTAAAAAAAAAAAAAAAACCCTCTTTTTTTTACAATGCAGCACTAGTGTTGAAATGCACACTGCCCTATGAAGTATGGCCACCTTGAAAAATATGCAAATTAGCTTTGATAAAGGTGAGTTATACTACTTGCATGATATGTATGAACAATTTTATCATCAAAAAAGCTGCGACTTGATTGAAGCTGATGAAGGGACTCAAACCTTTACATAGTGGCATAGTAAGTAGATGATGACATTGAGGCTCATTTTCAAAGCACTTAGCCTCCCAAAGTTCCATAGAAGCCTATGGAACTTAGCCTCCCAAAGTGCTTTGAAAATATGCCTAATTGTGTCCAGCAGTCACACCCAACAAACAATGAATATGGTATAAAATACTTGATCCTGGTCTTTCTTTGCCATTTCTGGTACATAGACCGTGGAACTCCGCCCAGTACTGTCCTCATGTTCCAACCTCTGGAATTGACTGTCGAAGCTCTCTCCAGCCCATCCTAAACTGTCTTACGATATATGGGACACAGGGCATAGAAGTCTGCCTGGCACTGTCCTTAGTTCTTCACAGCTAGAGTTGCCATCTCAGCAGCACTTCAACCCATCAACACCACGTGTAGTCACTTAAGTATTTTTATATCATCCATTTTCTAATTAGGGTTCCACTGTGTTCATCCCGTGCCTTTCTGAATTTCGTCACCGTTTTTGTCTCTACCACCACCTTTGGGAGCACAATCTAGGCATTGACTATCCTTTCCATGAAAAAGAAATTTCCTGACATTATTCCTAAGTCTACAATCCTGCAACATCAATTCATGTCCTACTGTTTCCCCTTCTCTGGAAAATATATGTTTCTATATTAATATCTTTCAAGTATTTTAAACATCTTTATCATATCTCCCCTATCCCTCCTTTCCTCTAGGGTATACATATTCATATCTTCCAGTGTCTTCTCATACATCTTTTTTTGTGAAAGCCCCATACCATTTTAGTCACATTCTGAACTGCTTCAAGTCTTTTTACATACTTAGCAAGATGTGGCCTCCAACATAATACTCTAAGTGGGGCCTACTACTACTATTTAGCATTTCTATAGCGCTACAAGGCATACGCAGCGCTGCACAAACATAGAAGAAAGACAGTCCCTGCTCAAAGAGCTTACAATCTAATAGACAAAAAATAAAGTAAGCAAATCAAATCAATTAATGTGTACAGGAAGGAGGAGAGGAGGGTAGGTGGAGGCGAGTGGTTACGAGTCAAAAGCAATGTTAAAGAGGTGGGCTTTCAGTCTAGATTTAAAGGTGGCCAAGGATGGGGCAAGATGTAGGGGCTCAGGAAGTTTATTCCAGGCGTAGGGTGCAGCGAGACAGAAGGCGCGAAGTCTGGAGTTGGCAGTAGTGGAGAAGGGAACAGATAAGAAGGATTTATCCATGGAGCGGAGTGCACGGGAAGGGGTGTAGGGAAGGATGAGTGTGGAGAGATACTGGGGAGCAGCAGAGTGAGTACATATATAGGTTAGTAGAAGAAGTTTGAACAGGATGCGAAAACGGATAGGGAGCCAGTGAAGCGACTTGAGGAGAGGGGTAGTATGAGTAAAGCGACCCTGGCGGAAGATGAGACGAGCAGCAGAGTTTTGAACCGATTGGAGAGGGGAGAGGTGACTAAGTGGGAGGCCAGCAAAAAGCAGATTGCAGTAGTCTAACGAGGGTGTGGATGAAGGTTTGGTAGAGTGCTCGGAAAGAAAGGGGCGGATTTTACGGATGTTGTAAAGAAAGAAACGACAGGTCTTGGTGATCTGCTGGATATGAGCAGAGAAGGAGAGAGAAGAGTAAAAGATGACCCCAAGGTTTCGAGCTGAGGAGACAGGGAGAATGAGAGAGCCATCAACAGAAATAGAAAACGGGGGGAGTGGGGAGGTGGGTTTGGGGGGAAAAATGAGAATCTCGGTTTTGGTCATGTTTAATTTCAGGTGGCGTTGAGACATCCAGACAGCAATGTCAGACAAGCACGCTGAAACTTTGGTTTGGATGCAGGGTGAGATATCAGGGGTAGAAAGGTAGATTTGGGAGTCATCAGCATAGAGATGGTAGGAAAAGCCATGGGATGAGATTAATGAACCAAGGGAAGAAGTGTAGATAGAAAAGAGGAGGGGACCAAGAACAGAACCCTGAGGTACGCCGACAGGCAGAGGAATAGAAGTAGAAGAGGATCCACCACAGTGAACACTGAAGGTGCGGAGGGAGAGGTAGGAAGAGAACCAGGAAAGGACAGAGCCCTGGAATCCAAGTGAGGGCAGGGTATCAAGGAGTATGCTGTGATCGACAGTGTCAAAAGCAGCGGAAAGATCAAGAAGAATGAGGATGGAATAGAGACCTCTGGATTTAGCCAGTAATAGGTCATTGGAGACTTTAGTAAGTGTAGTTTCGGTTGAGTGAAGAGGGCGAAAACCAGATTGTAGTGGGTCAAGAATAGCATGTGAGGAGAGAAAATCAAGGCAGCGGTGGTGAACAGCACACTCAAGTAATCTGGAGAGAAAAGGGAGGAGGGAGATGGGTCGGTAATTAGAGGGACAAGTTGGGTCGAGTGAAGGCTTCTTAAGGAGAGGTGTGACCACAGCATGTTTAAAGGCAGTAGGGACAGTTGCAGTGGAAAGTGAGAGGTTGAGAATGTGACAGATAAAAGGAATAAGAGCAGGTGAGATGGCATTAAGAAGGTGAGTGGGAATGGGATCAGAGGAACAGGTGGTACATTTTGAGGAAGAAAGGAGAAGTGTAGTTTTCTCCATAGTAACTTCAGGAAAGGAGGAAAAGGAATGAGGGGAAGGAGAGAGAGGGGAACGGACTAGTGGAGGGAGAGGTGGCGAGGTAGAGAATTCAAGGTTTATCTTTTGAACCTTGTCGTGAAAGAATTCAGCAAGGGTCTGAGGAGATAATGAAGGGGAAGTTGGGAGAGGAGGCACCTTGAAGAGAGAGTTTAATGTGGTGAAGAGAAGTCGAGGGTTAGAGCCAAGAGAGTTGGTCAGTTGGATATAATAATCCTGTTTGGCGCGTAAAAGAGCAGATTGGAAGGAGGTCAGCATGAACCTAAAGTGTAAGAAATCAGCAAGGGCCTGAGATTTCCGCCAGAGGCGTTCAGCGGAGCGGGTACAGGAACGTAGGTAGCGGATATTAGAAGTCAGCCAAGGTTGGGGTTTTGTACGCCTTATAGGGCGGGTCATCAAAGGTGCAAGAGTGTCTAAGGCAGAGGATAGAGTATTGTTGTAAAAAGAAACAGCCTCGTTGACAGACGTGGATGGTGCCACAGTAGAGAGGAGGTTTGAAACATGGGAGGATAGAGATGAAGGGTCAATATCGTGAAGATTCCTAGATAAATTAGATAAGATAGGACGGGACTGGGAGGGAGGAGATTTAAGTGTGAAAGTTATAAGATGGTGATCAGAGAGGGGAAGATCAGAGGCAAGGAAACTAGAGGGTGAACAGTTGGAGGAGAAGATGAGATCAAGACAGTGACCATTTTGATGAGTGGGGGAGGTGGAGCATAGTCCTGTACAAGTAATTGGGGCCTCACCAATTACTTGTACAGGAGCATCAATACTGCCATTCTTCTGCTGGTTATGCCTCTCTGTATTTAGCCTAGCATCCTTCTGGCTAAGGCCGTCGCCTTGTCACACTATTTTGTCACCTTCAGAACCTCAGATACTTTCACCTCAAGATCCCTCTCCCTGTCTGTGCAGATCAGCCTCTCGCCTCCTAGCACATATGTCTCTCTGCTCCCTATATGCATCACTCTCCACTTCTTCACATTAAATTTTAACTGCCAAATATTTCAACATTCATCTAACTTTTGCAGATCCATTTTCATTTTGTCCACTCCCTCTGGGGGCTGTCCACTTTGTTGCAAATCTTGGTATCATCCACAAAAAGGTAGACATAATCTTCTTACCCTTTGGCAATGTTGCTTACAAATATATTGACTAGAATCAGCCCCAGCTCTGATCCTTGAGGCACTCCACTACTAACCATGTCTGTCTGTTACCCAGTTTCTAATCCAGTTCACCACTTTAGGCCCTAACTTCAGCCTGTCAAGTTTATTCAAGAGCGGTGTCAAATGGTTTTTGCTGAAATCCAAGTAGATTACATCTAGTATATGTCCTTGATCTAGTTCTCTGGTCACCCAGTCAAATAATTCAATAAGATTTGTTTGGCAGAATTTATGTTTGGTAAAACCATGTTGCCTTGAGTCTTATAACCCATTGGATTCCAGGAAATTCACTATCCTTTCTTTCAGCAGCATTTCCATTACTTTTCCAATGACCAAAATGAGGCTTACCCGCCTGTAGTTTTCTGTTTCTCTGTCACCACTTTTGTAAAGAGGGACCACATCTGTTCTTCTCCAATCCCACAGAACCTCTCCCATCTCCAAAGATTTATTAAACAAATCTTTAAGAGGATCCACCAGAACCTCTCTGAGCTTCCTCAATATCTTGAGATAGATCCCGTCTGGTCCCATACCTTTTTCCATCTTCACATTTTCTTCCATGAATGGTGCAATATCTGTTCCATTCTCATATATATCTTTGTCAACCGATCACGGTCCTTCTCCAGGATTTTCTTCCATGAACACAGAAGTATTTGTTTAGCACATTCGCTTTTTCCTCATTACTTTCCACATAGTGGATCACAGCATCTTTCAGTCTTAGAATTTAATTTTTTGCCTTCCTCCTTTCACTAATATAGCTGAAAAAATGTTGTCACCCCTCCATATATTTCTAACCATTTGTTCTTCCACTTGTTCTTTTGCCAACATAACATGAACATAAGAATAGCCATAGTGGGTGAGACCAATGGTCCATCTACCTCAGTATCCTGTTTTCAACAGTGGCCAATCCAGGTCACAAACACCTGGCAGAAACCCAAATAGTGGCAACATTCCAATCTGAAGAGCCCTAACCTATTTAGGTTTTCCTCATATGAGAGGAGTTCCATCCCCTTTGGACCTTTTATAATTCTGCTATATCTTCTTTGAGATATGGCGACCAGAACTGAATGCAATACTCAAGAAGAGGTCATACCATGGAGTGATACAGAAGCATTATAGTATTTTCAATCTTATTCAATGTCCCTTTCCTAATAATTCCTAGCATCCTGTTTGCTTTTTTGGCTGCCAATGCACACTGAGCAGAAGATTTCAGTGTATTATCTACCAAGACACCTAGATCTTTTTCTTGGGTGCTGACCCCCAAGGTTGACCCTAGCATCAGGTAACTATGATTCGGATTATTCTTCCCAATGTGCATCACTTTATATTTACCCACATTAAATTTCATCTGCCATTTGGATGCCCAGTCTTCCAATTTCCCAAGGTCTTCCTGCAATTTTTCACAGTCCGCATGTGTTTTAACAACCTTGAATAGTTTGTGTCATCTGCAAATTTAATTACCTCACTTGTTCAGATTCCATATCATTTATAAATATGTTAAATAGCACCGGACCCAGTACTGGTCCCTGCAGCACTCCACCCTCCTCCATTGAGAGAAATGACCATTTATTCCTACCCTCTGTTTTCTGTCTAATAACCAATTCCTAGTCCACACCAGAACATTGCTTCCTATCCCATGACTCTTTAATTTTCTCAGGTTTCTCTCATGAGGAACCTTGTCAAAAGCTTTCTGAAAATCCAGATATATTACATCAACCGGCTCACCTTTAAGACACATGTTTCTTGACAATGTCAGGCTTACTGGTTTGTAATTTCCTGGATTACCCTTGGAACCCTTTTTAAAAATCGGCGTTACATTGGCTATCTTCCAATCTTCAGCTACGACGGATGATTTTAATGACAGGTTACATATTACTGACAGCAGATCAGCAATTTCATACTCAAGTTCCTTGAGTATCCTTGGATGTGTGCAATCCAGTCCAGGTGATTTGCTACTCTTTAATTTGTTGATTTGGCTCAGTATATCTTCCAGGTTCACCGAGATTTCTTTCAGTTCCTCCGTATCATCACCCTTGAAAACCATTTCTGGTACAGGTAGATCTCTTACATCTCCTTTCGTAAAGACTGAAGGAAAAAATTCATTCAGTTTCTCTGCTATGGCCTTGTCCTCCCTGAGTGCCCCTTTTGCTCCTTTGTGGTCTAACGGTCCCACATGTATCTCTTTTCATTTCTTCTTTCAGTTTCATCTGGTATTTTTTTCTGTATTCCTCTTCTTGAGTTTTTCTGTATTTCATGAACACCAACTCTTTTGCCTTTATTTTCTCAGCCACTGGTTGGAGAACCATATTGGCTTCCTTTACTCTTGCTCGTATTAATTCTCCTTACGTAAAGGTCCGTAGCCATTTTTATAGCTCCTTTCAGTCTCCCATTCTGTCAGCTCTTTCTTCAGGAACTCTCTCATTTTACTAAAGTCAGCATGTTTGAAACCCAGGATTTTCAGTTTTGTGTGGCTGCTCTCGACTACAGATAAAAGTTGAGATGAAAAAGATAGTTGTTAATACATCGGTACTCCTAAGTATTTAAAAGATTGTACCGTCTTCGTGGGTCAACCAAACAGTAAATGCTCTAACATTGGACAATTGTGATGACCAGAAATCCAACATGCAATTGTTTTTTTACAGACACAAGACAAGGGATGATTAGACAATCAAATACTAATTGCATCCAAACAACAATGTAAAGGAACTAAATCTGGATTAGAAAATGTTGTGAAAAACAAAAGCGGAATAGAAACAGGTATGCAAAATGTTTGAATAAAAGTGGCTAGTGGACTAAGAAAAATATTAAATAATAAAGGAGAAAGAATTGAACCTTATGGAACTTAACATTCTAAAGAAAGAGAATAAGAAACAAATCTAGTAGTGACTTGAAATGTACGATCTTGTAAAAATGATACAAACCAGTCCAACACTTGGCCTTGTAACCCTATCTCTTGCAACCACTGAATAAGGAGACAGTGGTCCACTAAAATCCTTTGAAAGGATGGATTTTACAGCTTAATCACAGGGTGCCAACTGTCCACAACAGTAACATAAAATGTAACGTAGTAGATGACGGCAGATAAAGACCTGTATGGTCCACCCAGTCTGCCTAAAGAGATAAACTCATTGCATAAGGTATGAGTGATACAAGATGTGTATACCTGAACTTGATTTGTCCATTATATTTTCGGGGCAAAGACTGTAGAAGTCTGCCTGCCACTGTCCTTTTTCAAACATTTTTTGAAATTGTTATCAAAGCCCTATGCCATTATTCTTCACTACATAGCAACTAGTAGAAGCAAACTACATTGCTCAATCATTAGGTGTCACCATATGTAGCAACCATGAAAAAAGCTACAGTCAGATCATCAAAGATCCTACCTAAACCTACACTACCCAAATTGCAAAGGACTGAAATACAAAACAACTTATGCATCTGGCTTCTCCTACATAAGCGCACAACTATGGAATGGGCTCCCAAAAGCTGTGAAAACAATCCACAACCACTTGAACTTCAGGAAATCACTAGAAACCAACCTCTTCAAAAAGGCCTACCCCAACGACCCCACATAACCCTCTTCACCTACCAACACAGCATGACTATGATCGCACAGGACAACACGCAATCTTCATCCATTTCGACCCTCCACTTATATACATCATACGATTACTATACAACTTTGTATTTGTTATCCACCGACTGGGCAAATGCCTTTGACGGTACTATGTAAGCCACATTGAGCCTGCAAATAGGTGGGAAAATGTGGGGTACAAATGCAGCAAATATTCGATTTGATCTGGCCCTAAATAGTGCCCCAAATACATTATTCGTAGTCATGATTTAAATTTGAATACAAATAATCCGGGGGCTCTACTGTGCTAAATACTACCGAAATAAACACTCGATCTCTGATTTTATGCTGCTTCTTTTATTATTTATGTTAAAGCTCAATGCCCATATTCAGTCAAATAATATTTTTCATTATTTGTATTTGACTGAATAGTAAAATATGATAATTGGTTCAGCTCTACTAGATTTAGATGAAATATACATCCAAACCTCTGAGATTCAGCACACCCTGGGGAAGGGTTGATGGGAAATGCCTCCTCTCAGTACCCTTCTCCTCCACCGCCAACTCCAAGCTCCGCTCATTCTGCCTCGCCTCACCCTATGCTTGGAACAACCTTCCTGAGCCCATACGCCAAGCCCCCTCCCTGCCCATCTTCAAGTCTCTGCTTAAAACCCACCTCTTCATTGCTGCGTTCGGTACCTAACTCTTACCGTTCAGTAAATCAAGACTGCCCCAATTGACTGCCCCTATCGGACTGACCGTTCACTTGTCTTCTAGATTGTAAGCTCTTTGAGCAGGGACTGTCCCTCTATGTAAATTGTACAGCGCTTGCCCGCTGCATAACCCTAGTAGCGCTTTAGAAATGTTAAGTAGTAGTAGTAAATGAATGTGTGTGGTTTTTGTATGTATGTGTGACTATGTTTTGTTCACATGCTTTTTGTGTGTATCTGTTTTCTTTGTGTGTGTATAAGTGCCTGAGTCTGTTTTATTTGTGTGTGTGTGTGTGTGTGTTTGGCATAGGTTTGTGTGTATATATATGCATGTTTGTATTAGTATGGGTATGTATGTGGCTGTTTTGTTTCTGTAATCAGTAGAGGAGATGAGAGGGAGGGCACTTTAAAAGGTACAATTCCCTAATCACTATGTCACAGTGACTCAGTATTTGTATGCAGCAGCTGCTATAACTACCTCCACATAGACATGTATTGGACTTTTTAGGGGAGGGGGCAGGAGACATTTTTCTGGATCCCCCAGTCTGATCTAGCCCACTTTCAAACTACATATTTTTTCATGGTTTTATGTCCATGTCAAATTGGGTTGTGTTTGGTTAAAATTTTGGAGTTTACTTTATGTCCAAACATACTGACAGCTATTTTTTTCAAACCCTTGTGCATAATTCCTTTCTCTACATTCTATTGGCATGGAAAAAAGAATATGACACATTTTAGGTTTGTGTTTTCCTAATAAAAAATCTGGTTTGACCGTTCATCTGATCAGCTCGTTTCTGTTCCACATTGGAATTTGTAGATCTATGGCCCTGTTGTTTCTTGGGCCCTTCCTGCCAAATATCCAGAGTACCTGAATGTAACTCACCTTGAGCTACTACTCAAAAAGGTGTGAGCAAAATCTAAATAAATAAATATATGCATCTTTGCATATTTTAGCTGGAGGTGCCATCCATGGACCAGATGTCTCCACTGCATTTTGAAACCTCTTCAGCTCTGTAATGCAACTTACAATGATTTATGAAGTACCTAACATGGTTCTTCTTCCTTTTTTTTTTAAGCAGAGATTTGGCCAGAAGGTAAAGATTACCTTGCTTTAAGTTACGGTTTTATATGCCAGTACTATCCTGTCAAGATTTACAGCCAGCACTAAGGAATAGCGACAGCAATCAATCTTGTAGTCAATATCACCCTTATGTGGCCTGTACTGTTTGATCTCATTCTAGGCACATCAGAAAAATTAAACCCTCACCCCCCACCCTGAACCCCAGGAATGAGTTGTTTCGTTAGGGTGCACACAGCAACTCTATAAGTTCTATAATGGTCATTGGTCTTTGTAATTCTGTTTTATTTCTAGCTTTCTCCTACCCCTTTCTTGTTTGCTACACCTTTTAGGGAACAATTCTGAAATTGCCCCTGTTAGCTTGTGGATCCTTTCAAAAGGCAATGTCCCATGCATAGTCCCTTTATCTTCCAGCTGCTGAAGCGAGGATAATTTTCTGCCTAGCGAATTTACCCAGATATCTGCTTAATTACTTTTTCTTCCAATGGAAACAGTTAAGTAAGTTAATATTTTCAGTCATCTAGCTAGAAATGCTGCTTTAAAATAAGCTTCTTAAAAACACCCCTGGTTTAGTCATGGAAGTAATGGCTTTCCTTCCTACCTTGTCCGAGTATGGCTCCTCTGTAAGATCAATCCCTTCAGATTGTAGCTTGTTTTCTATTAGCATTTCCTGATCCATCCCTCGGCTGCCTGTGGCTTTCTTTGCTGAGACTGGGCCCAGTTTCACCATGTGATGAGTGATGCTGGAAACCTTGGGGTGCTCAGACAATTGTGGGAGCTGCACGTTGGGCTCCTGCTCAGCAGGTGGGCTACAGGCGGGCACAAAGTGACAATCACTGGGCATCACTGGGCTAGTTGTTTTTACCGGCAGGCTGGGTGCTTCTGGATTTGAAAGAGTGCCACTTGAAGTCATAGGTGGGTGGTACAGGCCGTTGGCAAGGCGTGCTCTGCTCTTTTTGGCAGGGACAGGTGGTGGCTGAGAAGATAGTTTTGGCTGCATTTTTGCTACTGTTGGGCACCTCTGCTCCGTGTCCCCAGAAACTGGTGTTTTACTGGCACTCCTGGGTTCCCAGCTGCTGTCGTCATGGCTTTCCACAGTTGTTCTGCTTGTGCTTTGCGTAACTGAAGCCTCACAGTTCTTGGTCAAATACAGGGTATGAGTCTTTGCCCCTGAGCAGTCCAATTTGTGAACATCAGTGACAGCAGTCCGCTGGCTTTGTCCTGCATTAGCCTCTTCTGTAGCACCACTGCTCACAGGGCTTTTAGTCTTGATCACATCCTGGCATAGGATGCAGAGTTTCCCGCTGAGGTCCTGCCTCTCAGCATTGCATTCCCTTTGGAGGTCATCCAAGGAATGGGACCGGGGCCAGCTCTCCAGGGGCTGCGTGCTGTCCAGTGTCTCACAGCTCCGGCAGACTGTCGCTGGTAAGCTTTTGCGGTTCTTCTTCAAGCCCGGCACGGTAACAGGCTTGAGGTAGGTCTTTGGAAAGAGTTGCCTGGCTGACCTCTGCTTCTCTGCCTGCTGTAGCACTTCCACGGACTGGGTCAGGGGCAGTGTTGGATAATTTGTCGGCTGATCTTGACTGAAGCTGTGCTCTGTAGCTGGTGTTTTAGGCAAGGAACAGGCCCTTCGGGTCTTGCCTAGAATAAAAGAAAAAATACTGTATATAGGTTGTAAATGTATAGAATGGAATGTAGTATATTATCTAAGGTACATTCAATGTTGTGGTAGGGAGGTACTCAGACATGTCCTAAGAGGATATCAGCCATAATGAATATGCATGAGAGAGATCTGTGTGTGAGGGAGATGTATTCAGATCTATTTCAGCACACAAAAGAGCTGTAGAGTGGGTAATACTACTATTTGTCATTTTTATAGCATTGCTGGATATTTGCAGTGCTGATAAGTACTCGGGTACATATTGGGTTGCCATATTGGGTCAGACCAAAGCTAAGGTCCATGAAGCCCAGTTGTTTCCAACAGTGGCCTATCAAGGTCACAAGTACCTGGTAAGATTCCAATAGAGTAAAAACAAACTTTATGCTGCTTATCTTAGAAATATGCAGTGGATTTTCCCAAGTCCATCTTAATGGCTCATGGACTTTTCTTTTAGGAACTTGTCTAAACCTTTTTAAACCCTGCTAAGCTAACTGCTTTTACCACATTCTCTAGCAACAAATTCCAGAGTTTAATTACATAGTGAGTGAAGAAATATTTTCTCTGGTTTGTTGTAAATTTACTACTTAGTAGCTTCATTCTGTGTCTCCTAGTCCTAGTATTTTTGGAAAGAGTAAACAAGTGATTCAAGAATAAATTGGAATTCCAAATGTGTATAGCCATTTCCCCAATTCCAAATCTTGATGTCTCAAACTCAATAAACATGATAAACCATTCTTTTAATTTTGTTCTTTATCCCATCTGGTTACTCAGATGCCTACTGTCGTTTGACTGATTCTCAAATGACTTCCAAGAGCAAGGAAGCAACCAGGAAAACTAAAACCAGGGCAAGCTCTAAAAAACCCCCTAAAGCATTGGTTTCTTATACATATAGAGCAGACTTCAATGAACATCCCCTGAAATGTTTGTTTTATGTTCACGACATACTGCCTAATCTGAACTAGCAAGTGAAGGTGGTTTAAATAACAAAATTCAAAAAATTGGAAAGGAACTCCAGATACTACCCACAGCAAGAAAGCATGCATCTCAATAATAATAAATAAAACTATTGAACAAGCAACTGATTGCCCAAACCCTTCTGTGTTACCCAATCATCCCTCCTGCCACCCCCCAACCAGACAAGACCCTCATCAACACACTAATCAACACACTAATTCTGCCCTCTTGATCCTCCAAAAGCTCCCCCCCAACCTGAGTCAGCCTCCCTCCCCCATCCCAGTAAGCCCCCCCCTCAAAGCCTATCTGTTGATCCTTGGTGGTCCAGTGGGTGATTGGGGCAGGAGTGAACCTCACTTGCTTCTGCTTCTAGTGTCTCTGGCGTAAAACAGCTGACATGACCTCCAGCAATAGTCTTGTGGTACTTCTGCTAAATATTGCCATTTTGCTGAGGTACTTCTGGCTAGAGGTTGTAGTAGCCATTTTGCTAGGGGCATGAGTGAGTGGGGTTTGTTTTTGCACCTATCACTCACCAAACCACTGGGACATTGAGGGGTGGGGGTTGTGAAGAAAATGAGGTTGGGGGTGTATGGGTGTTTTGGTGAAGGGCTTGTCTGGTTGGTGGGTAGGGAGGGGAGAACAGTGGCAGGTACAGGCTGGTACCCGGAAGCTATGTAGGTAAAAGCAGTTAGCTTAGCAGGGTTTAAAATAGGTTTGGATAATTTCCTAAAAGAAAGGGAAAGGGAAATGGCACTTGATATACAGCCTTTCTGTGGTATTTTGCAACTACATTCAAAGTGGTTTACATATATACAGGTACTTATTTTGTACCTGGGGCAATGGAGGGTTAAGTGACTTGCCCACAGTCACAAGGAGCTGCAGTGGGAATCGAACCCAGTTCCCCAGGATCAAAGTCTGCTGCACTAACCACTAGGTAAAATCCACGGTTTATTTCTAGGATAAGCAGCTTAAAATCTATTTTACTGTTTTGGGATCTTGTGATCTAGATTGGCCACTGTTCGAAACAGGATACTGGGCTTGATGGACCTTCAGTATGTCCCAGTATGGTACTCCCCCTTGCCATATGGATATAGTGCAGTTTTAGACATCCAGATCCTGGCTTTGTAAAATCAGGATTTGGACATCCATGCAGTATGGACATCTAAAAGCCGATTTTCAGATGTTCAAACCAGGAATAGAGCTTCTAAAATAACCATCATTGTATCCTTTACAATATTTTATTTTCTATATTGACTAATATTCATCAAACATATGAACTCTGTATGTCATAAAATTTTCATCTGTATTTTGTTTCCAACATAGGGGCCCTTTCAGTAAAGGGCGCTGGAATTCATACTTCTTAACACAGGA
Organism: Microcaecilia unicolor; assembly: GCF_901765095.1. Lineage (NCBI taxonomy): Eukaryota > Metazoa > Chordata > Amphibia > Gymnophiona > Siphonopidae > Microcaecilia > Microcaecilia unicolor. Next base: position 263,307,233 of record NC_044033.1, on the reverse strand, counting down.
CTTCCCATACACTAAACCCAGATTCAGTGCAGCACTTTTTAAAACATTTTTCTTTTTTTGTTTTGCAAGCTGTGCATTAATGTTGCAATTAACAGAGATGGGTAGTAACAAAGTACTTGTACTTCGTTGCAGTACTTTTACTTGTAAAGAGTAACATTTTTTTTTGCTATACGTTTTACTTGTAACTTGTTACAAGTAAGCTGTACTTTTGCACTTAGTAACAAAGTACAAATTAAGTAGTTTAAACTATTTTCTATCCCTCTGCTTCTCCCCCTCTACAGGCTTTCCAAGGGATGTCAGACACGGCTTGCAGCTGATCGGGCACAAATTTCTGGACCCAAAAACAGCTGAGCTGGGACAGGAAGTTTCAGCCCAATCAGTTGCAGCCAGGGTCTGGTATCACCTGCAAACCCTAGTCCCCGCCCTCTATACTTGCCCAGAGAAGCTGTTGATTGGCTATTACTTTGTTGTTGTCAGGCTCAGCTGCCTCCCCAGCTTGAACCGCTCCTTCACTGCATGCAGGTCTTGCTCCTTCTCCCCTCCCATCCATCATAGCCTGCAGCACAGTCTTGCTCCCTCCCTCGTTTCACCTTTGTTGGGCTCGTGCTGATAAACTACCATGGGAGATGCATGGGACCCAGCTCTCTGCAGCAGCACTAGTGCTTCCTTCCCCAAACCTGCCTCCTCTGATGTAAACTTCCGAATCTGAAGCAGGAAGCACTAGTGGCACTGCAGAGAGCTGGGTCCCATGCGTACGCTTTGTAGCGCTATAAAAATGCTAAATAGTAGTAGTAGGGTCCTTCGTGTCTCCCATGGTAGTTTTTTAGCGCGGGCCCGGTGGAGGTGCATGGGGGAGAGAGAGAGAGAGAGAGAAATTAGACAAAACTGGATGGGTGGGGAGGGAGAGAGAGTGACAGAGAGAGATGGAGGCAGAGGCTATGGGCTAGGGGGAGAGAGAAATTGGGGAAGACTGGATAGGTAGGGAGGGATAGAGAAAGGAGGTAAGACTGGATGGGAGGGGAGGAGAGACAGAAAGAGAGAGTGATAGCGAGATTGGCTGATACTGGATAAAGGGGGGAGAGACAGAGGCTATGGGCTGGGGAGAGTAAGAAAAATTGGGAAAGACTGGATAGGTGGGGACATAGGAGTCAACTTTTCAAAATGATTGGGCATGCTAAACCCAATAGAAATTACTCCTCCCTAGAGACAGTCAAAGGGTTTGCTCAATATTGGGGGTGCCCACAGAGCTGGAACAGATCAGAGTTGGAGTTGGTTATAGTGGAAGAAGTGAAGAAGACAGAAGAAGAGAAACAAATGGCACATGGACAGGAGACCCTTGGAAAGTGAGTTAAAAGATGACAGGGAAGCAGTAACCAGAGACTGGGACCAACACAATTAGATAAATTAAGTGTCCAGATAGTAAAGGTAAAAAAATAAATAAATTTATTTTTAGTTTAGGATGAAGTAATGCAGTAGCCATGTTACTCCACTTTAAAAGTTAATAAATATAAAAGAAATAAAGAAAAACATCAGGTGACACATTTGTATTGGACTATATACATTTTTTGGCTAACTTTCGGAGACCAAAATCTACTTCTCCAGGTCAGGACAATGTACTGCTGTCATAGTATGCTTGTCCTGACTTACGGAAGGAGGTTTTTAACTCCAAAAACGAGTCAAAAAGGGTAATGTTAGTCCAATAAAAATGTATCACTTTATTTTCTGTTTTATTTGTTAATTTTTAATGTAGCAATTGGAATATTTGAAATGTACATCTGCTGTCTTTATATTTTGCATGGTACAAAGGGACGTGCCAATGTTTCTGTTTTCTTAGTTTTGCACTGTATGCAGAGTATAGCTTCTTGAGGATTCAGTTTAATATTTGTGTACGTATTTCTATTTTTAGTTTGTGGTTACTTATTCTATACTTCATGAGGCCTACCTCTGTTCATGTGTGAATAAGACCAGGTATTTTGTTAGCATCACATGCCCGTGAAGGACTAATATGTAGTTGTTTTATTTTCTAATAGGTGTAGTTTTAAGAGTTGTACCTTATTACTTTTGCTTTAGTATTTTTTTCAATAAGACTTTCTACTTTTGAAGCCAGTACTTTTGCTTTTTACTTAAGTACTTTTAAAAAGTAATGATCCCATCTCTGGCCATTAGTGCATGGTACCTACAAAATGTTAATGCAGGAGTACTTACTGCCTGATCAGCACGCTAGCTGAATAATGCTTCCATGCCCATTTCCTGCTCATTAAATGCCCCCTCCCAAAAATTTGCAGGTGCAAAAGGGGAAATTACTGCAAAATGCTTTAACACTTTTTGCAGTAAAGGGTCCTTTTACCCAGCTGTGGTAAAAAGGACCCTGCAGAAGTGCCGGTGGCCGTTTTTGCTGCGTGCCAGGGCCCTTTTTACAGCACCGGGTAAAAGGCCCAAAAAATTCACATGGCAATGCAGGGGGGAGCACCCACTGAGGTGGCAGTAAGGGCTTCCATAGTACCCCATGGGTAACCAAGCAGTGATTACTGCCGGGTAACCCCTTGCAGTATATATTAAAAAAAAAATACAGCAGTGCCTGAAGTGGCGCATGTTGCAGGTGGAACTACTGCTGGCGGCTGCATTGGGCCGGTGGTAGTTCCGGGTTGCCATAAATTTACATGCGGTATTTAGAATACACTTAGGCATAGTTCATGCGTCCATTTACGCCAACGAAAAGCTGGTGTAAATCCCTGCACGTAGATTTTGGAATGCCCACAAAATGCCCAATTCCACGCCCCTAAGCATGCCCCAGTAGAATTTAGGAGCAGTACATTACAGAATACGCTTAGCAATGTACGACTGTAAATTCTAATTTTTCCAATTAGTGCTTGTTATCGCTTGTTAAGAGCTGTTACAATTAATCTATGTGCATAGTAAGGTGTGCCATATGGTACTAGCCTAATTCCATAAAATGCACTAAAAATTGAGCGTGCAAATTTGGGTGTGTGCCCAGTTTTGCACACACAATTTAATTTAATGAGCTAATTAGTATTGATAATTGGCTTTTTAACAAGCAATTATTGGCACTACTTAGAATTCATTTAAATGTATGCACATAATTTTAGGTGTGAATCAAAAAAGGAGGCATTGAAGTGGAAGGGTCATGGGTGACTCGGGGGGGGGGGGGGTTCCTTTTTCGGTTACACGCTTAAGTATAAATTAAGTTGGTATACATGCGTAATTTAGATATTAGCATTTGCACCACAGTTCCATTGTTGTAAATGGTCATGTCTAAATGTAATCATGGTTCCCAGGTAAAAGCGCTAATCTATAAACCATGCCTAACTTCAAGGGGGGTCTTTTACAAACCTGCGTTAGCGTTTTTAGCTCGCAGTAAATAAGTACATAAGTAATGCCACACTGGGAAAAGACCAAGGGTCCATCGAGCCCAGCATCCTGTCCACCACAGCGGCCAATCCAGGCCAAGGGCACCTGGCAAGCTTCCCAAACGTACAAACATTCTATACATGTTATTCCTGGAATTGTGGATTTTTCCCAAGTCCATTTAGTAGTGGTTTATGGACCTGTCCTTTAGGAAACCATCTAACCCCTTTGTAAACTCTGCCAAGCTAACCGCCTTCACCACGTTCTCTGGCAACGAATTCCAGAGTTTAATTATGCATTGGGTGAAGAAAAAATTTCTCCGATTTGTTTTAAATTTACTACACTGTAGTTTCATCGCTGGTGGTAAACATTGAGACGCCTATCCTATGGGTGTCTCAGCATTTACTATCAGCTGATTTTTACCAAGCGCTAAAAACACTAGCGCAGCTTTGTAAAAGGCCCCCTAAGTGTGGTTTATAGAATAGCACAGAGCAGGGATTTAGTCTTTAGTGCATGTTAGGGCTTAATGCCCTATAGTAAAAGGAACCTATAATTGTTTATTATTATATTCCTGTCCCCCCACCAACAACTCCTTGAATAAACGTAGTAACAGATTGTTTTGACATACCATGAGGCATATTTTGAAAGCACTTAGACTTACAAAGTTACGTGTTGGGGCATTTTCGATATGACAACTAAGTCAGACTTTGGACGTTTTGCGCTAAACGTCCCAAATCTGAATAGGAAATATAGCCATTTTCGAAACAGCAAAATGTCTTTTGGGGGGGGGGGGGGGGGGGGAAATGGCCATATACAAAATGTTTTTGTGCTCTGTGCATTTATCCTTTTGGTCCATTTTTGGAAAAAAAAATGTCCAAGTGAAAAATGCACAAAATCAAGCCATTGGGATGTAGGAGGAGCCAGCATTCTTAGTAGACTGCCCACCCAGACATCCAAAGAGAGCAATGGGATACCCTATGGGTCACTGCTTTGGACAATATAAAAGCTCCCAGGTACACATCTCACTGTTACCCCCTTATACGGTATGGTGAACCCTCCAAAACCCACTGCCCCCAACTGTACACTACTAAAATAGACTTTATGGGTGAAGGGATCACCTATATGTGGGTACAGTAGATTTCTGGTGAGTGTGGGAGGGTTCTCACCTTCCACCACAAGTGTAACAGGTAGAGTGGGATATGGGCCCGGGTCCTCCTCGCTACAGTGCACTGCGCCCACCACTACACTATGCCAGAGAGCTGCTTGCTGCTTTACTAGAATTGGCTATAACATCTGAAGCTGTCATACAGGCTGGTATGTACTGTTTTTATTCACATCTTTGGGGGGTGGGAGGGGGTCAGTGACCACTGGGGGAGTAAGGGGGAGTCATGCGTTCATCTAGGGCACCGTTTTTTTTGTTACATTTGTACCCCACGCTTTCCCACTCATGGCAGGCTCAATGCGGCTTACATGGGGCAATGGAGGGTTAAGTGACTTGCCCAGAGTCACAAGGAGCTGCCTGTGCCTGAAGTGGGAATCGAACTCAGTTCCTCAGTTCCCCAGGACCAAAGTCCACCACCCTAACCACTAGGCCACTCCTCCACACCTTATTCATTCTAAAAACAGGTCTAGACCAAAACAGTGCCTGAAGTACACTGCACCCACTACAACTGCGCCAGGTGGGAGGGGGTAAGTGACCACTGGGGGAGTAAAGGGAGGTCATCCCCGATTCCCTCCGGTGGTCATCTGGTCAGTTGGGGCACCTTTTTGAGGCTTGGTCGTGAAAAAAAATGGACCAAGTAAAGTCGGCCAAGTGCTCATCAAGGACGCCCTTCTTTTTTCTATTATCGGCCGAGGATGACCATCTCCTAATCACGCCCCAGTCCCGCCTTAGCTACCCTGCTGACATGCCCCCGTGAACTTTGGTTGTCCTCGCAACGGAAAGCAGTCGAGGGTGTCAAAAAAAATCTGCTTTCGATTATGCCGATTTGGATGACCTTGCGAGAAGGACGCCCATCTGCCGATTTGTGTTGAAAGATGGGCGTCCTTCTCTTTCGAAAATAAGTGTGATAGACACCTATGGAACTTTGTAAGTCTAAGTGCTTTGAAAATGAGCCCCCGTGTCAGTTAATAAGTGTTTCTAGGATGTCACACTTTCACAATATGCTCCTGATGACTCTAGTGGCCCTGTTTACTGAGTCGCACTGTAGGCGTTCTAACTTTTTAGTGCGTGCTAATGCTAGGGACACCCATACATTCCTATGGGTGTCTTTAGCATTAGTGTGCGCTAATAAGTTAGCCTGATATTAATTGTTACTATTTTTTACAGACATATTTTAGTGTTATCCTATTCAGAAGGAATGGATCCTAAGGAGCTTAGCCGAGATTGGGTGACAGAGCCAGCCGGTGGCGGGAGGCGGGGATAGTGTTGGGCAGACTTATACGGTCTGTGCCAGAGCCAGTGGTGGGAGGCGGGGCTGGTGGTTGGGAGGTGGGGATAGTGCTGGACAGACTTATACGGTCTGTGCCCTGAAGAGGACAGGTACAAATCAAAGTAGGGTATACATAAAAAGTAGCACATATGAGTTTGTCTTGTTGGGCAGACTGGATGGACCATGCAGGTCTTTTTCTGCCGTCATTTACTATGTTACTATGTTATTCCTGACATCTGCTGCTTTACGTGAGGCACATTGTTTACCTCAATGTATTCCTGTGCAGCAATTCCCTCTATTTATTGTGTCTTTTTTAACCCCAGCATTATTTTTCGGCACAAATCAGTGTGTGGTGTGTAGATAGTGTGCATGGCTCTATTTTGTTGTTTTAAGATTTGTAATTGAATTATTTATTTGTTTGGATTTTTCTCACACCTTTTTCAGTAGTAGCTCAAGGTGAGTTACATTCTGGTACACTGGGGTATGTTCCTGAACCTGGAGGACTCACAATCTAATTTTGTACCTGAGGTAATGGAGGGATTTGAATTGGCCACTTCTGGATGTCAAGACTGGTGCTCTAACCACTAGGCCAGTCCTCCACTCCACTTGAAACTTATTGACCAACAATAGGTGGCGGGTGCCGGCAAAGAATTTAGAGATAAGTACCGGCTCCCTATAGTAGGTTGATAAGTTTCAAATGAAAGAGACTATATATATATATATATATATATATATATATATATATATATATATATATATATATATATATATATATATGAAAATGAAAATGAAAATGAAAAAAATAATTGATAAAGATAATAAGGAGGTCTTTTAAGGGCTTATGAGGAAACCACTCAGCTACTAGTCCAGTGCAAAAAAAAATAAGGACAGATTCTGAGCTTCTGCTGTCCTTTTTCCTCCATTTTTGAATTCTCTTATCAAAAAGTACTTAGTATTGTTTATACTTTATTGAATCATTTACCATTCTTTTTCATCATAGGATTTCATCTTAGCTAGAATCAGGCGTCCTTTAGGGGGACTGCAAGATGCTTTGTAGAGCATTTTCTTTGACAGTCTCTCTGACAATTTGTTGCCGTATAATATACACTTTGGGGGAAATTCTAAAAATGGTGCCGAACAAAAACCGTGCTCAGCGCTATCCTATACACGCTGCTCCAAGTTGGACGCTGTTTATAGAAGAGTTCGTACCTCCGCGATCCACACACAATTTAGTCATGAGCATTTACACCAGCCGAAAGCTGGTATAAATCTTGGTGTGTAACTTAGGCGCAGATCCCCCAAATTCCATAATACTGCGCGCATCTCTAGTGAAAGGCCTTGGCCCACCCTTGCCCCCTCCCATGGCCACACCCCTTTCCAGTTTCGTACATCTTTATAGAATAGCGCTTTGCAGGATGTGCACATAAATCTAAATTTTTGCCAATTAATGCCAGTAATTGTTGTTAGCATCCAATTATTAGCGCTACTGTTTAATTGGCTAATTAACCAATTGCATGCACAAATTGGGCATATGCCCAAATTTGCACATGCAATTTTGAGTACCATATATACAGTCTGGCCCCTTATGTTTTTAATGATCATGGATTACATAAGTAGTGCCATACTGGGAAAGACCAAAGGTCCATCTAGCCCAGCATCCTGTCACCGACAGTGGCCAATCCAGGTCAAGGGCACCTGGCACGCTCCCCAAACGTAAAAACATTCCAGACAAGTTATACCTAAAAATGCGGAATTTTTCCAAGTCCATTTAATAGCGGTCTATGGACTTGTCCTTTAGGAATCTATCTAACCCCTTTTTAAACTCCGTCAAGCTAACCGCCCGTACCACGTTCTCCGGCAACGAATTCCAGAGTCTAATTACACGTTGGGTGAAGAAAAATTTTCTCCGATTCGTTTTAAATTTACCACACTGTAGCTTCAACTCATGCCCTCTAGTCCTAGTATTTTTGGATAGCGTGAACAGTCGCTTCACATCCACCCGATCCATTCCACTCATTATTTTATACACTTCTATCATATCTCCCCTCAGCCGTCTCGTCTCCAAGCTGAAAAGCCCTAGCCTTCTCAGCCTCTCTTCATAGGAAAGTCGTCCCATCCCCACTATCATTTTCGTCGCCCTTCGCTGTACCTTTTCATAGCTAGGCGTGTTATTTGAACACAAGTGTTTATATATGTTTTAGTGATAGTATTGCAACAGTTGCGAATTGGCTTTATTCACGGTTTTGTGCCCACCTTTGAAGCTGGGTGTAGACGAGTGCACTTTAGCATTTTGATAATGTTTTCACAAAATTTTTTTTTTTAAAGCGGCACAGTCCAGCCGATATGCAAAGCCAGTTAACATGGCAGCCAACTGGTTAACTCGCTTGCATGTGGCTACCTGGTCCTTTTCAGCAGCACTTAACCAGTTAGTGCCGAAGTGGAAGTCAGCTACGTTGGGGGCATTTCAGGGTCAGAGTCTGGTTAGCTCCCAATATTCACAACTAAGCGGCCATGTTAAGTACATAAATAAGACCTCATAAATAGCTGCCCTATCTTTATGCGCTAACCCATGGCCGGTTAAGTCTAATTATTGACTTAACTGGGCGGATAGCCAGCTTAAAAAAAAAGAAAAAAAATGGAAATTCAGTGCCGAAGCCCATACAGGGCCCAACATTGAATTTCCGGTTTTAGCACCAGCGGTGCATATCAGATTATATTTTACTGTATGCACTCTGATCTAGACTGGGTTTCTTTCAAGTTTTAGCAAGTTTGGACTACAATGGTCCTCTGTAAATATGGCCCCGATATTCAGACTGTGGGAGATAGCCGGGCTGTCTCTTGTGGTCAGTGCTAAACCCGGATATTCAATGCCGATCCGTTTCTGGTGACCGGCATTGAATATCTGGTTTAACTTTGGTCGGTCTGACTTTAATCGGCCAAGCTGATATTCAGCGCTGGCCGGTTAAAGTCAGACTGACCAAAGTTATTCCACCTATTGTGGCCGCCAGTGGGTCTGGTTTTGAAAATTGGCAGATAGCCGCTTATATCGCCTGATATAACCGGCTATCTTTAAACTGCTAAATGGTGATATTCAGTGCTGGATCGCTGACTATCCAGCACTAAATATTGCCAGATAGACACCTAACTTGCCATTTTAGTGGCCATTTGCTTTTAAATATCGGGTGGTATGATTTTTCATTTCATACTTTATATTGGCACTTCCCAAATGGTCATTTGTATTTCAAATCTATATCCCACACTGTTAAGATCCTTGTGATAGTAACATAGTAGATGACGGCAGAGAAAGACCTGTACTTCACCTCTTGAAGGAAAGTGGTTCAATTTATAAAGATAAGAAAACAACACAGCAAAAACCGATTGTCCGTACACAATCGACAAAAAAAAGAAAAATAATTAATATAAAAAATTAACAGATTGTATACAGATATAGGGAGGGAGGAGGTGGTCACCTTGAGAATCTCACCGGTGAGTGAGTAAGTGATTATTCAGTGACGGTATATGAGATTTCCCCTCATAAAAACAAACAATTGATTGAAAAAATCTAGATAGATATGAAGCTTAAAAATTAATAACAGAAGCAGATGGCAAGTTAAGAAGTTAGTCTGATCCCAGACAGTTTCATCTACCTTTGAGTGACACACACCTGCAGTGATTAAGTAGATTGTAGTCGCATTGATTTGACAGATACAATAGCAACTAGGGCAGACATGCACGCGAATCCAAATTGTTGCCAATTAACTCCAATTATTGTTAACACTTTATGAATTAATTTATGCGTGCTTCTGCCCCAAATGCAAATTTGGGTGTGCAAATTTTGGCGAACAATGTAGAAACTTGGAATTAATATTTTGTAATTTGTTTTCCTTTATTTGTATGTTAATGATTTTTTATGATTTGTAATTTTATATGGTTTTACAGACGTCACCATACCCCTTTATGCAGGCAGTTGGCAAAATATGGCTGCGTCAGGTCACTGGTCATGTTTTGTTTATTGTACAATAAATTATTCTGCTTTGCCAAAGTGGTGTGCTGATTTCTCCTGCATTGACCTGGTTTTATACCAGCACGAATCATGCATAGTTTTTAAAAAAAAACTGCTCTTTTTTTGGCCAGTGATTAAGGGTTTATTCTGCTTAACTCCATGTAGTTTATTTCCATCTCCAAAATGATACCAAGTTAAAATTGCTGACTCCTACTTTAATTGGTGTCACAAACACATGTAGGGTTGTTAAATGGGGCTGGTACACATGGAAGCAGTGCCATATGCATGTGAAAGTACCAACATCTCCACACAGAAACTGCTGGGTGTGTGCTATCCATTTTTATCAATGTGTATGTATAAAATGGCTATCTCCTGCTTCTCATATTAGGAAATACTTGTGTATTCCTACATTGGCAGACCCCTTTTTACAATCCCACTGGAACTGAGGACATCCTGACCTGGGCTTCTCAATTCAGATCTCTATATTCTATACTCTATATTCTGAGTATTAATTTATTTTCAGCATTTATATACCACCTAGACCTAAGTGGTTTACAATTTCTTTACAGGCACTGGCACTGTCCCTAATGGGCTCACAATTTGAGTAGTATATTGTACCTGAGGTAATTAAACCTGGTTCCCCAGGATCTTAACCCACTGCTGACTGTTAGGCTCCAGCAGGAATCGAACCCAGTTCCCCAGATCTGCAGTCCACTGCACTAATCATTAGACCACTCCTCCATCAGTATGATCAGGCATGTAGCGACCTCACATACCTGAGCTGGCGAGGTCCCCAAGCCCTGCCAGCTGAAACTTTCCTCCACCCAAAACCTGGCAGTTGGTGGCGCTTTTCCTGGGTCGCTGCTGTGCAAAGCCCCCCACCCTCACACTGAGCATACATAGGAGAGTTCTGCCCCCAGAGGCATGGCTAGAGGGGGTGCAAAGGGAGCGACTGCTCCCATAAATGGATTAACAGTGAAACAGTGCCTATGCTGATTGGGCCTGCAGCCTATTTACAAAATGTCTGCTCCCCCTGACATCAAAACCTGGCTACACTTCTGCCCGTCCCCTGCACGTGCTTGGTTTTGCACATGCGCAGGAGCCAGGACTCCCTCATGTATGCTGTTTCACAAAAACCAAGCAAGTGTGTGTGTGGGGGGGGGGGGGGGGGGGGGGAAGATGGTGTGGTGGCGGCCCAAGAAAAGCACTGCTAACTGCCAGGCTTTGGATGGAGGAGGGCTTTGGATGGAGGAGGGCTTCCACTGGCAGGGCTTGGGGACTCTCAACAGCCAAAGCAGCAGACAGCGCCTCAATTTTGAGGGGACCCAAATCCATACTGGAGGGGCCCAGCCCCCATGGATATTTACATAGGGTTACCATTCGTCCGGATTTCCCCGGACAAGTCCTCTTTTTGAGGGCACCGTCGGGAGTCCGGGCGGATTTCAGCATTTCCTTGATTTGTCTGGGTTTCTTGGGTCATCACACAGTGTGATGACCCGAGAAACCCCGACAAATCAAGGAAATGCTGAAATCCGCCCCGGACTCCCGACGGTGCCCTCAAAAAGACACACACAATCCTCTGACGAGTCCGACCTCACCTAACTCCTCCTCTGATGCACGCATGGCGGTGTGGGGCCGACGCAGGCAGGCTAGAGGCAGCGTCTGTGCTTGTGCGTGCCAGCCAGCGCCTGCCTGCTGATCAGCATCAGCTGATGTGATGATCCTGCACGCTGCACGCAGGCGCAGCGGCTTACTGCTACTGCAGCCTGCCGCCTTCTCTTCAGCTGCCGCCATAATAACTGAGTCAACATCGAAGAGCACGAGGCTGCAGCGTCTGGACAGTCTGGTCTTCTAGTCTTGTGCCCCTTGCTTGCTGCCCTTAGCCGCCGCCATAACAGTGAGGTAAGAAGATTAATACTTTTCCCAATACCTGAGATTTCTTCAGCTGCATCTAGGACCACTGAACCTGTTGTCCTTCTAGAGTCACCTGTCTCTCAGTAGGGGACTAGCCTGCATCTTATTTACAGTCAGATCCCTCCAATTCTCTGCTCTTAAGCTTTCTAGGGCTTTCTAAGGGCAAGGCTGATCCTCCCTCTCCCTCACTTCCAGTCAAGGGGGACCTCTGCTTTTTCCTGTTGTACTTTCTTTTCCTACTATACTCAGCAGGTTATCTCCCCAGTGGCTCCTGGCTGCCTCCTTCCCAGGTCTTGTGTGGGGTACAAGTACTTTGCTACAATTGCAAAGGATGATTCTGTATGGATACACAAGTAAATTGCAGGCTGCATAATAATAGAATGTAAAGTAAAAAGGAAGTAGCAAGGAAGGAAGAGTAGGTGATGTGTCAGCAGAGTGGCAGGAAGACTGACAGAGACAGTAGGATTATGCCTTGTACCAAAGTCATCACTGGGGGGGGGGGGGGATAGGGGACGGGGGGGGGGCATGACATATGTCCTCTTTTTCAGAGGACACAATATGGTAACCCTATATTTACAGGAGGAGCAGAGACCTCCAGGCCTGACCGTTGAATCTTAGTGACAACCTCTGTTTGCAATGCTCACCCACTAGTACAAGGTAACAGATTTTATACCCCCTCTCACTGCACAGTTGGTATCATGGGAAAGGGACATATTTATGAAAAATTCTCTTGTTAATGTTGTTGTTTATCACAGTAGTGACACCTTGTAAAGTTTTCACAGCTTTTGGCTGGTTTGTGGTGTAAAACAGCCTTTATACACTGCCAGCTGACATTTATTTACTCTTGTGGTCAGAGCCAGCCTTAGCACTTGTGAGGTCCTGTGCAGACCAGATTGGTGTCCCACGCACAGTTCAGCATCTCCTCCTCCCACAATCCCCCGTCTAATGTAAAATTTGTCTCTCCCCGTCTTTAGATGTCGCTGGCAGCAACAGCGGCAGCAATTAACATACACTACCTGCCTTTCCGCTGACTCTTTCTACCCCTGCGGAAACTGGAAGTTCCATCACAGGGGGCGGCATGGGTCAGAGGAAAGGCTCTGGAGCAGACCTCAGGCAGCGTATGTCAAGAGCTGCCTCTGTCGGCGGCACCAAAAGAGAGAGACAAATTTTAAGGTAGACAGGACATTCTGAACCCTGTCAGAGAGGAGGGGTAGAGAAGCAGAGGGAAAAATGGCGATAGGCAGAGAACAACGGCAGCAGCTAAGAAATATGGGAGTGCAGAGCCCTTTGCGGCCATCCCTGTCGCCTCTGCTTAAGGCCAGCCCTGCCTGTGATTTCTCTTTACTTAGTTTTACCATGGTCCCACAGTTGTCAACAAATGTGAGTGGAGGAGGAGCCTAAAAGTTACATCAGAGGGCTGAGAACCAGGAGAGCTCAGTTCAAATCCAACTGTGGCTCGTGACCTTGGGTAAATCACTTAACCCTCCATTGCCCACTGGGTACAAACTTAAATTGCAAGCCCAGTAGGGACAGGGAAAATACCTACTGTACCTGAATGTAACTTGCTTTGGAAAAAGGAGTGAGCTAAATGCATAAATAATAATAATAAAAATAAATATCAGATGTACCACAGTGCCCTCTTAACTTAAAAAGCATCTGATAGTGCAGAGAGTTTGTTGAAGAGTACTTTGCTGGACAGCAGCACCTGACACCAGACAGTTTTTTCAGCGGAAGGTGCACACAACTTTAGTGAGGCAAGCAGCGAAAGCATTAGCCATTCTGCACAGCAAGACAAAGCAAAACGGGCTAGAAAGCGGAGAATCACACCACAATGGAGACAAACATTTTTATTGCAATGAAGCATATTGTCAAACTGTAAACCTCCGATGTGATTTAAGTCAAATAGTACATCCCTGTACTACAGTTAATTCCTTTATCTATAGAACAGAAATCACATACGACATGTATATGTACACAGCCTATATTTACATATATTGTTTTCCAGTAACAAAATAATAAAAAAAACCCTTTAATGTTTTTAGCTTAAAGGACAATTCTGCTACAGCATCTGCAAACTGAAATTAAATTACAAAAAGAATCAAATCTTTTTTCACACCTTTTTGTAAGTGTGTTTTCAACAAGGAACATGTACACATTTTGAATTCTGTTCTACAACCTGGTGCAAAAAAAGCACTTAACAGGTGTCTATTGTCACAGAAAAGCCGTTCCATCAGCCAGTGATAATTTGGGCTTTAGGTACAGGATTATAAGTTTGCACCCAGGCCAACTTTCTGGCTTTTTCAGCCTCCCTTCCCCGCACACAATTTGGCTGCTTTTCTGTCAAAACAGGCTAGTAAGAAAGTCTCCCAAAATCTGGAGTGGTGTTTGGATCATGGCAGTGGCATATTTATTCAAGGTGAGTGTGTTGTTTACGCACCCTCTGTCAGACCTGCCCCCCCCCCCCCCCCCGCCTTAAAATCATCTCTGCTCCAGTCTTTGGCCAGGCAGTGACACTTATAGGCTGCTTGCAGCCTGCACCAAGACGTTCTCCCTGAATTGTCCCACCCCAACTGATGCAACTTCCTGTTCTGTGAAGGGCGGGACGATTCAAAGAGAATGTCTTGGTGCAGGCCACATGTAGCCTATGAGTGCCACTGGCAATGCCTAGGTGAAGACTGGCGCAGAGGTAATTTTAAGGTACCAGGGTCATGGTGAAAGAATGTGGGAGATGGGCAGGGAGACATACCCCCTGTTAAAAATTCCTGGTTACACCACTGGATCATGGTAACATATGGTATGTAATGTAGCTACTCAGACAACAGAAACGCTACTTGTCAGAGTGAGCTCTGTTCTATACAGTCACTGGGTGTGTGGTAATCCTGGAGTCCTCCCTGGCTAGTCCAGGTTTTGGCGTATCTGCAGAGATTCTGCATGTGGGGAATGCAATGAAGGCAGCGCCCGCAGATTTCTCTTATATCCTGAAGGATACTACAGAAGCGGCTGAAGAAACATCGCCTGTGCAGGCTGGGGCCGCCCTATGCGAGCTAGCTTATCACCACACTACACCGGAAGGGGCAGAGACAGGGGTACATTCAGTAAATTGTGCACAAAGTTAGACGCAGGGAAGATCCGCGTGGAACGACCTGTACAGAATACTGGCTTAGCGCACATCTCGCGCCTAACTCTGTCAAAAGCTGGTGTAAATGCTGGTGCTTAAGTAAATCAACTTAACGTGACCTTACAGTTTGGGAGTGGGGACTGTTCGTCAATATCTCAATATTATGTCCCAAACATCCAACTTTAACTGACACAGTTCAGTCTCTGACATCTTTTCATCTTTTCATTTTTGTAAGAGCAGACTATGAGCAAACCTCTACCCTGATGAAGAATCTCGAAACTCGGCCTGGTTAAAAGCTCATACAATTTAAAAAGTTTATAGAAAAAAATATACCGGGTGGATCTATTAAGATATATACAGCGCCATGGTTAATGGGACGCTGTGCCCAAATGGGAGCTGCTGATGAAATAATCTGATGATCCCTGAAAAAATCTAAAAAAAATTGAATAATGTTATTGTATGAATATTTAGAGAATAACGAATGTCAGAGACTGAACTGTGTCAGTTAAAGTTGGATGTTTGGTGCTTAAGTAAAGGCAGTTGGGTGTGTAAATGACACTATTCTAGAACACTGCACCTAAGCCACTGAACTGTCCTTGCCCCTCACATGGCCACACCCCTTTGGAGTTGCGTGAAAGAGGAGTTAGGTGTTCAGTTTACAGAACGTGGTGTATATCAGTTATGTGTGCAGCTGCTAATTAGTGCCAATTAGTGCTTGTTAAAAACAATTATTAGTCTGTATCTCCAATTAAGTGGCAATTTAGCGCCAGTTAGCTAATTCTGGGGGCCTTTTACAAAGCTGTGGTAACATTTTTAGCTTGCAGTAAAAATCAGCTAGAGGTAAACACTGAGACGCCCAGGTGTCTCAGCATTTACCGCAAGCCGATTTTTACCACGAGCTAAAAATGCTAGCGCGGCTTTGTAAAAGACCTCCTCTGTTATGCGCATGAGTGACTCTACACGCCTGACTTTAGATGCCCTGTGTAGAATTTGGAGGACAATGGCTGGTTTTGATCTGATTTCTGGATTTCACTTTCTGGCTTCTAGTTCCATAACCAGTGGATGTTGCTTTCAGGAGCTGCAACAGCAGATGGAACCAGAACAGCAAACTGGGGGAAGGGGGGAAATTACCTATTTAGCTGAGCGAAATTTTGCCTGCATAGTAATTTAAACAATTACTAAAATTGGGGATTTGCTGATCAATGCCTTTCATTTTAATTCTTTCTTTGAAAATGTTTTCTAGAGCATGATGTCCCCACTCGCAAAGCAGGAGAAGAGTACAAGGAACACTTTAAAAAAATCCCTTCCTTACAATAAGCTGTGGTACGTTTGTGAGATGGCGAGTTTATTGGCAATCCTCAGGCATACCTCAAGCATCTGGGAAAAGATCTGGGCCCCACTTTCAGCGAATTGCACTTATAGTTGAGGACATTACGCCTTAAACAGTTGATATATGTGAGGATAGTTCTACTTGCTATTTTAGTGCACCATGGGGAGGGGGTAATATTGAGGTTGGAGGGTTTGAGAAGCGGGGGAGGTTGGAATAATGGAGGGAGGAGGGGGAAAAAGGGGGTAGGTAAAATGTTTAAAACGTTTACTGTGATGATTTGGAAAGTGAAATGCGTATTTCTTCTACATACCTGTGAAGTTTTTATGTGTTTGGAATTCTTTTTTATACTTTTAATTTTGTATTTTGCTAATTGATGGTTCAATAAAATAACTTTTGGAAAAAAAGAAACCCTTCCCTTTAAAGAGCATTTAAAGTAAGGGAGCCATTTTCAGACTGTCCATTTTGCCACAAAGTCTGCAGGTTTGTGTTACCTGTGGGACTTCTGCAAACTTTCACTTTGAAACTCTTGCTTTTTTCCCAGGCACTTTTTCCATGGAAAACAACATGCGCAGAGTTAAACGATGCAATCGACATGCGATACTGCACCCATCCCCAGAAACAACCTACTTCCAATGCAACTAAAGGGATACACAAATTGGCACAATGCTCACGCCTTCAACCACAGCGAGAAGGGTCCAATCTTTTCGCAGCTGATTTATGCACATGCTTTGAAAATGGCCCCCTTATTTGTGTGCATTAAAAAAAAATTGTTCCTTTCTTTACACCCCACTTCCCCTTACTGGTTTCATGATGCATTGCTGTATTTGTTAACATTGTGCTGGGGTGTGTGCGCAACACTTCTTGGGAGCTCAATCAAACCAGGTGTATTTTGGGCAAGGTTTGTCTTTTTTTTTTTCTTGCACAGGGTTGTGATTCTGGCTTAGCTGTCAGTGCTCTTTATTGCTGGAAGCACAACAGATGGCCTGGTAAGAGCGCAAGCAGCA
This sequence comes from Microcaecilia unicolor, assembly GCF_901765095.1. Taxonomy (NCBI): domain Eukaryota; kingdom Metazoa; phylum Chordata; class Amphibia; order Gymnophiona; family Siphonopidae; genus Microcaecilia; species Microcaecilia unicolor. The sequence continues at coordinate 263,290,066 of NC_044033.1, read as the reverse complement.
ACTAACTAGAAAACAAAATGGAGCCCCATCAAAACTCCCCGCTATCTCCTTTTCTGTGAAGTTTACAAGTGTATCTGCTTATATTGTTAAATTTCACTGGCTGCCAGTAAGTAAGCATATTTTGTTTAAAGCAGCTTGTTTCTTACATCAAATTCTACATGGCTCAGCATCCGAACTTCTTAGAAATCTTGTCTCTTTTCCGGTAGGCAGATTTTCCTCTCGACTGAGTAATAAGCTCATTCTCTGTCCTCTATCTATTAGAAATATACGTTTCCATAGTGTAGCTAAGATTATATTTTCAGAATTAGGTGTTTCACTTTGGAATTCTTTTCCTTTTCTTATCAGGATGGAATAACGTTTAAATTTTGCAAAAAGATTAAAACTTTTCAGTTTAATAAGTAATATTTATGTTAATTTTCCTTCTTGTTGCTTTCTTAATTTTGACACTCTTTATTTTTTTGCATATTATGATATGTAATGGTTGAGTATTTTAAAAGTATTCTGTTGTATTTTCTTTTGGTATAATCTTTATTTGTGCACCGCTTTGAACCCATTATGGGGAACTAGTGCTTAACAAGCATCATATTGATATTGATATTGAAAAGGAGGCACCTTTACAGGGAAAGAGAGACAGAGAGACTTCAAATGGAACAAAAAAGTCATTCTTTGGTTTCTCTGTGTGCTGGAACAGGATGCCGTGGTATTTAAGAAATGTATTTTGCTCACTCACACATTCCTTTGCTTATCTTGAGAGACTGTGAAAGTTCTGGACAGCGCAAACAAATTTAAGGCTAAGGGACATTGCTCATGGCTGGCAATCTGAGGAAACCACCACATCCATCCACACGCTCAAACCTTCTAGAATCCTTCACAAAAAACAGTGAGAACATGCCACAAGACATTTTCCGAAAACAAGATGGGCACACTTTTTGTTCACCAATGATTTTCCTTCAACTTAAAAAATAATAATAATAATAAACTTGCTCATTTGGTTGGTAATTAGAAAAAAAAGCCACTCCCCTCAACATTTCCTAAAAGTAATGCATGTACTTAGAATCCTATCTGCCTATTCCAGCTGTAAAAATACAGGAAAGAACCAAAAGTGCATGAGGCAATGGAAGAGAAGAGAGAAGCATGCAGTCAAATGGTTGCAAGAAAGCCAAGCGTGAAGAGACTCCTTTTTTTAGCTGAAGCACGAGAGCGGGAAGGATGCAAACTGTCTGGAGAAAGCACAGCACGTGCATGTCAGAAGGCTTCCACGCCATCATTACCATTCCCCAGGTTTTCAGTGCTTTCGTAGCAGCCTGAATCGCGTGGTGAGCATCCGCTCAGACCCTGGCCATCAAGGAGCAGTTTCTCTTGGGACCCGGAGTGGTCGCTGTTACCTGGGCAAGAGCAGAGGTAGAATACAAAGGTGAAGAATGAGTCTGAGAAACATAAAACGACCGCCCTCCACCCCTCCCTAAATGTTTGGGGTTTTTTTTTAATTCAAAGTTTTTTATTGTAATTTCAAATACAAAGAAAAGAAAAACTCCAAAACTTGCTGGGACACAGTGAAAGAGAAAATACCCCCTCTCCGCAATCTTTACAAAATGTTTAACTACATATAGCTTAAACATCTGAACAACTACAAAAATGTGACCGTCTCTAGGAAAAGGTGACTAAAGTCTCAGATCCAAAATGTTGAGAATTGCCAGTTTTTCGTATCATGGGTCCATAAACAGTCTGCAAAAGTTACACGTTTGAACTTCTGTAACTGTTTAATGATTTCACATAAAAAGATGGGGTTTGGACTTTTGTATTTACAAATTGTTTGCTCTAACACATTTCATTAAAACCTCATGTTTTTGTTTCTGGAGACCTCAGTCACCTTTTCCCAGAGATGATCACAAATGATCGACAGGTGCCCAAACAGACTGAATGAGAAAACACTGCTCTTTGCATTCCGAGATCAGAATTTTAAAAAGAGCAGAACCAGCTACACAATGGAGGCAGAGTTCTCTCACCCACCTCTGGCTCTCTGTTGTTTAAAATGAGGACAGCGATGCAGTATCATTTGATTTCCATTTGAAATAAGCCACTTTCTAGGGATGTGCACAGTCCCAAAAACTGTGGTTTGTTTTCCACATTTTTCCTGATTTTCCAGTGCTTTTTCAGTTTGTTTTATGCATTTGTTTTAGTGCATGCATTGTATGCGAGTTATGTGTGGTAATTCATAAGTGTCTGTGCATACAATTAAGTTTCTGTACACCAAAATTTGTAAGGTGTGATGGATTGTAGCTTTCTTTCTGTTTTTCAGTATAATATTGTAAACCACGTGGCTGTATTCTTGTCCAAGGTTTAAACACGGTAATAAACTAAACCCACTCAGTGATGAAAAATTATGGGGTAAATATTCAAAGCATATTGAACAACCAGATATGACTTCTGGCTGTTTAGATCACTTGTCCAGGGCTAACCGGGCATTTTCTGCTGCACTTAACTAGACAGTGCTGAAAATGGCAAGTTAGCGCCTAAGCTGGAACCAGCTACTTTATGGGTGTACTGGGGGCGGAGACTATTGCAACTTGTTGCTCACAGGTCTCCCACTTAGCCATCTCTCTCCTCTTCAATCTGTTCAAAATTCTGCTGCACGACTAATATTCCGTCAGTGTCGTTATGCTCATATTAACCCTCTCCTCAAGTCACTTCACTGGCTTCCTATCTGTTTCTGCATACAGTTCAAACTCCTCTTATTGACCTATAAGTGCATTCACTGTGCAGCTCCTCAGTACCTCTCCACTCTCATCTCTCCCTACATTCCTCCCCAGGAACTCCCGTTCACTGGGTAAAACTCTCTTATTTGCACCCTTCTCCTCCACTGCTAACTCCAGACTCCGTTCCTTTTATCTTGCTGCACCTTATGCCTGGAATAGACTTCCTGAGCCGGTACGTCAAGCTCCATCTCTGGCCGTCTTCAAATCTAAGCTAAAAGCCCACCTTTTTGATGCTGCTTTTAACTCCTAACTCTTGTTCACTTGTTCAGAACCCTTATTTTATCATCCTCACTTTAATATTCCCTTATCTCTTGTTTGTCCTGTTTGTCTGTCCTAATTAGATTGTAAGCTCTGTTGAGCAGGGACTGTCTCTTTATGTTCAAGTGTACAGCGCTGCATACGTCTAGTAGCGCTATAGAAATGATAAGTAGTAGTAGTAGTAAATACCTATTCAGCACTTAAGCAACTAGGATAACCCCTATCTTTATGCAGTTCACCACTGCCACTTAAGTGCTGAATATCACACTTAAACAGCTATGTTTTCACTGCCTGCATATACCCAGAGATTCAGTGCCTGAGACCAGACATGACCCAGCATTGAATTTCTGGGGATAACGCCGGTGGCGATCATCAAAACGCTGAGCACCATCGGCTTTCTACCCCTACACACCTATTTTCTTCTCTTTATGCATGGGGATAAGGACAAAGGGAAATCCACGGGAATCTGAGGTGTTGGTGATAAAACAGTCATTAATACCGCAGGGATTGGAGGGGACAGATCCAAAGTGCATGGGAACAGAAGGGGATGGATCAGAAATGAATGGGGATGGGAGAGGGTGGGGACCAGATTATGTCCCAGTGCACACCTCGACTCAGAAACTTGAACACCAATATCTCAGCTTGAAACTCCTGATACCAGCACATCATCAGAACATTCTTTTGCAGTTGTAGGACGAACCATCGAGGAAAGCAGAATGGACCTGAGCTCTGGTTCTGTAGATGGTTTATTATTTTTATATAGTTGGAAGCGATTGTTTTTTCGCAGTCCCCAGTTGACTGGGGATGGGGATGGAAAAAGAGTTGACTGGGGATGGGGAGGAGATGGTACTGATATGATGGGGAGTGTATGGAAAAGAATTGACTGGGGATGGGGGACCAAATTATGTCCCTGTGCACATCTCTATCTGCTTGCACTTGCTTAGATTATCCTGGACCAAACAAGGGCCCTCATTCACTTAAGCCTCACTGAAAGAAGCAGATCCTGTTTCATTATGCTTGGATACCATATAATGACCCAAGAAGTAATTCTGCTCTTTGTTCGTGATCAATAGGACATTAGAATCCACAACAAAAAAGAAATCCCTTCTCCCTTTTTAGCATGCTGGACAGGAAACCCAGACTTACTGTCATATTCGTGCAGGAGCTCTACAGCAGTGAGAAGGACAGCCCGGTGCTCGGGATCCTGAATGTTCAGCTCATCCAGGTCTTCCTCCTCCAGCAGCTTGAAGGTGTCCAGGTCTTCATAACCGTTAAAGAGAAAGGTGGGCATGTGCTCCTGTGAAGGAATGAAGGACAACTAAGAAACTGTGCAAAAAAAACTCCCTCATTCTATCTCAAGATCCCAATTGCAAAGAAAGCAATTCACATTTCATCATCTGCAATCAAGCTTACAATTAGCAAAATCATTACAACCCTCCCCAAAACCTGCAAGAGTCTGTTGCAAAGCAGAGAAATCTCCTATGGCCTGTTTTCAGCTGGTTTCTGAATTTACACAAATACTTCTGCATTATGTAAATAGAACGTTCCAGGTTGTGACATCTAAATGAATAAATTACATAACACTGACTTTCTGAACTGTTATTGTTTGCTTAAAGCTGCTACAGAATGTCTCCAATTCTCACTGTAGTTAATAGGCCCTTATTAAATTACTGCGCTTGCAGGTGATGCTCTGGCACTAATAAAGTTTGTTTACAGTGATAAAATGTTGCAGTTCTGCTTGTTCCCAGGAATCAGTTTTCCCAGGTCTTCCTAATAATCAGCTGTGCGGCAGCTGTGTACAATTTGACCGCCAACCCAGAAACAGATCCCATCGCTGACTGCAACCCAACACCCTCTATTCTTTCTTTTAGAGCAGTATTTCTCAGGTCTCTCCTGGAGGCCTTTCCAGACAACCACAATGAATATGCATGAGGTAGATGTGAATACAATTGTTCCTGAAGCAGATTTCGCAATCCCTAGGGAGTGAAGATGAGCCCAGAGCTGTTCTTAAGTGACAATAAGTAACTGGCAAAAGGAATCTGTCTGAAACAGCATTGAAAAGAAATGCATTCTGCTACAGGAGAGGGCTACAGAATTTGACCTATATGTAAAAAAAACCTGGAATTGCGAAAGTCAGAAGGATGCTTGGGTGTGTAGGGACAGGAATGGCCAGAAGGAAAAAGGAGCTGATAATGCCTCTGTTATTTTCTCTCTTCTCCATTTTTATTGTATTATCAGAGGCTTTTTGCTTCTTTTTTATAAACAGTTTTTGTAATCCACACTAAATGGCAAGATGAAGACTAGAAGTCCCTCATATTGTACTTTATTGTATTTAGTGTACAGTGCCAAAAATAAACCCCCAAAAGGCAACGATCTGCTTGCTAAAGTAGATGAAGACTAAAAAAGCAGACTTGTTAAAAAATATATAAAAAGTAGTATAATGAAACAAAACCCAGAGGTAGGAGTTAAAACAATGCCCGACGTGGCCACGTTTCGCCCTCAGACTGCGTCAGGGGTAAAACTAAAAAAGAGGGGTTATGGAAATGCACGCCTTAAAAATAAAATATATTAGAACCTCTATGCTTGTTTCACTGCTCAGCATCCAACACTCCTTAATGCGGACACTGTCATGCATATTCATTATCTCCCCCCCCCCCCCCCCCAGATTCCAGTCTCAGTCCCACGGTGCAGAGTGGAAGAAGAAGATTCTCCAACCGAGTGTTCAACTGTCAGATTCCACAAAAATTTGGACACAATTCACAGATGATAACTAATTACTCAATGGGTATCTCTCCACATTTACAAAATGAAGATGAACAAACCTTCAAATTAATCCTGTCCAAAAGGTCTTCAACAGATTTTGGCTTTGGGGGTCTTCCTTTCCTTCGTCTTCTTGAGGACCGTTTAGGTTTTTCCTCCACGTCACTCAATACATCCACATAGATAAATTTGAAAGTGCCAACTTTGTTATTTAACAAGCCCATCCAGGTACCCATGGGGGGTTTGCTGATTATGTCAATTATGTCTCCTTTCTGCAAATCAAATACTAAGAATTATTCACTACCACAGCATCTTGAGATCTCAAGTAAAGATGCAAGAAACACACTCATTATAGTGATAAGAAGTCAAAGGGGTGACAAGCAAGATATTTAAGTTAATAACAAATTTATAGCCAGCCTTTTAATTTGACTGAATATACAAGGCAGATTACATCATACAATATCAGTAGTCATAAATAACCAACTTCAAATTATTAAATACATAATTCCAAAACTAAAAATATCAAAACATTATATAGCAGCAATGCAGTATGCAACGTTTCATGAATCACTTAATAAAGAATTAGGACTGCTATGAACAGCAAAATCTAGCAGCAAGTGGTTTAAAGAAAATACATTTAACACTCATCTTGAAAGAGTATTTCCAGGAAGCTTTTGTAAAATGAGGTAACCTCAAGCCAGGTGACATCAAAAATGTTTAACTACAGTTCTTTAAAATCCCACTAAATCCAATGGCAGATATCCCGGCCTTAACAAAAACGTCCAGCTTTCAGGCTGTAGAAACTTGAAATTCAGATCCTCTGCCTACCAACTTATTGATGCTAGGTATTTATAAAGAATTTTTGTGCTTGAGCTGCCTATTCATCACTACAGAGTCCTTTTACTAAACTGAATTAAGTGGAGGGTGAATAGTGGAGTGTCACAGGGATCTGTACCAGGACTGGTGCTATTTAACATATTTATAAATGATCTGGAAGTTGGAACAAGTGAGGTGATTACATTTGCAGATGACACAAAACTATTCAAAGCCGTCAAAACACAAGCAGACTGTGAAATATTGCAGGAAGACCGTAGCAAACTGGAAGACTGGGCATCCAAATGGCAGATGAAATTTAATGTGGACAAATGTAAAGTGATGCACATTGGGAAGAATAATCCGAATCATAGTTACCTGACGCTAGGGTCAACCTTGGGGGATCAGCACCCAAGAAAAAGATCTAGGTGTCATGGTAGATAATACACTGAAATCTTCTGCTCAGTGTGCGGTGGCGGCCAAAAAAGCAAACAGGGTGCTAAGAATTATTAGGAAAAGGATGCAAAATAAACCCAAGAATATTATAATGCCTCTGTATGGCTCTATGGTGTGACCTCACCTTGAGTACTGCATTCAGTTCTGATTGCCGTATCTCAAAAAAGATATAGCGGAATTAGAAAAGGTTCAAAGAAGAGCAACAAAAGGCTGAAGAGGTTAGGGCTCCTTGGAAAAGAGACCGCTGAGGGGAGATATGATTGAGGTCTACAAAATCCTGAGTGGTGTAGAACGGGTAGAAGTGAATTGATTTTTCACTCATTCAGAAAGTACAAAGACCAGGGGACACTCAATAAAATTACATGGAAATACTTTTAAAACAAATAGAAGGAAATATTTTTTCACTCAAAGCTCTGGAACTTGTTGCTGTAGGATGTGGTAACAGCAGTTAGCATATCTGGGTTTAAAAAAGGTTAGGACAAGTTCCTGCAGGAAAAGTCCATAGTCTGCTGTTGAGATAGACATGGGGGAAGCCACTTCTTGCCCTAAGATTAGTAACATGGAATGTTGCTATTTGGGTTTCTGCCAGGTACTTATAACCTGGATTGGCCACTGTTGGAAGCAGAATACTGGGCTAGATGTACTGGTCTGACCTAGTATGGCTATTCTTATGTTCTTATGTGCATTTAACATGTGAAAAAAAGCTTACTGCAAAATGTGTTAAAGTGTTTCGTGGTAATTTGTCTGTCAAACTAGCGCTAATCACATACTATTTTTTTGTTATTTTTCAGGAGGCAGCATACACTGTTCCCTCTAAACTGAACGGGGCACTGTTACCAGTGCGTGGTATTGCTTCAATATTGTGTCCAGTCATTAAGGACAGACAGATTCCTTGGAGTTCTGCAGAGCTTTCCCATCCTTCTATTTTGAAATCTGATAGTGAAACAGCACCACCCAGGGGTGCACAACCCAGTTGAGTTTTCAGGATTTCCCCAATGAATATGCATGAGATCTATTTGCATACATTGGAGGCACTGAATGCAACTAGATCTCACACATATTCATTGACATTTCCTAGTAACTTTGACTACTTTTGATATTTAACAAATCTTTATTTATTCATTATTCCTTCACAAATTTATAAATCCATAAAACTCCCTTGACCTTGAAACGTGGTAAGATGCATGCGTGGCGTCTGAGGAGAGGTGTTCTCCATTTTGGATAGCAGTGGCGTACCAAGGGAGGGGCAGTGGGTGCGGTCCGCCTCGGGTGCACGCCGCATGCCTGTCAACTCTGCTCGTTCCGTGCTCCCTCTGCTCCGGAGCAGGTTACTTCCTGTTTCCTGTTCCGGGGCAGAGGGAGCATGGAACGAGCAAAGCAGGTAAAAATGCACCGGGGGGGGGGGGGGGGGGGGGGGGGGGGGGGAGGGGGGGGGGGGGGGGTCCTTTCACCAGGGGGGTGAGGGGTCACGCTGCACCCAGGGGGGAGCATCAGGGATACACAGAGTGAAGTGAATAAACAGAGGAGGGACTGATAATGAGGAACTGCTTAGCCTAAGTAAGCAGAGTGGAGCCAAGCTTAACAAAGTGAAACCACATGAACAGCAGCCCTCAGATTGAAGTCCATTGCATCCCAAAGAGAATTGAGAGAAGGAGGCAATTAACAACCAGCTGGGAACTGAAAACAACTTAAGATAAGAGACTGCCTATGACACCAGGGAGAGTCTTTAGACTGTTTGATCTGATATTGAGAACTGTGGTTGTACAAAGGACCTCAGTGGATAAAACACAGAGATAGGAGTGATAAACAGTGCTGTTAGTGCACAGGCTGGATTTCAATTATGAATATGAGTTAGTTTGAACCACTCACACTGTGAATTTAATGTATTTTATGTTTGAATGCAGAGAGGTGTATGGTATGAACGTATGTGATTGAAACAGCGAGGACAAGGGAGTTTTATGGACTGACAAATTTGTGAAGGAATAATGAATACATAAAGATTTGATAAATATCAAAAGTAGTCAAAGTTACTAGGAAATGTTAATATATTTATTGTAACTTATTGAGGTAATTTCTTACAGGGGTAGGAGTGGGGAACGCATATTCATTGGGGAAATCCTAAAAACCCGACTGGGTTGCAGCCCTAAAAATCCGAGGATGCCCACCTCTGTGTTGGAGCAAACAATTTGCAAAACAGCAGTCCAAAACCCATCCTTTTATGTGAAAAAATAAAGCAGTTACAGAAGTTCAAACGTAACTTTTTCAGTCTGCTTATGGACCCATGACATGAGAAATCAGCCATTCTCAGCATTTTGTATCTGCTACTTTAGTCACCTTTTCCCACAGGCAGTCACGTATATACAGATAACTCAGAAGCAAAGTTAATCTGACTTGCTGCTGATGACTAGTTTAAAAAATAAATCCAGAACAAATAGATGAAATATAAATCTGTATTATCAATCAGCTGTAAGTAACCCAGACACTTACATCTCACTACTTCTCCTCTGTGCACCAGTTGCCAGAGAGAATGGAGATAAGCTTGCTGACCCTTCTTGCAAGCAGGGATCACTTTGTAGCCCATGGGGCTCCCTGCAGGTCCACAAAATGATGTACATCACCCAATCCCCATAGACCTGGTTGGAGGCATAGCATAACCTAGTAGAGTACATCTACAAGCCCTTCTCAGAATGAAGGGGTATAAACCAAAGAATACCTTGAGTTTGAGGGAGTCAGTGTCATAGGGACTGGGCGTAAAATCGGTGTGCACCCTGGCTCTTCCGCAGAAAGGCCCTCGGTAGGGAAGCTCTTCATCATCACCATCTTCTGATTTCACACTTTCCCTGTTGCTGGCTGAAGAATCAGTTGTGCTCACCGTTTGACCACCTGGGCTCGGAAAACAAGAGAAATTAGAACTTGCTACCTATTGTATATGCTCAGCAATCCCTCAAAGCCAGCATGGGATGGAGGGGGGAGGAAGAGAGAGATGCAGTAAAGAGGTGAAGAAGGGTGAGAAAGGGAAACATCTTGCACAAACTACAGCAGGGACACTGCAGTACCTTGAACATTTAATTCAGTGCACTATATCCAAAGACCTCAGCTTCTGATAAAGCCAAAAAGCCATTTTATCAGCAAGCCAGTCCTGAAGGAGTCAGTCAGGGCTGCTTTTATCAATGGGCAAAGGGGGCAGCTGCCCTAGGCCCAGCTTTACAGGGGACCCATAAATAAAAGGGGCTCTGAGCACCTTCCTTCTCTCCTTTCCCCTCTCGCAGAGCAGATCCTTCCCAG